>NC_134651.1:29837733-30137733 GCF_030463565.1 Pelecanus crispus | reverse complement strand
TCATGTCCAACAGAGAGGAAAAAAACCACAGAATTAAAATTCAACAGGAATTGTGTTTTGTTTTTCTACGCTTTGGCCGACTGATATAACTGTTGGCAGAGGAGGAACACATTAGGAATGCTTCAAGCCAGCAAAATGATTTTAAAGAAACACATCCAAAAAACAAGCCTAGAACACAAGCCAATTGCATCTTAACAGACACCACCTAAATTGTAACAGATTTATTCACCGATTATAAGTTACATGCAATTGATAACTAGATTTGTTCCTAGCAAGCAGACAAAAATGTATTACACCATATTTGTGAAAAGTGTCCAGGTAAATACAAAGATGATGTTTAGGGCAGATAGTATTTTCTACACCCAGAAAAACTGTCCATTTTTGCACACTGCAAAATTCAGATAGCCACATATGCAGTTAAGAACGATGTTAGAAGCTGAGTTGCATTTACCCCTATATAATGCAAAAAGGAGTTCTGTGTTAAAATAGTGCAGGCTATATGCTGGATTACACCAGAGTTTTCTGAAACGGTTATGATACTGCAGTGCCTTCATCCTAATAAAATTCTACATTTCACTGTCAGTGTTACATAAGCTTTTATTTCCAAGTCCAGTCTTCATGAACAGTGAATGCTTTCATGTCACAGATTTTAAAAAAAAAAAATTCAACATTTAATTGGCCCCATTTAGTATCATAAAAACATGCTTTTACAGGCAACTTCTATTTCCTGTTCTGTCTTCAAGTTTGGTATAACACAAAACCCCACACATTTTCCAATGAGTACAGAAGTATTTCTGGAGCAGAGCTGACTCCTATCCTTCCTTCCTTTTTTTTTTTTTTTTTTTTTTTTGTTTATGTGGCTTGAGCACTAGTACAGAGACCATGGCAATGGGGGAAAAAAACCCTAACAAACCAAAACCAGAAGTTTTCTAAACTAGCACATTTTAAGATGTAGATTACAATCACTGGATGTAGCCATGTTAAGGAAAGCATCATTACCAAAGAAAATATCCCCTTAGCAGGAAGACACAGATCATAAGGGGAAGTGGTTTACCATTAATTAGCACAGGTCGATCTTCAAGGACAAGCTCCTGTAAGCACATGAACAGTCCATTCTGATGTGCAGGAAGCTGAACAAGGATGGTAGAAAGCCACCACAGATGTACTGATTAAGCTCAGACACTAAGGAAGGAAAGAAAGGGTGGGAGCAAGAGAAGGCTACTTGAGGAATACAGTGAGAATGCATCAGCATGCAAGGATGGAGTTTGGAAAACCAAAGCTCAGCAGAGAAACTACCAAGAAATGCACATAGAGGAAAATGGCAAAAGCATTTGGGAAAAGGCACCCTCTTGAAGAGGTGGGATCCAGGAAACTATGGGCCAGGTGGTCTAACATCAGTCAGCTCCTGCTAATGTTGGGGAGCACATGATCCTGCAAGTCACTTCCATGCATATGAAGCATAAACGTGTCTGGGAACAGCCAGTGTGGATTTATCGAGGGCAAACTGTGCCTGACCAGCAGCAGTAGTACAACCAGCAGCTGGTTACTAGTGGCATTGCTCAGGAATCAATACTGTTTTATCTTCAGTAACAACCTGGACTCTCAGGAAGTTCGTGGATGATACCAACCTGGGCAGAGTGGCTGACAGGCTGAAGGACAGGATTCTGCAGAAGGACCTCAAGGAGCTGGAGGAATGGGCTGACAGGAACCTCAAAGTTCAAGGAAAGCAAATGCAAAGTCCTGCATCTGGAAGGGAATAGCTCCATGCACCAGGACTGGCTGGGACTTGCTGCCTAGAAAGTGGCTTTGCAGAAAAGGACCTGGGGGTCCTGGTGAACAAGCTGAATGCATCAGCAGCATGCCCTTGAAGCAAAAGAAGCCAGCTGCATTCTGCGCTGTATTAGTGTAAGTGTAGCCAGCACGTCAAGGGAAGCAATTCTTCCCATGTTTTCTCTATCTGTGAGACTGCAACTGAAATACTCTGTTGCAGACTCTGGATCATTCAAACAGCACACAAGTCCCAGTACAGATTGCTCACTGAATTTAACTACCTTTTCTGCTAACTCTACCAAGGAGAACAGCATACAGTGGACATCTCTGCTGTGCAAGGAGGGCCTGCTTGACCTTTGAGCTATCTGCCACGAGCAGCGAGTTCAGGTAGTAGGTGTATAGATGCTGTTCTGAACAAATCATTGTTATCTATTCAGTGCCATGATTCTCCAACAGCTGAAAAAAGGGAAAGTCATCAACAAAACACACTTACAAAATGTAAGAGGGGAGGAAAAAAAACCACAACAAAAAACTTACCACATCACTAGCACTGGAAAATTCATTGTTAACCAGGCTTTCAAGAGCCATCCATCGAACTGGTCTATTTTCATTATCTCCCAGACAATGGTAGTCCATAGGAAATAGGTCTCGAGATAGCGCATTGTCTGTAATCTTAACCTGAAGTGCATCGTCAATGCTAATTTAAAAGAACAGAAGTATTTAGCAAACTTGGCATTACAGTTTTACAGAAAATATTTATGCTCAACCTTAAGTTCCAGACTTGGGATTTAATTGGGGAACGCCAATCACGCTATCAACATTTCAAAGGACTAGCATCCTTCTAGTCCATTCTAGGTCAAAACACACTTATTCTGTGATTGTAAAATATTATCAGAGAATGTATTTATTCTGCGTTAACAGATAAGCACTAGAGAAATCAGCAGTGTTAGATTAAATAAAACCAAACATTTACAAGTGCAAAAAAATACAGTTAAAGCAAACAAACAACTACCTTAAATTATTCCTGCTCCCTTGGAGATCCCCTATCAGATGAATTAAACAAATTTTAGCTATAGTACCTCTGTAGCAATAATGAGCTAAAGACTTAAGCAAAGCAAGATCTAGTAGTATCTTGTTAAAGCAACCGATATTATTTGTAGGCTAAAAGCTTGTCTCTAATGAAGCAATCTGGTAAGATATTATTTATTCCCCTCAACAAGAGATATTCATTCCGACTGTTGTCAGAAATAGGATACTGGCTAAGGAAAACTTACTTTTAATCAACAAAAGCTGACTCAAAAAAGCACATGGAGCCTACTGATTCCCCCCCGCCCTGGGCTGTTAATTCATATTCTTTTGCAGTGCGTAATATAATTCAATGTTCTCATAAACAGCTGACTTCAGAATATGCGTAAGATGTTGGCTTTAACATCTCATGACAAAAACACAGAAATTACATTGGGTTAAGGGGATTGTAACAAAATGGTGTTTGCTGTCTTTTCACCTTGTCAATTATTTCTTTATTTTGACAAGAAAAATTAAATAAAATGCTCAATTTGTGTGTTTCCCACTTCACTATCTCAAGTACCTTCTTATTTATCCCATTTCTATGCACCTTCAGGTCAGTTCATTGCCCTTAAAATTTATAGACCAGGAAATTTCCATATCTAATCACTCTTAAGAGTTCAGAGAAATTCCTAGAAGACCTGTCTATAAACAAATATGATACAAAGGGTTATTTCCCAGTGATTAGAGAGCTCTGACTTGTGTAATCCACGTGTCCACTCTAATTGGGCCCAATTGTGCCATGGCCACATGAGACCAAAAGTATCTGCTCCCTTAACAAACCTGCCAAGACCACTGCAACCCTGGCTCCCTTCCCAAAATTAGGGCAGGAGTACATAGGTCTGATACTCTTCATATCTACTCCTCCCAGCCTTTCACCACACAGGAATAGACTTGGGGAACAAAGTGGTGGCAGATGAACCAAAGCCCTTCAAGTGTTCTGGGTTACTGGCACACTTTCTCTTTAAAAACCTAATGCTAGCCCAGGATTTCTCGTACTGTGGCACAGATCAGCAGATGCTCAGCTCCTGCCTGCATTTCCCATGGAAAAGGAGCACCAGGTGCACTATGAATTGATTTTTATTACCAGTGCTCCAGATCACACATGACAACTAAAGCGAAGCTGGACTTTGTGCCGGGGGGCAAGGAGTCAAGCAGTCTGGACTGCCGACCCTCTGCACAGCAAGGGTACTAGGCTATTAATGCACTGCACAGAAATGAGAGGTTGTCACAGGATAATTTCCCTGGACCACTGTTTATGATCTTTGTCTCCTGTGGTACCACTTGTTCCTCAACATGTTCACCAGAGAGGAAAAGCAGTAAGAATTAGGAACAGTCTCTCAGGAACTCTGAGCATCCTTCCTAGCACAAGAGCCAGGAAAGGTTCTGCTGGACTAGCTCAGTGTCACCAGTTCAAAAGCACAAGGGATGGCTTCAGGGTGGATCTCACTGCTCTCTGTCCCAGCATTTGCTACACCAACAGTGTCTGATGCCAGTGGTGCCAGTACAACAGGTTGAGTAGGTAAAAGAATATCCTAGGACAAGCATGAGTGCTTAAGTGTCTCCCAGCTTTTTCTCTTAGCCCCTGGGATGCAACATTAGAAGCTCTGTTGGGATGTTTGAAGAACTAGGCAAAAGACTGCACCCGAGAGGACCAAGTGGTTTTGTGGACAGAAGCACGAAGGACAAAAATTGTAGCAATAGTGACCCCTGACAATCCTGAGGGGCGAGGCAGGGAAGTCAGTCCAAATTTCAGGAGCAAGACCTATCCTGGTGTGGGGACTGTGACTCATATTTTACTATCAATTGCTGAGCCAGACGTGCAGAACTCTCTAACAGACACCAGTGGCATGGCCCCAAGGCAGACCATACACTAGAAGGGCATGCTGTCCATCAAAAGTGCAAACACAGAAACTGGGCTTCCACTTCAAGGATTATGTGGGAACAATCAAAGCAAACCCCCAATCCAAAAGGGGTACAAGGTGGTTCAACAACTGTGCCTTGCATATATTGGAGGGACTGATGCCTTGAGGATCCTAGGAGGTATTTCCAAGGGTATACTGGAAGGCATGTGGGCAAATAAGGCAAAACAAAGGCTGCAAAAAGTTGAAAGAGATGGAAGCCAAAGAACAGGAACTGAGACTGTAACCCAGTCAACTCCTCCTGCCTGGGCAACTGAGAAACCTGAAATTTGGGAGCATGCTCCAGTCTTTACACCCTTGCACTGGCAGAAAACAGGCCTGAGAAAACCCTGTAGGTATTGCTAAGGCAAAAGGCTTCTTGGATTACATGTCATGCATGCCCCACGGTCATCAAGAAGATGTGGGCAGCAATTCTGAGAAACTAACTAGTTTATCAATAATACTTTCATAAAACAGACACAAGAAAAATCAAGCAAATTACTAGACCATGAGGCATTTTATTTTCTTCCAAAAATAAATGAAGCATTGTAACTGAAGGAATGCAAAATGTGCATTCATGCCAAGTGATCCAATGATGATGTACTGTTTCATCAATAATTTCATTTATGATCAAGCAATGTTCATCAAATCTCAAAATCATCTCTAATAGCCAACTTCAGGTTAAAGACTTTATATTCATCAGTAGTTCAGTTACCTCATTAGAACTTACTTCACTGCCCAACAATTTGTACACAGCTCTGTGGTATAACCCAGAGGTTGCTTCTTTCTCCTTTTCTTTCATTGCTAGTTCATTAATAGACCAGTACATGTCCTTTGAGGGGAGGCAGAAAGAAGCGTATCTCCAAATCAAGAACTTGAATTCAAGGCTTCAAACGTGGTCTTGAATTCTGAAGAGTAACTGTGTTACTTCAATTATGACATTATTTGCAGATATCATAAGACTAAGCTCACGGACTAACTGCCCCTTTAGGTATTTTTAGATGTTTAGTTAAGTTTAGGCAGAACCCTGTATTTTCTATGTTTCCCCCTATTAGGTATGAAAGCAGGTGGAGAGAGACCACCAACTGTGCTCACTGAGTGATTTGGTTTATAGAAAGCCACCAAATACCTTAAGCAATTTCTACATTTTGAGGGCATATTCGAGTCAGAAAATTGTCTCAAACCCTACTTCAGCATTCCTACCATTTACAGAGCACATTCATATCTATCCATCATTTGCCACCTAAGAAATCTACCAGCGATCAAAGCCATTAAGTTATATTTTTAAGGAGAAAAAAAAAAAAAAAAAGAAGAAAACCAACTTCATACAAAAATCTATCCATTGGTAAACAGCCAAACACATTCCAAATTTTTATTAAAAGGGAAACTTAGATATTTTTCAAGCCTTTGAAAAAAAATATAGACAGACAAAATGTAGCAAAAGTATTTAAGATGAGGATATTCTGCTTTCTTGAAAACAATGCTTTCTGGTTCACCTTATGTTTAGAGAAAAACACTGACTAGATTATCCACCCAAAATTTGGAAAAAAACCCAACACAGCAGTATATTTTGAAGTAGAGATCAAGGTCAACTGGAGAAAGCTCATCCTAGCTCTAGCTACTGATGTAACATTGTCTGCATGATGACTCTACCCCGCTGAGTACTTACACACAGTTTCTAGCAGCCAGGTCTTTGTGAATGACCTCCCGTCTGGCCAAGTAACTCATTCCACAGGCAATCTGAATAGCCATATGTACAAGATCCTGCTGGGAAATTGCCTGCAACAGCACAGAACAACAATAATTGCAAAACTGCAAGCCCAGTGCCTGTGAGATTAGTGGTTCTGTCGTATTCTACTGCTCCCTCCCCTCACCTTTAGTGGCTGATGCTTTCTAGTAGCTACAGACACTACCACCTGTTGAAAACTTAGGAAGACTCCTTATTCTAAATTTTAACTTTTTTTTTTGAGATGCTAGGGGCAAATGTTTCCAGTCTGCAACTGACTCACTGCTACACAACCTTTCCTTTGATTAGTGGTGAACACAGGCAAAAATGGTCAATTTTACCCTTCTTACCACACTTTTTTCACTTTGGAAACCAACTCATTTTCAGGCAGTGGAGCACAAAAAGCAGTCAAAATTCTTGTTGCTATCTACTGCTGAAAACTAGTATCAAAGGCTGTTGCTCCATCCACTTCTACGGTTTCACAGTCCTATATAAATTAAACCCTTGCACATATTTATATATGTAAATATATTTACATATTTATGTAGGTGGACACACTAACATTGCAGGACTGGGGTTAAAATAAACCAAATACAAAATTAAAACAATAATAAACTGGCTTCTTCATTAACAGGTTGTTATTAAGAACAATAGCCATATATAATTTCAGAAAACTCAAGATTGCTTTAGGTATTTGTAGAAAAGCTCCATCTTAAAATAAGTATCTAGGACACCAAATGCCCCATTTTTTGATAGTTAAGTACAGTCATACCTAGTTACTAAGAAGCAACTCCTGTTTGACATAATACAGATTATAAATACAATTTCTGCTTGAATTCTTGGAAAGGAATATTGGTGCATTGCATAGGGATTTAAAACCCAGATTAAGCAGCAAAACAAGTAAAATCAAAAGCTGAAAGATACTAGCAGCTTATCACTTGTAAATTAACAGAGGTAGGTGGCCCTTGCTAGTTTGAAATCTGGTACATAACAGGGACAAATGCTGAACTCGGGAAACAAGATTTCATTTTGTGCTTGATTTAGCCTAAAGACAGAAGCCAAACCAAGGTGAAGTTGAAGAAAAAGACAAGGTAATCCTAACTACAGGGACAGTTTTACTACATATACACATCCATCACTAAAAACTTACTCAGATTTTTAAAAATACACAAAACATGTTCTCATCTAGGAATATTTTCTCACTTATCATGAAATTTATACAACAGGTTCCATTGAAACACAGTAAAGTTATGAATGCTAAAGAGCACCCACAGCAGTAAAAAAAAAACCCCTAGCAGATTGCTTCTTTTCATATCTAAAGTTAAATAAATCCAATTATTTTACTTAATAGCAAATCTACAGCAGCACCTTAAAAGTTTAACAAAGTGCTTTATGCTTACTATAAAATAATTAAGAACTGCAGTAATTAAAGGGATAATCTATTAATTATACCAAAAATAAAATCAGTAAATCTGAAATTTCTCCACACAGAATTTTCCCCTGTGTATTCTAACTTAAATCCACAATCATATACCATTTTCTCTACTTCTTAATTTTTTTTTTTTTAAGATGTATTGATATACCAGCTACTACCCTAATCAGAGTTTAACTCAGCTTCATGGCCTCTGAACGTCCATGACAAACGCAGCCAAGAATGTTTTCCTTGTATGAATCAAGACAAACACTTGTTAGGGAACCTGCTTGCCAGTTCTCTCATTGTCACAACAGAACAGGTGAATACCACAACTATTTCTTTTAAGGCACAGACACAGATGACAAACCAAGTCTAAGTTTAATGGGCAAGAAGTCACAGATTTCTGAGTGTACCTGAGGATTGTTGGCCTCTACCAACTTGCACTGTCGCAAAAATAGTTTAAGGTTCCCCCAGTTCATGTATGGCAGCAGCACCATTGGTTTCTCTCCCTCTTCTATACAGACATGAGTGATAGGTAGCAGATTCCTGGAAGATAGGGAGAGAAATCCCTAATTTTATGAAACTGAAATTTGATAAAAATCTTCTCACTCCTTAAACACAGTAAATGAAAGTAATTCAAAACTGAAGAAACGCACCAATCTTGCATTACAAATTGCAGAGCACAAGGTCTCCAAATAACTGAAGCCCTCAACATTTAAAAAAAAAAAAAAAAAAAAGAAAAAAAAAGAGAGAGAGACTTGAGTACTTTCCCATTAGGAAGAACCCTCCACATTTTTTCACTTGGTCCAAAAGGGCTGAAATAGATTTCTATGAATACAAGTTATCATTTATATTAAGAAGTGATATATCTTCAACTTGGAAGTGTATCATTCTAAATGCAGCTACAGATATAAAATATATAGCTACATTACAGAGTGGTTTAAAAGTCAAAACATCATGTTTGAGTCACTTCAAAATGACTGAACAGAAATTTTTAGTCTTGAATGAGCTAAATATTAAATTGCACTCTAAATGCAGAAGTATCTCAGGAGTTTTATCACAGGTGTTTTACTCCTCCTTATGCCTCAGACTACCCCCATGCTGCATTGCTTAAACATCTTCCTATAGTATCAACATATAAATTTGTAGAAACTTGAAACAAACTGTGTATAGTTTCAATTTTAAAAACCCTCTATCTTCTATTGAAAACATAGTAGGAAATCTTCAATGAGTTATAATGATTTCTAAAAGGGAACTTTGAAATTTCCTGTTCTTACTTGAAGAAGTCTGGTAGTCAGATGTCACACCCATAAGCTCTACATACCCATGTAGCTCTACCTTCGATCAAGATAAAAGTCCCAGCTTTATAGGCACTGTACAGAAGAAAAGCTTTTTGAACTATTTAAAGTTTGACTTGTAAAAGGGAAGATAACAACTGATTTTGAATGATGAGACAGGGGTTGTTTCATTTTGTTTCAATCTTAAGTATGTTTCCCCAAGAACCTACTACTCCTCTTAATTAAATAATCCTGTATTTTAGGCAAGGTCTTAACTATAATAATTCTTAGAAAAGCAGCTTTTAAATGCACTGTAAAACTAATAATTCTGCTTGAACTATTCTAATTTCTTTCACATTACCAGCAAAATGATCAATTACCAGTCTAGGGACTTGATAATGAGTGCAGGTTTCGTCTTACCTGCATCCTTGCCAGTAATGAAGATCTTTAAAAGCCAATTTCAGCCTTCAATCCAAGCTGCAAAACTGCCACTAACTGAAGCTGTTTGGGGCATTAATTTAAAAACTTAAGCCATCACTCCAGAAGATCATGCCAGTAATTCTTAAGGAACAAATCCCATCAGAGATGTTACAATGCCATACCAGGACACCATGTGTACAAGATTGCTAAAATGCATTTCCTCATCTCCATGTGGGACGGTACCTAATCACAGTACTTGTCTGTGCCACGTAGAAAATTATGAACAATACGAAACAGACTAGTACATTAGCTAAACTGATAATCAACCTCCACATATACTTACTCTCATCATCACTAAGATCCCCTCCACATTTAACAACTAGTCTGTGCAAGAACCAGGGTAAAACAACACATGCCTGCAGCACCTTTTCCAGTAATTGTAAAGAATATATAAAAGGACTATCTACCCATATTTCACTGCAAGGCTTGGAACACCAAACCAAAGACTTTCCCCATCTTCCCACACACTGCTACTATTTCATTTTACTGACTGCAGCTGGAAAAAAGCTTATAAGCACCCTTTGCAATAAGAAGCATATATAGAATTTTGTATTTTAAAGTGACACAAAAATAGTTTCAGCTCTTTATGGCTTAAAAAAAATTCCAAACATATAAAATATTGCTGAGTTCTGAAAAAAATAATTTCTTCTCCCTCTAGGGATCTTTAAGCACAAGTATTTTCAGCTCACACAGATACAGTTTTGTTTATAAACACTGCTTAGCTTACCTGTGATGAAGTCCTCTGAGTTTACAGCTTTCAGTCAGCATCATTGTCACCTGTACCTCTGAGGCTTGATCTAATTTAGGAAAAAAAAAAAAAAAAAAAAGAACTACAGATACAATTTTGGAAACAAATCAACATATTAATTAAGCTTTGGTCCACATGTGCAAGTCAGTTGAGGTCATCTGAGCACAAACAGAACTTGCTTACTTTTTTTAAAATGGAATTTAAAAAACCCCAAACGAGTAAGCCAAGTTCTAGGGCATATTTCTGCTTAAACAAATGGGGTGAAGCTGAAAAAGGAAATAAAACACACACCAGGTGCCGACAGACTGTACTTTTGCCACTTCCTGACAGCTTCTGGGCAGGCATGAACTGCCTGCACTAGGCAGCACGGGTCACATCCTGCACATGTGGCCGGTGGTGCTGGAAGAAGGGGAGGGTGCTGTGTATTTCCCAAAAGCACAGAGGTGCTCAGAAGACCCATTTCACTGCTGAATTACCAGTATAGGCTTCTGCAGATTACTTCCACACTGATGGAGACCATTTATTTCTAGACTTACTTATTTACTGCTCTCTACTTGAAACACTTGACTCTTGGTAACCTCAGAAATGTTTGCTGTTCTCTTCCCCACCTTTCAAAAAAAAAAAAATCACTGCTGCCAGCTAAAATTCAAGCATCTGTGATAACTCCAGTAACCCAGAGCAATCAGAACATCTACTAGGCAGAAGCAAAAGTATTATCTGTAACCCTTTCCCCACAAATACTTTTGTGTTTGGGTTCCCCCCCCGCCCCGGTGGCAAGAAGCAACAGGGAAGCTTAACCAAATGTAAATCAGAGCTCTCACAATCCCACCCTCCTCATACCTGGGTGCATTTTCTGTCCCTCCTTCATGCTAGAACTAGTACTGGTGTGCCTAGGCAGCAAGCTAGCACAGGAGAGAGCCCAGCAAAGGCCTATCAGTCTTCCTTGCTGCATTAGGATGAATTTGCATATTACAGGTGAGTCAAACCAACATTTTACTGGCCTGGGAAGAAGAGGAGGAAAGAACTCATCTGCTCTTTTCCCTTCTTCATTGTCTACCCTCCTCCCTGTACCAGCTCTAACACCCTTTCCTAATTGAACTTTAACGCTGCCTTTTGACTGAGTTAAGAGCACAAGGTAGGGAAAGAAAGCACAAAACCCAGAGGGAGAGCACAGCCTTCCCCCTCATGGCAATGGCAAACTAAATAGATAGGCTCTAACCATAATACACAAATTGGTATTTAGCTTTCCCCTTCAGGCACAACACAGCTCCTGCCTAAGAAGGGTTCATCAAAAGAGAAATTGTGCAACTCAAGAACCTGTGAGCCACAAAACACTGGCTGGATTGAGAAAGTTCCCCCAAGACAGGGAAAGGAATGATACCCCAAGGCAAACTACTTCAAACTACCACCTCGGCTCAGGAGAGATTAAAAAGGAGGCATGCCTTCCCAAAAGCATACAGGCACTTAAAAAAAAAAAAAAAAAAAAAAGGGGTGGGGGGTGGGGGGTGGATGGAGATCAGGAAACAGAGGTTATAAATGCAGACACAGGTCCCAGCCAGAGGCTGAACCCTGAGCATGCTTGGAAACCGCTAAGGAGCATCACTGCCTAGACCCTGTACAGGCTGGAAGGACCAAGACTACCAAAAGCCAAAACACAGCACTCTAGAGAAGTCCAGACACAGAGGTGCCATGAGATTAGTGACAGTTCTGGCTGTGGTATATTATGGGATGCATCAAAACAGTGCATTTCCTTGTATTTGATAACAATTATGTATGGGGGGAGGGTATGAACAGGTTCTTGCAGTGCAGGAGGTCTCACCTGGCCATACTTAAGTGTCTCTAGTTTGAACTCCAACACAGAGAGGCATAAGAAATAGAAGGTCCTACCTACTGTGCAGCAACAGCACTCAAGTGTTTTATACATGACAAATTTGATATATAGGAGACAGACTTCAAAGGTTTGTAAGCAGACAAGAAAAAACAAGATACTACATTAAAATGAAGTTATATGGGCATGAATGGCTGAATTATCCAACTGTTATAAAGGGCAAGAAGCATTAAAAATAGAGGTGTAAAAGCATATTATAAGAAGTTAAAGGAACTGCCACCAGGCTACTAGTACACAGCTTCAGGCTTAAATGTATTAATTACTAGAACTCAAAACCACAACCTCTTCATCCCAGCATACAACGAAGGCAAGAAAGACATTACTAGGTGTGAGTTTAAGGTGATTAACTTGCTTATAGATTTTTTAGCCCTTGCTTGCTTAACTGGTTTGCTTTTAATTATAAGACCCACCATGCAAAAATTCGAAGCTCTAAATCAGACATTATTTAAGACTGGCTTTAAAATCTACATAATGAGTTAATCGGGTTCAGACAATGCACCTATTCATATCTTCGTGCTAACACTGTAAGAGACAACACTTCTGCTGATGCCTTTCCCTTTCCATCACACAGGGTGTTTTTCAGCAGATCACTGTTATGTTTCATTTTTTTCTTTCAGCTCAGAGACACTAAGCTATAGTTGTTGAGCACCCAAAAGGATGATTGACTCCCACTCAAGTATATACGGAAATCTAAATCTTATCTTGTGAAACAGTCCCAGCATCCGTATTGTGTTTTCTTATCAATATTATTTCCTTGTTTTCCGTATGGAAAAAACTTACACAACACCAACAAATTCAACATGCTCAAAACAAACAATAGCAGTACAAGACTAATCTCCCTCTAGCTTAGACTGGTGCCAATTTAGAACAACCACAAAATTTGATTATTGTTGTTTCATACTAGATAGAATTAAAAACAAAATATAAATCACCACCTGTTTGAGTGTTTCTAGTCAAAAGGGGTAAAAAAACATACCAAAATAATGCTACTGCAATAGTACCCACTGCAATTAGATTTCCTTTTAAGGCCATTTTCTTTAGTTACCCACAAAAAGTACATTTAAACAAATTGTCACCTTTAGTAGATTATTATAAACACTTTCGAGCATCCAGGTCTTCATAGATTAGGACGGTGATTTTTGTAATAATACATTTTGTTGTAGAGGACCTGGTGAATCTGACTATCCTGCACTGAAAACCCTTAAAAGTAATCCAGAAAATCCACAGCATTTATGGCTTTGATAAGATAAATACACGGGCCCACAGCAAAGCCAGAGACAGCCACAACCCAGCAATTCCAGCTTGGTGAGACATTTTTATGAGGACATACTAAGGTGAATCCTACAGATTTCATTTTCCTGCCTAGGTCAAAGTGTAATCCTGTACTGAAACCATGTATCAAATCTCCAAGTATTACATGTAAGTACACACACGTGGGTGTTTTACTCACAGAATTGTTTGTGTAGTCACACAAAATAAGACCTGGGGAATGATCTTGTCAAACACGCAAGAATGCCTACAGGCTTTCGCAGCTTGTTTCTTCTGTACCAGATCCGTGAAGTCATTTGATATGAACACAGCCACACACGCAGCTAAAGAGGGAGGAATGGAGGGAAAGCCTCCCACAGAGCCAGAAACCTCTTAAATTAAAATAGCAACTTAAAGCCACGACAGAGGAGGCCATAGTCTCCCATATATTAAGTTTGTGCATCAAGAAATATGCATGAGTTTAAGTCAAACACTCCAGGGCAAGGCAACAAGGGCTTGTTGCACAACTTCTTCAAAGCCCTAAAAAAAGCTAAGCTTCCCTCTGAGATATTAACACTATTTGTGATTAAGAGTACATCAGTGCTCAACAATTCATGCAGTTGCAGCCTGATGATCACGAGGTGTAGACAGGTCAGTGCTTCTTAGCCATGAAAGAACATCACCTCTTTTCACAAGGCTATCACACACCAACAGCTGAGTAACTGAACAGCAAAGACTTCAGGTCACATAAGTTAAGAGAAAGATTTAATACCCAGTAGTAATTCTAGATGTTAACTTAGGACCAAAAAGGTTCAACTTTCAGAAGGTGCTTAAAAACAAGACTATTTGAGATAGATGTAAATGCATTCCAGAACTAGGAACATGCTTTTAAAGCACTGGTTTTACCCTTTCTGTGCCAAGAGCCTGGCTGTGAAAGTCTACCCTAAGGCACAGAGCAAGAACAAGCTAGGATTTCAAGAAGCTTTGACACATCTGCAAGTTTATCTCATGATATTACGTTATTTGTATATAGCCAGGCACAATGGGGCCCTTGGCGCTACTGTTTTAATATAAGAGGCTAATCTCTCCATACTACTCTGGCAAGTATGATATGTGCTGAGGCCCTTCCTGGTTCATGGGGAGAAAGAGCACCTATTTGATTTTTAACAACTTCTAAAGGCCATCTGCAAAACTGCATTTTAAATCTTTGTTTACCATCACTCATTAGTCACATGAATCATTGTGACACTCACATGAAAAAAATCTCTGGCAAGTTTTGTGACGACATTAACATTGCAGCAATTTGCTTGCTACAAGACTGGGCACTCGTAACATCATGCTCTACATTCACTAGGTGGTAGCATATCGGAAGAGAGTCACTCCACACCTCAAATTACTTACCAGAGATGAAAAGCAGCAATTACCTGGATATTGCAGTGGGTTACCCGATTATCTGGATGGCTTTCAAGAATAACATTTTAAGTAAGACCTCCTAGAATCTCAAAATAGCAAAGCAAAGCATTATAACTTAAACACTTTAGATTGTAGCACAGTCGCTGAAATCTGTTTCTTCAGATGGAAGACAAAGCAGAATCTTAAAAGCAATATAACCAAAGGTTTCAAAATTGAAGTCATCCCAGAGTCCTTTCATAGCCTACTATTGGCAGTAACACACAGCAATTTCTTTCAGCACTCCTATCAGGAGCAGCTCCATAAACACTACAGCTAGGAAGTCTAAGGCTTCTGATAAACAAGTTTCCTGACAGCAATATTTAAAAAGATGTTTTACCTGAAGTTTTTCTCACCTTTGGACCATTTGTAACTATTTGTTCCTGTGCAAACTTCCTTCTGTCTCATATTGCAAGCTAATATTCCCCAACATCAGAATACTTATACAACCCATTTTCTATATGGCTACCTGTTTTCACAAAGCTTGTATTACCCTTTTTATCTTTCAAACTTGCGGGCTTTGCCAAATATACTGCGACAAAGTCCACAAGCTCCAGTTATTGAAGGGTGAAAAGCATACAGGCAGGCACAAAGGTCACAGACTCTGTGCCCATAAGGAACTGAGACTGTAGTACTAGAACTGCCCTAAGCGTTCAGCTTTGGGTAAGAAATGCTCCTAGTATCAACGCATCCTTTTTAATTACTGCTGCTTTTGCAGAGCCATTCATTATGTAAAATTTCTCCCAAGGCAGAATTCAATCCCAGTTCAAAGAGAATACATGCCTGAAATACTGCTTTAATCCTTCTACACAAGTCTTTGTTTTTTTGGAAGAAATTCAACACCCAAAGACTATCTTGAGTTCATGTCTGTTGTACATGACATTTTTAAGGCTGCTAGCAGACATTTTCAGAGCTTTCCTTCAACAGAAGGATGAATTGCTCAAGGAATGCAAGTAGTCATGATCCAGTCTGCTTTTTTATAGGTAGGAGGGGAAATACATACCCAAAAATATTTACGCTTTAGAACTTCAAAAGGCCCTAACAGTTAGACAGTGACAAGTTACTGTGGAAGCCAGTAGCACATCTGATCACTTTCTGCCTACCACAGACCTGAAGGAAAACCACCTTGCTCCTGTTTAGCCGCACTATTGGATGCACGAGTCTAGACAGCTACAGAGGCATTCAGGTAATGGTTATACTTTCATGCATCAATGTCTATCTGCTTTACAAGGCAACCATGCATCCTAAAGAATTCAGTGGTTCTGTATCTTAAGACATACACACACAAATGACAACATAAGGAGGTTACAACATAGGACACTACACTTAGTCTTGTAAAAATTTCAGTAGAGCAGGATTTCTCCTCCAATCTTAATATCAAGGCTATTTATATTGAAATGTTTGTTTCCACACCACAACCACACAAGTTTATTTTTTAAAGCAATGCAGTTAATATTTTCAAATTCAAGCCTAATTTTAATATATTCTGGAATTGATTCAACATGACACTGCTAAAACTGAGAATGCTGTTCTGGTTTTCCTACATTACAAATGCACATGCAATTTTAAACCACAGATAAGGGCAGAGAGAAGTACAAATGGGGGATAGTGCTGTTTCCCTACATAATATTACTAGAATCCAAGGAGCAGCAGCAAATAGCAAAAAGTAAAAGGCTCTTTGCTCAGTAATCCATTTTACTTAAAATGAAGCTGAAAGTGTAAGTAAATGTGAAATGAAACTGGGGAAGCGAGACACAACTGACAATGTTTCAAAGTCTATCAACTGCTGAAGGGCAGCAGCTAACAAAACTGAAATTCAAGTAGTGATTTTAACTGTAAGTGAAAATGTACTGTAGAATACGATTTTTTTTTTCCTGCAGAAGCATATGGAATAGCAAATCTTTAAATTAAGAAATACAGTACTTTGGACATCAACCTCTGAGAGCTGCTACTCAATACTGTTTTAATGTATATTGCACTATTTTAGGTTTCCCAGGATCCTTTCCTAATGAACTAGGATTGAGTGACAAATATAGTGCATTTTTAAGGTGATATTCAGAAATTTGCTACTTTTCCCTAATTCTTTAAATTCAAGTATCTTCCTTTATGAAGACACTGCTAAGAATTTAGCTCATAGTAGAAGCAGCTCTTTTCTTGAAATTTTTTTTGTCATAAA
Source organism: Pelecanus crispus (assembly GCF_030463565.1). Lineage (NCBI taxonomy): Eukaryota > Metazoa > Chordata > Aves > Pelecaniformes > Pelecanidae > Pelecanus > Pelecanus crispus. The sequence continues at coordinate 30,120,591 of NC_134651.1, read as the reverse complement.
CAGGATCCTGTACTCTGATTTTGGAAGGTTAAATACTTTTAACAATTAACTTAAACACTGTACATTTAAGGCATGAAGTTAAACTTACAAATATTTTCACAAGGCAGTGCTTTTAAGAATGAACTACCCAGAATAGTAAATTCAATGCAATTTAAAAATGGTACCTTGGGAACAACTGTGTATGCTCCAGGTTGCAGTACACTATATGTCTAATATGAACAAGAAACCCTTCAACTTGGTATACACACTTGTCACCTAAGTACACCTATTGCTTTCCCCTGCTTTACACAGCCTAAGTGCTCAGGATCTCTATTCCAACACCTCCTAACTGTACTGAAGAAGTCCTAAAGGGTCACGAACATGCACTCGGCTAGGTCGTAAGCAAGGCAAAACAGGTATCACATGAATGAAGGCAGTAACAGGTCTGCACACTATGGACAGTTAAGTCCCACTTGTTTTAACATACATTTAACATCTAATACGTTTCCTCATACCTACAACTCAACACAAACTTGCACTGCAAAGTGTATGTTTTGACTCATACTAGAAAAGTCTTGCGTACTACAAATACTCTGAAGACGGCTGCAGTCCTGAGATGTACCAGACAAATTCATGGTAAGGTCCTTCTCCAAGACTTCCATTACAGCATCATGACCCATATTGTCCATGTGGGTGCACTTTGAACATCCCCTCTTAACTAGATTAACAATAAACAAAAATTTTTAAAAGTATAATGTTAGAGATAGCCAAGAATGCTGAAAGAGTCCTTTAGTGACCTATGAAGACATGAACAAAACTCAAAGCTTTGTTAAAGTTGGTAAAATTATGAAGTCTTAAGAGTTAATCTCCACTCACACTATGACTTTGTTTCCGGTGCTTTTCATGGGTGGTTTGTTTTCAAACACTCCCTTCTTGTACATAAGAAAAATTTTATGTCATTAGAAAATGAAATGGAAGCAGTCAGGTTATCTTGAACAGCACGATCAGTTGTTTTTAACAAAAATGTACCTTGGCCAGAACGTACTAAATGAGTCAGGGCCCTGCACAACTCAAACTCACTGCGTATGTTCCTGGAATAATACAATTCCATTTGTTCTGCAAAGAATTTTCTCCTTCACAGGAAAAGCACCATTAAACAATGTGTTCTTTCAATCAAAGGTGAAGACTGTGTGTTTTCTTTCTCTTCTGACATAAGATGATCTAAAAGATTCACAAGAAAGTCTATTTCATGCTATGTAAAGGCAGAAGAGATCTGTCAATTGCTGGCAAGAGATGCAATGCCAGCTTTCAGAAACATGCCAATCGAGACACTTCCCAAAGTTGAGTGATTGGAAACCTCCTATTGGAAAGGAAAGCAGAGCATTACAACTTCATAAAACAATTCTACTGTAGAGCAAGAAACACAATGAAGAAAGCAAATGCCAGCCAAGTCTCTCATCTTTCTAACAAAGAACTTATTCAGGTTGTGTTGATCCATGAATTCCAGCATCCCAAATACAGTGCAGATCACATATTCTTGTTCTTACCGCTAATGAGACACACATCCTTAATCTTCATGAACATCCATTTAAAGAAAGAACGAAGGCAAATTATCCATAGAAAGTCTAAATGTGAAAGAAGCTAAAACTTTTACAACAATGACTAGCAAATTAATACACAGTGAAACTGTAAACTGCAAACACAAAACAACAACTGGATGGCTAACATGAAGGGTGAAAGTATGAACAAGTGACACCTTTTGCCTAGGGCTTGTGATCTTTGTACTCTTAAAGTTATTAGAATTTCCAGAAAACTACCTCTGATTTTGCCAACTGATACCCATTTTTTCTTCTAAGCTCACCTCTTTGGCACAGAGCACTGCACATAATGGAAGACTCAGACATCCAGACACACACTCTAAAGTGTTAGATGATACAGCATTAAAAAAACTATTATAAATTAATGTATTTCATGAACACGCAGGTAGAAGCTTTGTCACTACCCAGGGCATGTTATAACTTTTCTCTAGAGAGCACTACAGTTAGGTGAAAGAAAAACCTCTTCCAAGGGATCTGGAGTGAACTTCTGGCACTTAGGGATTAATTCTGCCTTCAGACTATATCTTCATAAAAGACACGGCACTGAGATTTTAAGAAAAGGGTCTCCAACTTTTCAGTTGTATCAATTTGCAAGCTATGGAACAAGTAGTCACTGAATCGGTTGAAAAGCACGTCAAAGACTTAATGAACGGGTCAGATGAAAAACCTCAGGCAAGTTCTGTAGTGTAGGAGAAACTAGTGAAATAATGCTAAACAAGCAAACTCCAATCTATTTGCCTCCTGCGCTGATGTCGCTTTATTAGGATCAAACTTGCCCTTTGAGAGTCTGAGCTAATAGGTCAATTGCAGCTTGAGAAAATGGGGAATACAATACATTCCTGGAAACTAGTCTCACACTCTCTGAATGGCCTTTTTCACTTCAAGAGTTTCTCAGGACAAAGGTAGGCAGGTCCAGGCTTTCTCAGTTTTTATGTATTACCGATTCCTTTAACAGTGGATCACTTCAGAAGGGAGAACAAGTACTAAGTTCAGAAAAATCAAGGCTTCTTGATTTCAGTTAGCACTCTTTCGGTTTGTAGTAATGCTCAACACCTTACCAGAAGGCTAGAAAACATCAGGGAAGGAAAGTGGGAAGGGCTGCTGCAGTTACTCCCATAACCAGTCAACTATCTTTGCTTTTTGATCCTTTGCAGAAAAGGATCAACCCCAGGGCGAGGTAAAAAGATAGGAAAGAGGCAAGCTGACAAGGCCGCAAACACACCTCTCTCAGAGTGGGAAATACTCACAGCTATAACTATCGTCCGATAAGCATGTCAGCCACAACATTCATCTTCTCCAGGATATGAAATGAGAAAGCTGACAGCGCATTCCCCTCTGTCTACGTTATTAGGAAGTAACCCATCCTGAAAGGATATGGATCTTATAAATACACTAATATGAAGAAAGAACACAAGAAAGAAGAGATCCATTATGATACACACCTGCTGTTATTTCTATGGCATGACCTTTCTTCACAAGTTTTCTTATGAGAAGTATTCAGAAATCATTACTTGAATGGCACAATAACCATTCTTTGACCCCTTTCCTGCTACAGCAGAGGTCTTTCCTAAAAGCCAACATACATGAGCTGGCCATGGTGCAAGGAAGCCTTCCAATTCCATGTACACTACTTGTTGGGCTTTCTTGGGCATGTCCAGTGGATAATCACTTAATCCACTAGCTTTACCACTCTGCACAATGCAAACTTGCTATGATCAATATAGCTTGCAATGGTAACACCCATCACAAGGCCACTTTGTGCCAGTACACTAGTGTTACTCTGCAGGGGTGAAGGCGTATATCCGGTAACACAGTAGACAACTGCACCAACTAAGGTCATGTCTAGACAAAGTTCCCAAGTTGAGGGAGGTGATTCTCCCCCTGTACTCTACTCTTAGCTACAAAGACAAAGCCTTTTTCCCTTGTTTCTTTTCCATGACCCTCAGGCTCCTTTCTTGCCTTCAGCAACAGAGGTACTTAAGTCAGTTTAATAGTTCTCATACCCATCTCGCTTTTGTGGTCCTGCCCTACTCCTGTGTTTGTGCCAAAACAGCAGTGTGTGTGTGGTCACAGAAAGAACGAGATCAAGGGAAAAGTCTAGTTAAGAGAGAATTTTTATAGGTTTTTTTTCCAAGCAGATCAAATTCCCAACTTACTATATGACCCAGCTGCACACACAGCTATCACAGCCAGGGTACGAAGACAAAGCTGCTTAGTACTAGCACTGCAAATGAACTGCTGTAAGGATAACTGGGGATGTTTATAGTTATTTTCCTAGCAATGTTCCGCTGCCCAAACCAGTGCTATTTCACAGACAAGTATCAGCAAAATCTATTATAAATTTTGTCCATATAGACCCTTTTTAAAGCTGAGAAATTTTCCACAGACAACAATTATATGAATACCATTACTCCCTTAAGACCATGCTCCAGTTCACCGCAGCCAGCAAACTTTTCACTGCAAAGGGAAGGGCTAGAGGAATCAGAATGCATGTTGTGTCAAAGATACAAGGCACTGCAAGGGAGAAATGCAGCTGTAAGAGTGGATTGGAAGGCCCATTTTGGCAAAGCAATTAGACATGTGGTGATGGGAGGCAGCTAAATTAAGATCTGTTCTCACAAATGTTGTCTTGTCATTTAATCCAATGCTGTAAAAAGTAAGCATGCTTAACTAGTGCCGTACAGACGTCAAACTGCCCCAGCTCACAACAATTGTAGGGCTCATAAGAGCCATAGTGTTTGTTGACTCTGAATCAGGACAGAGAACCACCAAATAACATAGCGAAGGGGATCACAGGTTAAGAGAACACTGGTGAATAATGCCCCAGGTTAGACAGCCTTGTCATACACAGGCTTACCAGGCTCATGTGATAGGGGATAAGTCTTTTGGAAACTATATAAAATAAAACCAAAATGACAGTCAGAACTGTTTGGCAGGGAGGGGCAACAGAAGAGGGCAGAATTTGGGAAAACCTCCCAAAATACTGCAAAGCAGCATACTTTTTTTTTTTTTTTTTTAAATTGAGGATGCTCCTTTACTTCTTACTAGAAATCACTACAAGAAAATACTTTCCTTTTTACAAGAGGACCATTACTTTTGTTACAGCTATGATTACTTCAGCAGACACAGTTCTAGCTACCACCATCATGCTAAATGGTAGCTACCAACATCTTCCAAAGGGGCAGCATATCTACTTTTCAGAAGTCCTCTCTGGACTCAACAGGGAGGAAAAGTGCTACAGAACAAAAGTGTACCACCTCAGAGGCACTCCTGAAGAATTAATGCAAATATCTTCTGCTGAATCTAGGAATGCCCTTGAGGATGTACAAAAGCAAAAAGCAGGAAAAGTGATAGCAGCAAACCCGCACTGTTCAGCCCTCCATTTGCAGAAACACAAGGAGTTGTCCCAGAAAACAGATCAAGCTCTGCTGGCTGACTCAATGCTGAAACAGATTTACTCACAGGTTACCCTCCTGCTACCCACAAAGCACTACTTCCCTGTTGGTACCCATCCCACTAAGGTGGAGGGACATTACAGTTCAGGCATACTAGGCTGATTACAAGGTAAGGATTGTTAGGCAAGAAAGGAGGCTAATTTCACACTGCCTATGTTGATTACTCACAGCTGGTACTTGGCTCACAGTACTGACAAGCTAGACCTTTTTAAGTTCAACACATTTTGTTAGAGCAACAGGTGTGGTATCAGGCACTGACCTGTCTTCACTGCCAAAGCACACCACCCTTCTATGCCTACATCAAGAACAATGAGCAGCTGAAGAATGCCACAGCATCCATCCCAATCTGCTACTTCAGACTGTTTCAAGACATAGCGACCCCTTTTTCAGCTACCTTTATTCCAAATCAGGTTGGCTTTAGGAAATCCCTCTCTTTGAAATGAACATGAATCTTTTTCTAAGTCACTTTCCACCTAAACTTTTTTATTATTGTCACAAGCACACATCTGATTGTGAGAAACATACCAAGAATAATAGAAGGTTGCTTTCTTTAAGCAATGTATTTTTCTTAAAAAGGCACAGAATAAATGGGTACCAGAAAGATTCAACAACAACAAAATTTAGCAGCTTCACCAATTCCCACCTTCCTCTTTAAAATGAGTATCTTTAAAAATTACTAGCCAGGCAAAAAAATTTAAAACAAGTTGAAATTCTTATAGAAGCCTAATTTATTTTTTTAAAGAAAGAATTAAAGAAGTTGTAAAATGAAAACCCAAAGGCAATACTACACGCAATTAAAATGACAAAAATAACTGATGAAGCAACTACTGTACATGGAATTCAGCAAAGTTGTTGTGACCTACTAGAGAACTCGATGAGTGTAGAGGAAGGGATATATGTTGGATAGATGTAATATGGTTTTCATCTATATTTACCTTGTTGTTTCTTTAATCTACCTATCACAATTTAAGTCACTCCCACAACATATTTCTTGAACAAAGATGCTATATTTGTATAAATTAAGTTCTAAATTACAATTCTCATGCTTCAGTAACAAAGTTTAAGGATGGCAGAAACTATGCTCTATCTTTTTTACAGCCATGAGTGTTTATAAAAGATTTTTAAGCGGTATTGCAGGTACCTTTTTCAGCAATTCACAGGGGAAAAGGCTGTGGATGGAAAGAACAATGACATGCTAGGGGAAAAAAAACAAATACGTTTTTTACATAGAAGAATAATAAGCAAAAGTATTCAAGACGCAGTAACTGAAGGCACTAGTGGAGAACATGCATTTTTCTTCCATATAAGATTTCTGTTCTCTCTGGCTGAAGGCAGCATCCAAATTGTTTTTGCTTTTTAAGCAGTAGCCATTTACGTACTTAGAGGAGGAGGGGTTTATTTTTAAAGATAGACTTGATACACTCAGCATGCACCAAAATCCAAACAACTGGACACAAAACAAACTCATTTACGTAAACATACCTTTAACAGTTTTGACAAAAACTTGTTTCTCTTTACTGGGGTCTTTTTCTTCTATTAGAATCCCATGGAAAATGCGCCCAAATGTGCCTATGAAGAGAACATACAATTAGTAAGTATTATGTGGTAAAAATACACTGGTAACATTAAAATGATTAAGCCACAGCAGAAAGTTAGGAACAACAGCCATTAAGGCGTTGAATATCCTATTATGTCAACAATATATATAATGCAACCACCTCTTCAGCACTGAATCCAGTTCTGGATTCAGAACTACATGCAGTAAATGCTGAAAGTTTAGAAAACTAAAACTTAGGGAGACAAGCGTGAGAGCGAACTAATGATAGCAACAGAATCCAGTTAAATGAAGTATCAATACTTCTGATGCGTTTATTTGTGGCAGTTGAGTGTCAGTTGTCTGCACTAAAAACTACAACTCCATCCTTTTCTCATCCAGCAGGTCTGGAATTCTCCAGTCAAAACATTTCTCACGAAGACGAAATATTTTTGGAAACATTCACAGGAAAATAGTGGCTTCAGCCAGCCAGTATACATGGAACAGTTTGAAAAAAACAGTATCACATTACTGAAATGTTTCACCTCAGCTGGAAGGTGTTGGGTTTGTTTGGGGGTTGGTTTTTTTTCAGTGTCTCCAACATTCGTCCATTCACAAAATTTTAATGAAGCCATTACAGGAAGAGGAGCTATATTGAACAGCTGGAGTAAGAACAATTGCAGCATGGTAACACACAGAGAATTAACTTTTTATACAACTCAGGTTGGCAACACTTTTCTGTCACACTATTACCATGGCACCACCATGTGCATCATCTTCATGCAGTCTGTTCATATGTTGCATCCCTTTCCCATTGATTTATCCTGTCTGATTAGGTTGAAAGATCTTTGATAGGGATTGCCTTAGCCTGGTTGTACATCTTCTGGCATAACGTGTGGGTCTCATTTGGTTTCTAAATACTTAACAGGGACAGTGCAACACATCTATCATCTACCCTGGAACTGCAAGTAAACCCTGCAAGACAGGGATCTTCCAATTGTAATCTCATTAAGAAGCAATTTAACTAGAGACTACAGGCAACTGTAAATACATAGCTTAAGTTATTTAACAGTAAACTAAAACGCTCCCATCTTGGTTCTTGTAGACATCATAAGAGTGCCTTAAATACATATTTCCAATAAACAGATACATGTAAAAGTCAAAGGGAAGATAGCATCTTGTACTGAAACATGTTATGGTATCAAGCTATCTATCTATTTTTAAATGCTGAAAATAAAGATAATGGAGATGCATGTAAAAGTGGTTATGACTAGAAAATAATTTTCATGCAACTCAACATCTAGACGTAGTAAGACTGTAACACAGCATGCCTGTATGGTCCATGGCTTAGGGTTTTGTTGTTTTGGTTTGGTTTTTTAATGGTACCCTGAGAGACTTGCACCTTAGCAGGAATTGCATGTCACCGGTGTGCTATAACATTTAGAGACAGCACTGTGAACACACTACTTCTGCCTCACTCTCCTCCTGGGCTTTTTGCAGATTATGCTGTTTATTCTCCAGACTGGATATTTAAGCCATTTCTCTACTTCACTAGAAAATGGCAAAGGTCCACTTACTGTTAACATCTGCTCCATTTGCTAAAGCATAGCTATTCCATTTGAAACTTTCACAACACCTACATTTTTGTCTTACATCTAGTACAATATGAGCTTGATGCAGGTTCAGAATCAAGTGCTGCACAGCCCAGCAATACAAAAGGCCCCTACAGATCCTTCTTCCTTTGTGCGCTCTCAAACTCTGGTGCTTTGTATTTTCCAACTGGTTACACCACAGCAGAGCCATAATCTCCCAAATTTATAAAATATTAAAGTAGGTTATGGAAGCTATCTGAAGTTTACAATGAATCTCTGGCTAAGACTTGTAAAATATATTTTAAGTTTTGCAGCACTTAGGAATTCCTGAAAATTTTATGTAAACATTTCTACTATTCACTTCTTCCCCTCTGAAGCTCATTTTTCTTAGATGACAGAGGCTCAACTCTGCTACAATCCTGAACTAAAACTGATGATTGTTAATCAGGGTCTGTCTTCTAGTCCTCTGACTAACTTTTGAAGGTTTTGACAGACTCAAATACCAACTGGAGGCCAAGAAAGCAGATCTCACTATTAACAGGGTCCCAATTGCATTCAACAGCCATTTAAGCCGTGTGTTGCAGAATAGGGCAGCTCTGTCACTCCGTGCTAAAGATCTGAAGCGTAGCTGCGGTACTGAGTCACTTCTGGTCATCAGATGACTCCTAACATCACAGCTACAGGCAACAGACAGTACAAAGGAACACAAAACACATCCCGCATGCAAAGGAAGCTTTTTCCAGAACAAACATTGGAGTTGAGCACAAAGCTACCTCCTTAGGGATTTAGAGGCATACATTAAATGGGGAGTGTTAGCATTCTCCCATTGTTTTTTCAGACAGTAATTCAAAGCATTTAGCAGTTCTACCTCCAAAGGATGAGTATCTCAGATCTCTAGCTTTGGAAAGTTTGATTTCTCATGAGGCTCAGGGAACACAGACTTGAAGTTGCAGCAGTAAAAATTAAGGACAAAAAAACCTAAATATTTAAGTCTATTTCCCAAATTAAATTGGTTCTTGTTGATGTTGAATGTTGTGCATGAACATTTCTAAAGTAAACATTAAACAAGACAAAAGAATCAGGTAATCTCTGAATTTTTCAGATCAGAGCTATAAATGTTGCATCTGCTGATCAGATTTCCAAGTCAGAAGCTATTAAATTGAGATGATGAGTTTAGACAACTGAGGTTTTTGTGGGCTTTGGGGTTTCCATTTTGATTTTTTTGTTGTTGTTAAGAGCAGCTCTCCTGCAGTAACTTACAAAAGTGAGTTACTTTGCCACTTACAGCCCCAATTGATTACCTCATTCCTTAGCCATCTAACCCCTACCTTCATTTAAGGGACCAGATTATTAAGACAGACAAGCTGAATGATCTACTGAACACGATTAGTCACTCCCCCCATTCCAATGAGTTCTGAAAACTGCTTTCTCCACCCCCCACACCCCAAATGCAAACATCATTCAACATTCTTCTCCTTCACCAAGGTTACGAAGATCAGAAATGTCATCCATGATTAATTTCAGAAAAATCTAGCTATTAATATATATTATAAACACCATGTTGTAGTCAACAAGTGTCCGAGTCCTGTAAATACCTTCTTGGAGCACATCTTTTAGAGTTATTCTCTCCCTGGAGATGGCTATGTCCTTCACTTTAGCTTTTGCTTCCATTAGAGTGACACTTTTAAGATCATTCTTCTCTATCCGTAATGTAGGATAACCTGAGGAGCCAGCAGAGCCAAACAAACCAATATAAATACCCTTATAATGAGAACACAAGCACATTGCTTCACCTCAGCACCACCTACAGGTACAAAGACATGCTAGCAGCACATACGTAAAAAGATATATTAATCTTAAAAAAATTATCGTATTAAACAACAAACACAAGAGAAGACATGTGAATACAATAATCCATGGAGGAAAAAAATTAACACAGGAATTCTATATAGTGTCATGCAATCAAGTCTCATTAATAACATCAAGTAAATAAAACTTCTCCTTATTTACCGAAGCTGATTAACAAGACACTGCACTTCCCTGACAACACGGAAATAAAGATCACAGTTGGAGACTGTCAGAAAACTTGTTAGAGTCAGGAAGATGCCCTACCCCAGCAGGACGTAGCCAAAAATACCAGTGCCCTCTTCTGGCACTTCTAGACATCTAGATACACTAGTATAGTCAGAAAGGTCTGAATATTTTTGTACCAGTTTATGAATCACTAGAGAAAAAGGTTGATAATTACTATGACGATAATTTATTTATTTATTTAAACATGTGGCAGTTTGACCCTGGCTGGATGCCAAGTGCCCAAAGCCACTCTATCACTCCCCTTCTCAAGTGGACAGGGAGAGAAAATATAACGAAAAAGCTCATGGGTTGAGATAAGGACAGGGAGATCACTCAGCAATTACCGTCATGGGCAAACTCGACTTGGGGAAAATCAGTTTAATTTATTACCAATCAAAACTGAGTAGGAGAGAACAGTGAGAACATGTGTAGGGTAATGAGAAATAAAACCAAAATCTTAAAATGCCTTTCCCCCATCCCTCCTTTCTTCCCAAGCTCAACTTCACTGCTGATTTTCTCTACCTCCTCCCCCGCCGAGCAGCACAGGGGGACAGGGAATGGGGGTTGCAGTCAGTTTATCACGCATTGTCTTTGCTGCTCCTTCCTTCTCAGGGAAGGACTCCTCACACTCTTCCCCTGCTCCAGCATGCGGTCCCTCCCACGGGAGACAGTCTTCCACAAACTTCTCCAACGTGCATTCTTCCCACGGGCTGCAGTTCTTCAGGAACTGCTCCAGCGTGGGTCCTTTCCACAGGGTGCAGTCCTTCAGGAGCAGACTAAGCCAGGGGAGGTTTAGACTGGAAATTAGGAAAAATTTCTTCTTGGAAAGGGTGGTCAAGCATTGGAACAGGCTGCCCAGAGAGGTGGTGGAGTCACCATCCCTGGAAGTGTTCAAAAAACAGGTAGATGTGGCACTTCGGGATATGGTTTAGTCTAGTCTACCCTTGATTGGTTTAGGTGGGCTTGGTAGTGTAGGTTAATGGTTGGACTGGATGATCTTAAAGGTCTTTTCCAACCTAGACGATTCTATGATTCTGTGCTCCAGCGTGGGACCCCCACAGGGTCACAAGTCCTGCCAGCAAACCTGCTCCAGCGTGGGCTCCTCCCTCCATGGGTCCACAGGTCCTGCCAAGGAGCCTGCTCTAGCATGGGCTTCCCACAGGGTCACAGCCTCCTTTGGGCACATCCCCCTGCTCTGGTGTGGGGTCCTGCGCAGGCTGCACGTGGATATCTGCTCCACCAATAACTTCCATGGGTACAGGGGGACAGCCTCCCTCACCATGGTCTTCACCACAGGCTGCAGGGGAATCTCTGGTCCGGCACCTGGAGCACCTCCTCCCTCTCCTTCTTCACTGACCTTGGTGTCTGCATACTCATTCCTCTGGCATATTGTCACTCCTCACTCCAGCTGCAGTTTGTGTCCTGGTGGGTTTTTTTCCCCTCCTTCTTAAATATGTTATCCCAGAGGCACTACCCACTGTCACCAATTGGCTTGGCCTTGGCCAGCAGCATCTTGGTCCATCTTGGAGCCGGCTGGCATTGGCTCTATCAGACACAGAGGAAGTGTCTAGCAGCTTCTCACAGAAGCCACCCCTGTAGCCTCCTTGCTACCAAAACCTTGCCATGCAAACTCAATACAAAATATTACTGAAAACAAGGTTAATATGATTGTGGAAGGACTAAGAATGTTTTTCCTGTTTATTTCATGACATTTGTGCAGTGTTCCCTCATGAATTGGGATGGTCTGTATCACTAAGTAGAATGAGAAGAAAATGGGAGAGACTTTTGGGTCTTATTGGTTGCTTTAAAATTTAAAAAATAAAGTAATTAATCATTATTTTTACCTAGCTCTGAATAACAGCTCTACATTAACATTTCTACTCATTAGATTGCTGAACAAAGTCTCTTCAGGAAATTAATACTATACTATTGAGTATTACAGAAGAGAAAATCTCTGGTGGCAGTAGATGAAAACAGGAGCCGTTTAATTTACACCTTCCGCAAAGGTCAGGAGTGCCAGGGTACTATTCCAGCTTGGCAGTTCCCACTCTATTGAGAAAAACAGCAATTTAACAGAGAGACAGTCTGATCCTCTGGCCGGGCTCCCCCATTTTTCTCATTTTGTAATATAAACCCTTACCTCACTTTAGATCTTTTAAAGCAGGCTCTCCGGCAGTAGCTTAAGCCAATTGATTTTGGGCTAAGTCCTGCCTTCTTCCAGTGCTCAGTCATGCAGACCCACAGCCTCTAAGCACCAGTCTTGGTGCTCATACAGCTAGGCTACAAGCCAGCTCAGAGACCCAAGTCAACCAAAAACCCATCACTCTAAAAAGAAGTCAGTTTTGGCTGACTCAGCTCCCTGAATCGTCTTGCAGCCTAGCAGCATAAGTGCCAGCACAAGGGAAATAGCAAACGCTCATGGTCAGTCCAACCTTAGATGAGACTGAACCACCAGGGAACAGCACACCAAGTGTACTCCTACACTGTCCAGCTTCCCTACAGTCTGAACAGTCCCTTCCCTGGAATGATGCTATATGGGATATAGAAGACTAGAGAAGACAGACAATAACTGCAGGAGTAAACATTCTGCAGATAATAAATACCTTCAGTAATTACAGAATTAACACAGAACATAGCTAGTATCAGTCTATCAGAGTATATAAAACACTGCCACCCTTCCTTTTAATTCACTGCTCTTTTTAACTATTTAATATACTTTCAAGCAAAGCTGTAAACAAAAAGAAATCACTAATATATCACCCTTATAAAGTTTTTTCCCCATTCATTTCCTTTGCAGCAACAAGATGAAAAGATTAATTGGTGAGACACCTCCCACCAAATACTCCAGCTGTGTCCAAGAGGGGCTGTTGCAAGGGTCTGTAATTAGATTAACACTTACTGGTTACTGGCGTTGCATTGTTTGGCGTGTCTGCTCGCAAGTACTGCGTCGTCTGTGTGGACGGTTGGGATAAACCTTGTGAGCTACTGCTGTCGCTAATGCTGTTTTAAAACAGAAATGGACACGAACATGACTTTTTGCCACTCTAATAAATGCAAAATTAACGTATCAAAGTTAAAACCAGAAGACTTTCCAGGCTAGACTTTGAAGGAATGGCATTTTTAAAGTCTCTCACACATTAACATGTATTTCAGATGAGTCAAAAATCTTAGCGCTTCTGTCCTTTAAGTGTGAACAACTTCTTCCTGTTTGTTTTGCAGAATTTTCTCTCTTTCCTCACTTTTGAAAAATCAAGGGGACAAAACATTTATTGCAAGAAACACCCTGTCATACCAGAAACAAAACTATCATATTCCAGAGAAGACTTGTATGCATTTGTTTCACAGTACCAACATCCTACCGAGAATCAGTGATGCCTACGAAAACTTGAAAGCGGTAGCCTGAGCCAAATGGAGAGACAACCGTAACACCCTGCAAAGCTTAACTAGCTTTTTCAGCCAGAGTGATCTCCTCTTGCTTGCTCTCGGCATGCCAGCTGCTAGCTCTATCTGCTGCGCTTTAATTCCTGTGCTGGAGCAAATATCAAATAGATATTCCCTAGTTCACTGTTGCAAACAGTTGTTTGCCCTATACTACTGTACCCGTCTCAGCTCTTTTACAGACCAAACTGCCCTAGTCCACTTTGTCATTCCTTTCTCTAAGGTTACCTGTTGCCCCTTCCAGGGCCACCTACAATGTGCTTTTGAGATATTTTCTTTGGAAGTTCTTTTTCTTCTATTTTTCTTCCAGCTATGGAAGGACCATAGCTGCACGTAGTATTCAAGAGACAGGCAAACCATAGCTTAAGCTGTAGCAGGATGTTTTCTATCTTATCCTCATAGACAAAATCCTACAAAAAGAGTTGTGGTAGCTGTAATGGCCTAAGAACAGGTGAGAAAGTTTGCAGGCAAAGGCAGTACCTGTTACTAGCTCAGATGGCAGGGCCGGAAGAAGCTTTTTTGATCTCCCTCCCAAACACACACAAACACCCCCCTTTTTTTGAAACTTAAAAGCTTCTCCACTTCTGCTGACTGTATAGGGAGAACAAAGACAACATCGTTTTTGGGTATAACCCTCCACGTTGCCAAATAATCAACATTCCATTTGCTTCTTGGGCTGCTACTGAGCACTGACCAAGCAGTGCTAGCCACCCTTGTAGGATTTTTAGACATGCTTGGTGATGCCCTCAAGAACCACTGTTAACTTTGAAGTAAGACTTCCTGTAAAAAAAAGAAAGCCAAGGTAACTCTTCCCCATTATACCATAATCACAGATGTACTTGCTGAATTTTTTCTTTAGAACAGAATTTACAAATTCTCACAATACAATCATTAGGCTTCTACAGCATCTATAGCTGGCCTTGATCTCTCTCTGGAAACCTTTTTTAAAGTTATTCCCACATTCACTGTCTTCCAGGTGCAGGAGTCCAGCATAGTTTTTAGCGCAAGGTTAAGAGCCGCAGTTGGTGGTCTAGCTACTCCACTTTAACTTCCTTTAGTTTCTGAATGAATATTCTCTGGCACTGGCAACTTATTACTGCTTATTTTAACTGTTCGCACTATTCCATCTACAAGCTGCTTTAATGTGATCCACTCCCCAGCAAGTCCCCTGGAAAGAAGTGTCCTGGCATGGTCACTGCATTAAACACTGGTGTGGAACTTGCATTTTGTTTTCCTGCTCTGACTTTATCTTCCCTGGAAGCTCCTTTTGTAACTTGATCACCTACCAGCCCTACAGATTTCTTTGGCTGCCTTCCTGCTGCAGGCAATTTTGAAAAAGCATTTATTCTTTTTATGCCTGTTGCAAGTTTGAAAAACAACTTTTTTGGTCAGATTCATTCTGGGTTTTAGGTTTAACTTGTTCATGTTTACGAGCTTTCTTAGTTTTCTCACTCGTATACTACTTCAGCTTTTTGAATGGTGCCTTCTTGTTTTTAATAATCTCCATTATCCTGCTGTAAGCCATGCCAACTTACTTTGGCACTTTTTCAAGTGCCTTTGATAGGAGGTATGCAAGCATTTGCTCTGAACTTTCTATACAATGTTCTTAAATAGTCCATGTACAGCCTGTAAACTCAGCTGCCTCGTTTTAGCTTCTATTTAACAACCTTCCTCATTTTTATTTAGTTCTCATTTTTTAAATTAAGAGCAACATTAGTGGGTTTTTCAGCCTCTGTTGCTCCTGGGAGGTCGTTAACCCTAATGATGTTATCATCTTTGATTCAGAACCCCCTTACAGCAATGCTTTGAGATTGTTACGCAAAACCAAATCAAAAGTTGCTTCTTCTCTCACAAGTTCCTTGACTAGTTGCTACATCAAGTAGTCACTGATCATATGTAATGCTAGTGCGTAACATTGAGGCTAAGTTATAACACTGAACCAGTTTCTCAGCCAAGCACTGAAACATCACCTCACAGTCTCTTTGCTGGCTCCTGCACGCGCTGCCCATTCTGAAAACAAAACTCCCCAGATCCTGATTTTCAGGCACATTTTGCCTTTTACACCTTTGCTACAACACTAGTTGATCACAGCTCTCATGCAGGAGCCCTTCCAAGGTTTTGTCACATCAGGCAAAAAAACAAGGGCTCAAAAAACAAGTCATCATTCTCTGAAGAGCTAAATCCCACTATGCACAAACTTCAAGAAATTATCAGAAGGCCCTATACTGATTTAGAGCAAATTCTTTAATACCTGCAAGCCATGGAGTATTAACATTAGATGAATTTTCAGCTTGTATCTCCACAGAAATCAAGTACCATGGAGTGGATGGAAGGACATTTGATCACACTGCTAGGCTGAAACAGCCTCTCAAAAACTGGCAGATGACACTATTCACACACTCTATAAACATAATGCTTTTCCTTTCTGAATTAAAGAAAGCTGCACATCCTTTAACACCTTCTATTGATTAAAAACCCTCAGTAGACAATTGGCACAAATGAATTGAGGAAAGCTGACAAGTTTTGCTTAGATAATCAGGCCTTGAGAAACCATTACTACTTAGTACACTGACACCCCCCCAAAACCCAAGTGGTCTCGGGACACCAGTGGAGTAAAGCAGAAAGAAAAACAGAAAAAACACAGATGAACGGATAGAGAGGAAGATGAAAAGATAGAGCTACACTGAGAGGCTGCAGGCAGGAACAGAAACAGTTCAAGATATCCTTTCAACGGTGTGACCACCCACAGGCCTGACTGTTTTCCAAAGTATTCAGTTTCAAAACTGCCTGCTTCTGAACAGTTTGATCTGATGTAGCTTGTTCACACAGCCGCAGTATAGCCTCAGTCCACCTGCTTCTTCAGCCTCCCTTCTGCCTCAGTGTTTAATCCCCACTCAGACGATTATATTGCCCTTGGGTTCATGTTACAAGTCCTTTTTGCAGGCATGTGCCAATTTGGTTTTTCTGGATTGAAAATACGCCTGGGAGAGCTGCCACATTTTCAGCTTTATAACCAACCAGTTGTAATCCCCAGACTTTACCCTAAGGCCAAAGTGAACACCGGTAAATCAATCAGAATAGAAAAAACTGAAATCCAGTCTCCTGTAGAAGTCAGTAAAAACCAAGTATTTTCAATGTGCCTAGGTATCTATCAAATTTTCCTTCAATTCTGACAATCCCTGTAGATCTGATTCTGTCCAAATTTCCCCAGTGTGTGTCCTCCACACAACTATTCTGGCAAAAACCCAACAGCCACAACCCTCCCACCGCATAAACAGCTGAGCACCTGCAACTGCTGCTTTTCTCAGTATAGCACTTACCACAACTCTGCACAGGTAGTAATTGTCACAGCTTGACATCAAGAGCAGAAATTGCAAGCAACTACAGAGTGCTCATTTTGAGACCAGAACTCCCACAAATCTGGGTAAATGTGTCCCAAAAATGCACTTGGAAAGCTTGAATACATACCTGTCATCCAACTCTATCCTTTTCATGCTGTGGAGATGCAAGACAGCTAATATTATTGCCACCAGGAATATAACAGCACAGCACACGCCTACACTGATATAAAACACACGGGTAGAAGTGGTGGGAGCTGTGTTTACAGGATCGACTGAAACAGAAAGGTGAAAAGTTACTGAACCTTTCTTAAAAAAAAACCCAAACAAAAAAAAAAGAAAACAAAAAACCCCACAAACCCCACAACAAATGACATCTCCTTACTTCCCAGCAGGCTGACATGTCAGGAGAGCAGTGCTGCTGTCCCCAGACTCACCCCTGGTGCCCTGCCACCCAGGTCTGTCAGGAGCAGGAGCCAGCCTGCAGAGGCAGACCATGATAAACCACAGAAGAGTAGGCACCACAGCTCCTGCTGCAAAGCAGGGCAGGGCCCAGCAAGCCACTCAATGCCTCCATTTATTTACTGGGACAAAAGGAGGGTTCCTACTGAAGGATAAAAGCTAGCCAGGAACCTCCTAAAATGGTCTCATTGGTCCTGCTGGTTCTACCTTGCACAACCCCTCGACCCTTCTCCATGGCTCCCATGCCGCAAACACAGTAGGAGCATGGACAAACCCGGCCTCCAGCTCAGCTGAGCCCAAATGCAGCAAGTGGCATAGACTTGCCAGTTGTGGCTGGAAGAGTCACCTGCACACCAGGACACACATCAATACAGTAAATAGAATGAGACTAATACCTAGGTGCACTTTGATAGTGGTCCTTACTCACTGACCAATCATGCCAGAGCACGCAACTTCAGCTTTGCCTCCTGATTTTAGGGTATGATGGGTGGATTACAGCCCCCTGACCTGAATCTTAATGCAGCAGTGTTAACAGGGCAGTTAATCCTCTTTCTCAAAATAATCTCAACTGTGGCGAGTTTTGCAGCAAAATTCTGCAGTTGCACCTTGGCAGCAGAGGGCTGTCTGCTGTGCTGGCCTTCATCTGGTGCTGAGCAGCAACACAGGCAGAGGGATGGGAGGCAGGAAGAGGCAGTAGCCCTAGCCATCCCTAATTTTAAATCACACATCGTGGAGAACAATTGCCCTGGAAGATACAGCAAGTAGGTGGTAAAGAGAAAACTGAGCAATGCGCTCCACTGCTTTCCAAAAGCGTTTTGGCAAAAATGTTTACGTTTGGGGTACTACAGAGGCTGAGCATAGTCAGTCAATGATATTTCCAGCTAGAAGAGGAGTAAAAGAAACTACCTCATTCTATTCATTCAATACTGACAAGTTAAAGTCAAGAAAATAGATCAGTCATGTATGGAAACCAGAGAGCCTAAGACGCGATTAAAAAAAAGTTGTTAGGAGACTTGGAACAGATTTTTTCCTCTTCACTAGTACATATTCCCAGTTAAAATAATTAATTACAAAAACCCCCACTAAAATACTGGGTATAGTATAGACTACCTGGGGAGTGTTTTCATAGGGAAAGCTGTAGAAACAGAAAGAACGTCACAAGTTTTTCATTTTTTACACCTAGAGTAAGTTGTACACTCAGAATTACTTACAGATAGCCTTGCTGCTGTTTTTATCAGATGTTGGAGATTTTACTTCTGGTTCAAGCTCTAAACAGATGAGAGAAAAACATTAAATTTGGTATAGGTTTATTACTACAGCCCTTCACAGAAAGTCAGTTGCCTCATTTATGGAAAAACCAATCTGCTTTTCCAAATAGGTGAGCTGACTTAAGGACTATAGTTATCTCTAGATTTTCATTTTAAATACCTAACCAGTGTATAATAAAAATCATACTTAAGACACATGGGTCGGATATATTTTACCACTGATGCACATGTCCATTAAGGCCATGCTTGAACCCACTGAATCTACCTACCTCAAAAAACCCTCCGGCTTGTCCACCAAAGTCCAAAGCAGCAGACAGTAGCAGAAGGAGGTGCAGAGTATGTAAGTGTATGCTGACACTAAACAACAAAGACCTCACAGAATCAGTTACTACAGGATAGAAAATAATTGCTTGAATGTTCAACCAATATTACACCCTGACCTTTTGGAAGAAATTCTGGCTCCAGTCTAATGCTACTCATGCTAGGAAGAAGTCAGAGATGCTGCCATGGGCACTGTGCCTTCTCAGCTGATGCTACAGTCATGAGTGTTTTAAGAACCGAAGGATGAAAAAGGTAATGCCTATTTAAATACTCATAAATATGGAACAAAAGGCACGAGGACAATACTCAGGTTTGTGTGTGAAAGCAGTCCTTTAGAAAGGGGATAAATCTTCATTAAGCTCACTTTCAGTCTGGTCACTAAGAGGAGCAGTGCAAACCAAGGGAATGCAGGCTGTGGAGATGACTTCAGATGAACCTCACTGAGGATTCACACGCAGTTGAATATATGGATTTCTGTGGCTGCAAAGGTGCAGTCCCACTTGCACATCCCCCTTCCTGCTCCCAGCTGTGAAAAGCTGCTTCCTCCCCAGCACAGCCCCTTCCAACTCCTTGTCAAGCCAGTTCAGCCTGATAAACTTGTGAAAAAGTAATCTGGGGAAGGGGGAGGGAAAAAATCCGAGATTTTCCTCTCCCCCCCCCCCCCCCTTTTTTTTTAAACTTTAGGAGGAACTATTACGAATGCCTTGAGCAAAACTTCTAGCAAGTTTCTGCATATTTTTAACTTATGCACTAAATTAAATCAGAAATCCCCAGATGCTCTATACCAATCAACACACATCAAAAAAAGTTACTGACATTTTTATGAACCCACAGAAACATGATCTTTGTAAGAATCACTCCTGCATAATTTAGGAAGTGGCCCTATCTCTCACACCCTGATAACTGTGTAGTGCCTATAGAAACCTCCTCTGCTCATTCAAAAAGCTATGAATGCATAAACAATGCTGACTTCCCCCACTTAGAACATTTGAAAGAGTACCTAGGAAAACATGAAATAAAGGTAAAAATGTCAACATTATCAGCCAGACCTCCATTTTCACTAGAAAAAATAGAAAGGCTTCAAATTAAGAATGATCTTCCCGTAACATCTACGCAAGGAACATGAATATCACAACATTATGTGCTAAAAAGCCACGCTAGTTCTTTCACCCACACCTTCCAGAAGTTCATCCTTAGACATTCATACTCAAGAGGTGCGACAAACTCCCCTCTAAAAAGCCAACTACTGTCCTCAAAGGCTCCAAGTAAACTGAACAGTGCCAGGAGGAGCATGTAAATAGAGAGGAGGCCATCCTCAAACGCTGCCTGAGAACAGGACACCACAGCCATTTTTAAGGAGGACACAGTTATTGGGATTCTCCAAAATAATTTTCTCCTGATGCCTATGAAAATACTTCTAGGAAGCAGCAACAGGAGATAGTAACAATCCAAAAATAAACTGTGCTTGCAGATTCCCACGTCAAAACACAGAAGAGTTGATCTGCATTCTCTTAATTCCGCATTACCTACCAAGATCATTTTGTACTCTGAGTGTGAAAGACTAACACCTGCTTACATTCACTAAATAGCCAATTTTAAGTTTATCACAATTTATAAACTAAGTAGAAATTGTTGGTAATTCTTAGAACAATTTGAATATTCAGAGTGCTGCAGTTCTGAGGAAACTAGTTTCTTCCTTCCAAGCACAACAGAGAAAATGCTTTTTGCTGTGTATCTAAAAAGGTCAGTCAATGCAGCAGAACACTCGGGGAATTTGTTCATCCCTCAGCTTCTGCTTTTACCAAAAGTCCCCATTCATCTCCAAAAGGCAAAATTTTACCTGGTTTCTTCCTGTCCTCTCCAACATTCACTCTCGGGAACTGTTACTCATGTCCTGGATCATATAACTTCCCACTCATTTTTCCTATCATACTTTAACACTAAAAACTTTTTAAAATTTGAAACTTAATATCTTACTTCTGTAGCACATTTTCCTTCGTTTGAAATTTAAAACTGTGATGTTTTTTGATGAATTTATTGTCAAGTTGAGCTGCATTAGTATTGTGACCTCAGAATCGAGTCTGCCAGTGCAGGAGAGTTCGACACGGAACACTGAAAACAGACAACAAATATGCATTAATTACAGTTAATTTTGAGCACTTTTCAGACATTGTGGTGACAGAACATTTAAATGATAAGAGTCTTTAAGTGATGTTTAAATGTACATTTTTAAAGAACTTGCTATTAAGAAATGCTATTTTAGCCTTCATCCCTTGTAATTTCAGACAAGTATTAAAGTATTAAAGAGCATAGATCTCAAATTAATTTATGTGAGTTATGTTAAAAGTTTACAGATTACTAAAATTGTATCTGTGGATAAATGACCATTATCCATCCATTAGCTTTGGAGTTAAAGTGCTATAACAAGAGAAACCTCCATTACCACAGAAACCCAGAAAATTTAGTTTTCCTCATTGCTTTTTCAAATGCTATGAAGGTTAGCTTTTTTCACAACTGTTATGTTTAAATATTTTGGTCTCTGCAAATCTGACTGGAATCAAAGCTTAAACTAACATGACATTATTTACTTTCTAGCTTAAATAGGAGTATTACTTATGCCAACAGAGCAGACACAACAAGCCTAATTCCCTAGCATCTGCTTTCACAAAAAAGCAGTACAAACCCAAAAAAATCAGTATGTATTTTATTGCCCTTTGAATATCTAACAGAGTACAGAGTTGGACTTGATGATCTTAAAGGTCTTTTCCAACGTAAACAGTTCTAAGATTCTAATCTATAATGCCCTTTTAGCAATGTCATAACTGTTGCAGAAGGCCTGTAAACATATTATGTTTAATAGAGAAAAATTACGCTCTTATGCAACACTACACAGATTTTGGAAAAAACAAAGTACCACCAGAAAGCATTATTAGTATCAGCACTAGCTGTGCACTTTCAGGGGGTGGGGAGTTTACCTGAAAGGGTGCGAGGAACTTCTCCTTGTAGAGAAATGTTGGCCTGGGGCATAGCCATAGCCATTGGATTATCTACCTGAAATCCCAGTCTATACTCAACCTGCAACAAAAGTTGGGAGATGGAGAATGTGTAAGAAATCTCTACAGTAGTAAAAGAAGTGCTACATACCTTTTCATAATTCTTCTTGAAATTAAAAAAAGGTATCTTATTTTCAAAGAATGCCGGTGATTTTAGGTGCTTAAATTCAAAGTTTCTTATATGAAGTCTAAATATCAGACAGTTCAAATTAAGAAAGCCAAACTAGAAGCCACTCTTGAAATCATTCTTGAAAATTTACAGCAGAATTTAAAGTGCTGTATTAAAAAGACCACCACAAACCTCACTTGCTGATACTTTTAAACTTAATTGTTCAAAAGCCAGTTTGTTAAAACTACAGGAATTAAAAAAATTCCCCCTCCTCTAGTCAGTTTTATAAACTAAAGGGCCAAAATTGCTTACTAACAGTTTATTCAACTACAGTCAAGATTTTGTTTCCACTTAAGAAGCTGATTCTGCAAATATTCATTCAAAAAAGTACAGGACTTATTGTAACTAAGTAATAAGTTCCTGCTGGAAATTCATCCTATCCCTGCACACTCAGCTGAATGAATTTGGTTTGACTTTGCCATTAGTTTCTTTTTACCCCCCTTTCCAAAACATAATAGGATGCATTTATGTCATTAATTTATTTTTCAGTCAAGATGCCAAGGGTAGAAACATAACCCAGTTTCTGAGTTCCTATAAACTGCACTACACCCATCCTACAAAGTTAGCACAGAAGATGTCAAATGGTGCAATCACAGTAATGGAAGCAGGGAAGCTCAAAAATTCCTATTCAAAATTCACAGACAGGCCCGAGGAAACTCGGGGCAGGGACAGCAACGCAGGTAGCTCATAGCTGAATTTGTAAAAACAAGGAAACTCCTTCAAAGGTCCTACTCAAATGGCAAGTGACTGAACTGTCTGTGAAGGTGGAACGCGCTATCAAGTAGAAGGGGTGGCTTGCACTGTACCCAATACCACTGCAGGCCAAAATTCACATCTCTTCAGAAGTTACACCTCAAAGAGAAGAACACTGGCAGAAGGAATCTTCAGAAATTGCGTTGGTGGAGTTGTTAAATATTACTGTTCCTACTGCAGTCTCTCCTACTTAAGGACAGAAGAATAACCATCCCTCAAGTTTTAAAAAAAAAATTAACATCTGGCAGAGACTGAAAAATATATTTTTGTATATGAAATTATAAGTAACTGGAAATCCTTCAAAATGTAAGTCCATATACAATCTTTATGACAGCTTGTTGCTGCATGCTCCAGCCATGGTGATAAAGTGAAATAAAAATCCCTTTCCATTTAATCAGTGCTCAGTAGTAACACACTAGAATGCTACTTTCATAGGTTCTTCTCGTCTCCAAACATGTTTCTAGACATCTCTAAAACACAACTGCTCTACATTTGATTTCCAGAGGCTTCAGTTCATGGCTGCCCCTTCTATGCATTCAATGCACCACCAGAAGAGATTCCACAGCCAGTAGCTTGTATATATACGTGTAGCTTGCCAGAAGCAGGAAGTATAAAATACTTTAAAAGTACTTAACCTTTCTAAAAGAAGAAAGGAACAGTTTGGATACATATCATCTTAACTTATTGCCTGCAAGCATATAAATAAATCTTTTGCACCTAGTATATGCTAATTTTTTCCAAAGAAAAAAAGACATTAAATTATAATAGTGGGTATTCACTAAGCAATACAGATCATGTATCAAGTACTCAAACACAGAAGTTATGCCTGCTTACCTTGGATTTAGCATGCCAGCTGAAGTGAAGATTGTTGGTCTCGCTGGGTATTAAGAGATTGAAGGACAATGCATAGTGATTAATCACATCATTCCTCACATAAGACAACTCTGCATCAAGACCTGTAGTGACAAAGAAAAGAGTAAGATGGGGAAGAACAGGACCAACAGTAACACACCAGAACAAACAACTTTCCGTGCCACCAGCTCCACTTGTATTTGAACGTTTAAACAAATACTTCCTCAAGTCCATAAATTCAATTGCAGGTTTGGAGATCAATGTTCATGCACGTCAGCATTAACAAGAGTGCTTCAAATTCTTACAAAGCAACAATCTCAGAGAGATTCCACAGCCTAATAAACAGGTAAAAGTTAGAATGTAACGGAAAGAAACACACTTGCCGTACAGTCCTCCAAAAGAGTCATTACAAGACTTTCCTGAATGTACCCCTGTCTGCTTCTGGGAATCATGGGTCCAGTTTTGCTCTTATTTACAACTACGTACACTCAAACTGTTTTGGACTATCAACTCATTAGCTGCAGGTAATTCTTCCTGGAATAGCTCATTTCTTGAGCTGACACACATAAGCACTAAGAAATTAACTTCAAGGTAATTAGATCATAACACAAAGCACATAATGAGAGGAGGAATGACATTTGTACACCGAGTAATACTAATATTTTATGTCTACCCTTTGCTTTCTAAACTTTTAAATAAACCTAGATAATTGAAAGACCTACAAAACTATTTACTACAGAGCACTAAGGTGCATTTTCCTAAATAAGGTGCATACTCTGATATTAAAAATATGAAGCTGCCATCATCTTTTGCGGCACACATTCCAAGGCCACACTGAATACAGGGTAGGACCCTACAGCTTGCCCTGGGTGTCATTAGCAGTTAGTGTTATAGTAAGCACTACAAGTTAACGCCCTTCCCTGCAGCTGTAAAACTAATCCCAGCTCCATATCCTCAAGACAAAACCATACTGTATTTGTAATCAGTACTATTTTGTCTTGTCTCATACATCTTTTCCTCCACTGCTCCCAGTTAAACGCTATCCAGGCTTGGCAATATATTGACATGCTAAGAGAACAACTGGGCAAATCAGACACAGGTGCACACTCCAAGCATGATCTACACAGAGGGAACTGAGTTGAATTAAAGTATTCACAGCACAATTTGGAACCTGAATAATGGAGTTATTTTTATTATGGCTAGAAAGTCAAGAAAACTGGAGAGGCTGTGACTCCAAGACAACAGCATTTAAGGCATCCTGGAATTATTCCAAGAATCTAGGGAATCATGAAAGGGTGGGGTGTTTTTGGAGGGGTTTTTTTTCTGTTTGTTTGGGGTTTGTTTTTTTTTTTTTTTTTTGTTAAGAAGGGGGGGTGGATCAAAGATAACTCTTGAACTGCGTAGACAAGCTGCATTTGAAGAAAGGGAGAATTAGCTTGAAGGAAATAATTCCTCCTATTTAGTGCAAAAACTGGGCACAGATCAGTGCAAAGTGATAAGCATTCTCTTATTCCAGAACTTGATTTAATCCACCTTGCTTTCACACGATATACAAATGCAGCCAAGACATTCCTCTTCATTCTTGTTGCTGTTAACAACTTTTACTCCCTGCTGGCTCGTTAGTGCCCTGAAACTTAATCAAAACCCAAGAGTATATAATCACAGATACTGGGGGTGAGGCAAGGGGGAGAACCCTAGAGACTGGATGCATGAAAGGAATCAACAGAACAGAGTAATCCCATGGAGAAATGCTCTCAAACAAGATCTTGAACAGAAAAAGGTGCAGGCGATGCCTTAAGTGCTGAATGTAATCAGCCTGGGACAGTATATAAAAAAATTTAAACCTTTCTTCTCCAATTTGTCCATATTTCCAATCAATAACTGGCAAATGCAAGAGCTAAACTTTGAAAACACATAAAAGAAACAGCAAACTTCCAAAATAGCTTGCTCAGATAATTTTTTACATGTGCACATGTCTGCACATGAAATCTATCTCAGATTTAGACAACATGGAAGGAGCATGGAGAAGAGCTCACAACTATCAGACACTTGCCATTAGATCCGACCAAGAAGATGGGAAGCTTTATGGGCAAAAACTTACTAAACAAAGTATTAAAATCAAACCCAGTAAGCACAAGTTATTAAAAAAAAAAATTAGGACAACAGGATTAGCAGGTGAGACAATGTAACTGGAGCAATGAAACTGCTTTTGGGACAAAGAAAACCTTCTCTTGCTGATAAATGGCCACACCAGCGATTAGAAGTTCACAAAAACATTCCAGAACTCGTAACACCATGAGATTTTCAAGGTGATGCTCCTTGATTTAAAATAAGCTTTCTAGAGAAACTGGTCATAGAAATCAAATGGGTACACAGCAATAAAATTGCCTATTATAAAACCTGCCCTTTATAGAAGTAATGTGTCATGGTTTAGCCCCAGCCAGCAACTAAGCACCATGCAGCCGCTCACTCACTCCCCCTACCCCGATGGGATGGGGGAGAGATTCGGAGGAGTAAGAGTGAGAAACATTCCTGGGTTGAGATAAGAACAGTTTAATAATTAAAATAAAAGAGTAATGATAACAATATAATAATGATAATAATAACAACAATATACAAAGCAAGTGATGCACAATGCAATTGCTCACCACCCACCGACCAATACCCAGACAGTTCCCAAGCAGCGATCGCTGCTCCCCGGCCAACCCCCCCCAGTTTATATACTGAGCATCATATGGTATGGAATAGCCCTTTGGTCAGTTTGGATCAACTATTCTGGCTGTGCCCCCTCCCAGTTTCTTGTGTACCTGGCAGAGCATGGGAAGCTGAAAAGTCCTTGAGTAGCAGAAGCAGTACCTAGCAACAACTAAAACATCAGTGTGTTATCAACATTCTTCTCCTACTAAATCCAAAACACAGCATCATGCCTGCTACTAGGAAGAAAATTAACTCTATTCCAGCCAAAACCAGGACATAATGTTAAAAGCAATCCTAATTGAAGCTGTCAAGAATAAGTATCTCGATGTGCAATAATATCTAACGGTGTACAAAACAAAATTAACCTACAGAAGAGCAGTCAAATCTTGAAGCTTTAATAGCAGTACAACACTGAGTAATTTGATTACATAGACCACTAACGTTTTAATGTCTGTACTGCCATAAAAAGCTATACATGACATGCAATGCTAATGATATGAATTTCAACAGCACCATGTAAGAGCAGCATGAGAATCAATGTCAAGTTTTATTGCTTCAATTATGCTCTAACTAAAAGACTTGCATATAAAAATAATTTAAGAGGTTTTGTAGTATAGCTCTTAACTCATAAAAAAGGCAGAAGATTGCCTGGCTTAGTGTTCTGTTTCTAACAGGGGTCTACAGAAAATGCCTTGGGAAGAATATAAAACCAAAGTAAATACACAGTGACACTCTGTGCTTCTAGTGTTTGTGGATCGCAAACCTCCTAAACTAGTAGGCAGTATCTTCCAACAGCTTCTCACTAGATTTTTTTTTTTCCTCTATGAATTTGGATAAATGCTTTCTCAAACCCTGAAAACTGACAGATACATACTTGGGAAATGTCAGTGTTTCAACAACATATGGTATTTTATCCTTTTAATTTTATCAACAATTAAGACATTTCCCCTATAGCACATCTTTTCCCATCAGTGAACTACAGACAAACTCAATTTGCCATGCACAGCTAAGAACCTGTGTCCACACCAGACAAGCAACCTCCCATCTCCCTACCTCCCTCCCTACCTGCAGTTTTCCTTCTGGACCATCCTTCCAACCCTAATTTTTCATCCCCTCACTGCCTCCCCCACCTCAATCCTGAACTCCTGAAGCACTTTGTCTGTATAATTTATCTCAATCAGGCCAGCAAAACACACAAAAAATTGCAGTTGAACCTGCCAGTCAAAAAAAGTACCTTGCCTGTGCTCCAGGCAGGCAGCCAGGCAGGAAGGTATGTTCTGCCTGACACAAAGGAGCCCAGGTGCCGATCACCAGCAAAGCTGGGAGTTGCACTATCTCCCAGCTGTAAGGGAGGGCACTGGGAAGGTATGTACAGGCAAGGAATCGCGCAGGGCACTGTGGTGTGCAGTGGTGAAAGCCAGAGCCATAGCTTGCTGATCAGTTGTGCGATCCGAGTATTCTTGATGCAGGCTGCCATTGCTTCACTCACTGCATTCCTGGGCTTCCTCAGTTTCATGAGTCTTCCACTTTGAGGAAGAGAAGATTTCCCTATACCCACAGAAATTGCCCAGGCAATGCTGCAGCACCGTGCATGCTCAGGAGCTCCACAGCAGGTGGACTCCAGACTTCTACAGTTAGCAGATTTTAGCCAACACAAGGTATGCTTTTCTCAATGTCACATAGGTTGCACAGGTTAAATTCTTACCAAGAAATACCATGGCACAGCCTGCCAGGCTCAAACAGCCCTGTGCTGCTGAAGACAGATGACGAGGATACCGCTGCAAAAACGCTGGACAGATCACATCCAACGCCTCTCTTCCCACAAGTTCAGATCAAGAGGACAATGATCAGCCTCGGTGAAGTGTCAAACAGGTTCAGTTAGGTTCACTGTCAAACAGGTTCAGTTATGGTGACCGAGTACTGGCTATGAGCTACCTCTATTCAATCAGATACTTTGTTCCCTGTTATCTACGTACCTTTTTACACACAATGAAATGGTGCCTCCTCACTGCTTAGAGTTCCAGACTAATTAAGTGCTATTATTAACTCTCTCTGGAGTAGGCATTAAAAATGGCTAAGGAGTTTGCAGAAAACACTTTAGGTTCCATTACAATGACAGTTTAAGTCTAACTCAGAATTGCTGTCATGCTTTTTCTTCAGACATGCATACTTAACACCTGCCTTGCAATGTTCCTTATTTAAGTCTTCAGCAAGCCAAGTTCAAGGAGTCAAGCTGGCACTACGCAGGAGAAAAAAAAAAAAAAAAGCAGAGGAACACTCCTCAGTCAGTTTAACTCCCTGAATTAGTGAGGATGCTCAGGAGCACAGGACAGCAAGACTGCAGCAGCACTAACTTAGATGGAGCTTATACTAAAATAGTACTGTTACCTTATCCAGATAGTCTAGGCTTTTTTTCAAAGCATGCTTTGAGCATATGTAGCTTCGAAAGATGGTATCAAATTAAGCAAGTCACAGCCTAAACCAGTGATCTCAATTTTTCTTTTTTACTTTTTTTAAATGCCTAAATCTCTTTCATACAAAGTAGCAGCATAAGATGTAACCAGCCTATGCAGCAGGTGGCTGAGGAAAAGAAGATAGAAACAAGGTTCATTTTCCCAATTGTTTCAGATTTCAAGAATGCTTAGTAAACTACTAAACTACTACACTAAAACCTACTGACTGGTAAGGGGGAGGGAAAATGTAATTCTGCAAGATGCAGGGTTCCTTCTCAGGTCTTGAACACTTTCACCACCTTGCACTTTAAGTAGGGCAAATACACCAGCATCCTGGAACAAACCCAAACTGGTATGTAATGTTTTATGTCATATACGTAATGATAAAAGGAAAAACACAGGTGGCTCGAAGAAAAACACAGTTGCATTACAAACAGCTAGAGAAAACAGGTAGTTTTTCAATAGTTTTCTAGGCAAAGCAGTAAAACACAAAGAAAGGGGCAGAGAACCTTACAAAGAGATACCAAAAAATTATTGGGTTACATAAACTGCAGAGGAGGAAAAGAAGCTTTCAGAAATGCTTGTTGGTTTAAGCAGTATACTGGTGATCAGCGATGAACAGTTTTAAAACACAGGCTGCACTTTTGCTTTGGCAAGCCTCCTTAAACAAGTCCACATGCAGACAATGCACAACACTAAGGGATCTAGTTTCTCATTATTTGGACTCGACTAACCTACACCAACCCACATGAAAACAGTAAGACTAATACTTTACTTTGATTTCAAGGCAAAAAATGCCACCCTTTTACCCAGGCAACCCCTAAATCTCATTATTAACTTCCACATCTTTGTACCTCCCACCCTTGGGCGTAAACTTGAAAGAATAAATTGAAGTTGAACACAAACAAAAAGGTAAATTTAAGCTGCCCCATAGAGTCTGTCAATCTTTGCACTGTTTAACATAACAAAACATTTGAAGAAGCTCAGAAAGGAAGGAGAGGGGCCAATTTTCATTCCCAAATGCAAAAGATGCTGAGCAGCCCTTGTGTTCATGACAAAATTAGATCACATCAGTCTAGCAGCCTAACAAAACTCTTCTTTTCAAATGCCCATGTGTAAATGCAGTCTAGCTTCAACTTTTTTTTTTTTTTTTTAATTTTTAAACACAATATACAAGAGAAACTTGCCGCTATCAGCATGGGACAAATTAGATTTTATTCTTATGAAGCAAGTCTATCCTACAACATGCACTAGTAGTAACACATTCTTCTTAAAGACGACGATAGTATTTAGGCATCTGTTACCCCAGGTAACAGACTTCAAATCATCATAACGTAATTCTGGAAGATTATGTCTAAAAATCAAGAATGAACGTGCAATCCAAGAGTTAGATGAGATTGCTCTTACTGAAATACTGCTTGCTGCAATATGAATATTAACTAGTCTAATAGCAATCTGCTAATGATAGCTGACATAATTGGCTCTCCCAGCTGCCTACCCAACTCACTGGTAGATTCCTCTCTGTGTACAGAAATGACTGAAATTAGTGCCTGTTTTCTTAATACACTAGTCTGTAATTTGTAAGAGTTTCTTCATAAGCAGATGAGAAATCTCTGCAGCACGACGTCAAACCACCACAGCCCTCACAAAGCAAGCCACTCCTGCTCCTGACTCACAGCCACTGAAATAGATTAATTGAGAAGACTTACACAGTTAAACAAGTTATTATCTTTATATAAATACTCCATTTGTTCAGAGGTTTACGTGCTCCAGAGAACGATACCTCCACTCCCAAGCAGCTCATCTGCGTTAGCCCTCTGGCCAGACCAGAAGCTTCCACTCCAGGGTGAACATCCAAATGGAGAACCTCAAGTTTCAACATTCCTTCAACACCACCCACTTCCCAAGTCTGTACAACGTACTTCATAAACACATGGGATTCTCCCAGCACTGGACAATTTACCTTGTTGAAGAAAGATACAATTTTTTTTCCCCCTTCCATTTTCTTTCCATTAAAAATGCACCATAAATCTGAAACACTGACTTTAAATCCTAAGCTAGCTTTCTTTTTTTTTTTTTTTTTTGCAACAGGTTCTACTATTTTTATACCATCAGCCTAAGCACAAGGAAATGTAGCTGAAGAATTAACAAATCAGCTCTTAACTACTGAAACTTTTTTTTCCAGGGTAGAAAGAACACTTTCCCAGAGCAAGCCTTCTTAGTTTGAATGTATTTAATTAGTTCACTTCAAACAGCTTACACAGGGCTGAAACTACAACTGGGAGTTTAAAAATGAGAAATCAAATACCAACTGATCCACATGGATCAATCTCATTTAGAAAACAGCAAACCATTGGAAGTGTAATGCTAAGCATCTGAATATATACACACACACAAAAAAACCTTCTTATATCCTATCTGTACATGTCCAGTATATACAACAATGAAAGTGAACTTTCCTTTAATAAAACAAATAACAGATTATAGCCTTCTACTTGCATTTTTACTTAAGTTTTCCACAATGCTACAGTCTGCCAGTTAATAGCTGTTGGTCAGGAATGTAGGCTGAAATACTTGCTTTTAAACATCTTAGAGGCCATGAGTCTCTAGAAAAGATGACTGATGAAAAATATCCCAGGAAAAAAAGTTAAATCTTAAGTAACACAGATATGATGAAGAAACAGCTTTTCACTCTCATAACACAGGTGCCAGAGAACAAAGGACGTTCACTGTCAAGCCTGAAAGACAAATCAGCAGGCACAAATCCATCAATACTCACTAACACACTTTCTACCTTTTGCTTAGAAACATTTCTCCCCTGACTGTTGAATAGTCCTTCTGCTCATCACCCACCTAACACTTAGAAAAAAACCACCAAGACAAAAGAATCCCCCATTTTGGGGGGACAACTTCCTACCTCTGCGTGAAGTTCTTCATTGCCTACATGCATCTATCTCACAAAACAGCTCTTCAATCCTTTCTTTCTAAACTTCAGTCTAAGCTTTGCCAGGAAGGAATATCTTATAATCCAGTATCATAGACCTTGGGGGGGGGTGGAGGGGGGGGGTGACACACCAAACTACAGTATCAAGTGCATGGAAAACAGACGAGAAATAAAATCACAGCTTGACACATCACCAAAGCATACAGAAAAGTGCAACCTCTTTGTGGAATTGCTCTAACATTAGGTTGTTAACATAATACTGATTGGTGAGGCTCCAGAATTAAATCCATTCTCACGTCCATGGAACACTTCTCCCACCAGAAACTGATGCCTCATTGCAAATAGCACAGTTGCTTTGTAAGCTCACCTAACTCTCCCCAGCAGTAGCAGAGAGCATACAGGTTGTGGTTATTTACACAAAGGACTTTGCTACCTGCACAGAGTTAACTTTCCAAGAGCTGGAGATGGAAAACAATATGTAAGGCATATGTCAGGAAATACTCAACATAACTTCAAGGCAATGATTGCATCCTTGAAAACCAACCAAGACTCCCTAGCAGGGAATCTTAGTAGGAAACTTCCCAACACCTAGCACAAAGGAAGAAAAACTCTCAGTTGAGAGCTCTCATTAAATCCTTGTGAATCTTCTCTGACAGATCACCCACAATTCACCTTATTGATGCTGTTAAATAGAATTTTAAGTTCAACATCACAGGCAAACAGGATTTTTCTCATTGAAAGGACTTTCTGAAAGTCACAGAGTAGACCTCTTCCCTTCTAGGGGAAGAAGCTTCCCCCAGGAGATGGCACTTGCTGAAGTGAAAGCATAAGGCAATATTTAACTCAATCCATACCAAAAGGAAGACATTCATAGAATCACAGAATGCTTTGGGTTGGAAGGGACCTTTAGAGGTCATCTAGCCCAAGCCCCCTGCCATGAGCAGGGACAGCTTTAACTAGACCAGGCTGCTCAGAGCCCCATCCAACCTGACCTTGAACGTTGCCAGGGATGGGGCCTCCACTACCTCTCTAGGCAACTTGTTCCAGTGCTTCAACCACCCTCATTGTAGAAAATTTCTTTCTTATGTCTAGTCTAAATCTATTCTTCTTCAGTTTAAATCCATTAGTCCTTGTCCTGCCACAACAGGCCTTGCTAAAAAGATTCTCCCCATCCTTCCTGTAGGCCCCCTTTAAGTACTGGAAGGCTGCAATAAGCTCTCCTCGCAGCCTTCTCTTCTCCAGGCTGAACAACCCCAACTCTCTCAGCCTGGCCTCATAGGAGAGGTGCTCCAGCCCCCAGATCATTTTGGTGGCCCTCTTCTGGACCTGCTCCAACAGGTCCTTGTCCTTCTTGTGCTGAGGGCTCCAGAACTGGACACAGTACTCCAGGTGGGGTCTCACCAGAGCAGAGTAGAGGGGCAGAATCCCCTCCCTCAACCTGCTGGCCACGCTTTGTTTGATGCAGCCCAGGGTATGGCTGGCCTTCTGGGCTGCAAGCACACGTTGCTGGCTCATGTCCAGACTTTCATCCACCAGTACCCCAAGTCCTTCTCTGCACGGCTGCTCTCAATCCCTTCATTCCCCAGCCTGTATTGATATCGGGGGTTGCCCTGACCCAGGTGCAGGACTCTGCACTTGGCCTTGTTGAACCTCATGAGGTTCACACAGGCCCACCTCTCCAGCTTGTCCAGGTCCCTTTGGAGGACATCTCGTCCTCCTCGTGTGTCAACCGCACCACTCAGCTTGGTGTCATCTGCAAACTTGCTGAGGGTGCATTCAATCCCACTGTATGTCACTGATGAAGATACTAAACAGCACTGGTCCCAGTATGGATCCCTGAAGGACCCCACTTGTCACCAGTCTCCATGTGGACATCAAGCCATTGACCACGACCCTCTGGATGCGACCATCCAGCCAATTCCTTATCCACTGAACAGTCCACCCATCAAACCCATATCTCCCCAATTTAGAGAGAAGGATGTTGTGGGGGGACTGTGTCGAACGCTTTACAGAAATCCAAGTAGATGACATCCATTGCTTTTCCCCTGTCCACTGATGCAGTTACTCCTTCATAGAAAGCCACTAGGTTGGTCAGGCAGGATTTGCCCTTGGTGAATCCATGCTGGCTGTCTCAAATCACCTTCCTGTCTTCCATGTGCTTGAGCATAGCTTCTAGGAGGATCTGCTCCATGATCTTCTCAGGCACAGAGGTGAGGCTGACAGGTCGATAGTTCCCAGGGTCCTCCTTTCTTCCCTTTTTAAAAATGGGCACAACATCCCCTTCCTTCAGTCACCAGGGACTTCGCCTGACTGCCACGACTTTTCAAATATCATGGAGAGTGGCTTGGCAACTACATCAGCCAATTCCCTCAGGACTCTGGGATGCATCTCATCAGGTCCCATAGACTTGTGTACATTCTGGTTCCTCAGGTGGTCTCCAACCTGATCTTCCCTTACAGTGGGAGGGGCTTTACCCCCCTGGTCCCCATCTTGCAGTCCATCGACATTAATTGATCCTAGGACCCAACTGCTTACCCTTTTGTCTTTGAACAATGGCAACAATTACATCTCAACAGCCTGCCTGCTTATTCTTCTCTCCTTCACCTACAGAAAAAATGTTCATTTTTCTGATAGATAGGATATAAAGACAGCTGTGCAAATCATTAGATGACACTCTCCTTAATGGGGAGGGGGGAGAAAAAAAACGAACCAAACCAAAATACAAACCAACACATATCTTGCCTCAGAGCAGAATACAAGTAAACTCAGCTCCTGAGAACACCTTCTAAATGAAATTTGCCCATTTGAAACTTAAAAAAAAAAAAAAAAAAACACCAACAAACCACAAACTAGTAAAACTCCCAATAAAACCAGCAGTCACTTTGCTATTAATAGCCAGGACAGTGCATAGGAGTTACCTGAAGGGCCAATTCCAAAGGAAAGATGCAGTAGAGATGCACGAGACAGCTACTTGAAGGCAGAGGAAAATTAGTGCCAGTGACCTATACAGCAGGCAAGGGGAAATGGGACAGATGGGAAGAGGAATGATGCAGGTACATGGTTGGATGCAACTGAAAGGGAACTCTAATATAAAAATATAAAGCTAACTTTAAAGAGCAAATTAAACAACTTTATTCTTAGCATATGGAGTAGTTAGGTATATTTATGAAATAAAAATTTAACTTATTGTAATGGCAAATGTCTCAATTATTTTAACATGAAGTTTGATGCTCCTTTTGAATTAGAATGAAAGTAAACACTGAGAATAAAAACAAAAAGAAAGGTTCCACCCATGTGAACTGCAGTTGCCCAAGAGCACACACCTCGAAATAAAATAACTTCAGATCAAATGCTTACTAGTATCACAAAGCTTCTGAACTGAACTGCTGTAATCTTCCCAGCCAAAACTCAATCACTTAGTAAAGTTATGTCAGATATCATTTGGACTTGTGAATAACATGCATTTGCAGTATTTTTGTGTCACCTACCCCCAGAAGTTGTGCCACTTTTTTTTTTTTTTAAAGTTATAGTAATGCACCCACATGTTGATTCAATTATCCCAGTAGGCAAAACCGTAAGGTACAATAGAGTAAGTCAACTTTAGAATGGTGTCCCTGCCAGTGGCCATGACTATTTCAGTAACAAATACCCAACTGAGTACAAATAAAAAAAAATTTTTTTAAAAACCCCACACACCTCTCCCTCAATGCATCAGACCTCTCAGCCTCAAAACTCATGCTTCTGGTTCTGTGACTAACGGGACTGCTGAAGGGGTGACACACCCTCCACATCTCTTGAGACACTTTGGAAGACTTCCATCACAGTGACACTAATTGTTTAGTGCAAAACCAAGCTCCACAAGAACTAAAACAGGTTTATTCGCTTCTGTGGTAATCTCTGCAACTCAGGAAAGCCACAGAGCTTAGTATTTTTTTCTTTTAGTAGGAATTACTCTACAAGGCCATCCACTAACTTCATAAAGGCTGAACAGTTCTGATAGGATAACTATCTTTAGTTTTTCAACCTGCTCAGCTTCACCATACGTACCACTGGCATTACATATTCTGAGCGGCTGCAGCTTTTCAAGCCTAGCAAGCAGCAGCTCCAACACTTATGTTACTGCTCTTATCTTTCCCAAGCAGCATGGTGAAATCAATATACTGGTTAATTTAATTATGGCTATTCAACACCCCATAAGCGGCAGTGAAATTCTAAAGCATCACATTAGTTTCATGCTGTTGCTTCTGCTCACCGATCTCCAAAGCAGTCAGTGCAAATATGCGAGTTACCCGCTTGAAAGAAGGACAAAGGCAGAGATGGAAGACAAATAATGCGTTTGAAGCCTCTATTATCGTGCCCTTTGTACTGCCACAAGGCATTTTGAGAGAGTGTTAGCATTCATTCTTACATGGGATCTGCTGGTGCTGCTGCCATTGGGGGGGGCGGGGAAGGGGGGAATCAATTCATCAGGCACAACTCATTAAATGCACTTCACCCTTTATGCACTCCCTGCTTTCACAGTTGAGACCTCAAGTACAATTTTAATACTGCACAGTAAGTTACTAGAGGAATGTGTACCTACTTCTCTTCCACTGCAAGAGAAGTAGGTACCTCAGTGATATTTCAGTCTGGATAGTTTCAGGTAGAAAATAGTCATCAAGCCATCCCATTTCGCTAGACCTCAGAACAACCATGAACCAAGATACATTTTGAATTTGTCTCATTAATTCAGCTTTTCCAGTACCCAAATACAACTCCGAACAGCAGAAGGTGAGGAGAAAAACACAAGACTTCCCCAAATAGTTCATCTTTTAAAGTACCCACACACCAGAGTATACAGTATAGCTGCCTCCACAGCTCCCACTCTCAGGAAAATGCCGCCCTGGGATTTTTCATGCCTGTGAGCATGATCCTTATCTCTTGTATTTCCCTCTGCCCAAGGTGGTGTTTAGGAGCAGTTTCAGTCCCTGCCTTCCTCCTAGTACCCTGACCCCTTCTTGCTGGCTTCTCTCATGCATGCTCGGAGCTCTTTGCCTTC
The DNA here is from genome assembly GCF_030463565.1 of Pelecanus crispus. Taxonomy (NCBI): domain Eukaryota; kingdom Metazoa; phylum Chordata; class Aves; order Pelecaniformes; family Pelecanidae; genus Pelecanus; species Pelecanus crispus. The sequence goes on along the minus strand of NC_134651.1, from coordinate 30,083,574 downwards.
ATTTCCTCTCTCTTGTTCCTATTCTGTCCATGCGCTGGAGGGAGAAAGAGAGCCTGTATTCAAAGAGACCAAACAATCAACAGTGATAAAGAAGATGCTGCCAAACAGAACACAGGTGTAAAATCACAGCAGTGAGGAATGCAGCTTTGGGATTTTTTTTTTCCCCTCCTCATCAGGCTAGCCTTCAGTCTCAGAGGTCAGATTTCTTCCAAGACCCTGACACACAAGTGTTACAAGAGCCACAAACATTTATCACTAGACAGACCTTGGCCTCTCGGGAGCTGAAATGGCTGCTTCCTCCCAGGGCTGAGTGCAGACAAGAGTGCCACACGAGGAAACCTAGCCACCTGCTGCCCATGCAGTCCCTCCTGAACGGCAAACTGCGTTCTCCGGGTAGGATTCGGACAGAGCCCCCAGCATTTTTAAGTCCCAGCACATAAGCTGGTGTGATAAATAAAGCAGGCTGCAGAAATCAACCACCCATCCCATCAATGCTGATTAGATCAATACACACAAGGACTTAAGTGTTTCCCAGACTTCCCTTGGTCACACAGAATAAATTATTCCAAAGCAATCCTAACCCAGGCTAGAAGCTGCCTCCGCTGGCATCACTCCCGATGGCCTTCCACAGGCTATTTCAAACTCCTAGAAGCATATTCTTCTGCCGGTTTGCAAGCATTACAAATACTGCAGTGGATTTATATGACTACATGCATCTCCGAAGAAAAAGCTATTCACACACTATTTGAACTTTGCAAATTAAAAGTGAGGTAATAGAATGGAAAAGGGCAGAGGAACCCCAAATGCAGCTTGTTCTCATAAACCTCAAAACAATATTGACATGAACTGTGGTACTTAGTAAATCAGGCGGACAAGCATCCAAGCACACTGAAAAGCTCCAAAATGAAAACAGATTGCTCAACTCTGCAATGCAAGTAACTTGTCGCAACCTGCTGCAGCCTGCAAGCAGACAGACATTGCTGCATGCACCCTCAAAACACCCTGCCAGCCTTAATCCCACTATTTCTCCAAAGCAGACTTGAGTTGACGTTCGTCTGCAACACTAAAAAGCCTGTCTAATAACCACCCATCATGGACTATCATTAGACTGAAGGGCTTTACAGGGCAAAGTAATAAAATAAATATCCTAAAACCAGCACTTCCAATTAAGTGGAATATATCAGAATATTTTCAGGCCATCATCAGCAATTCAGTTTTGTTACAGCACATGGCATCTGTCAACATTAGAAGCTTGCTTTCCATCCAGCAGTGTGCACCTACAGTAATCTTTAAAGACCCTTTTGAATGGTAAAATGAAGCAGTAACATGCAGGTTTTTGCACTTCTGCAAAGACAGGTGTGTGGACCATAGCAACACAATACTTATTTTTGCATACAACATGCAAAAAGCTACCATTCTTCAGAGTCAAGCACTTAAAAGCTAGAAAACAAAGATTTAAGAACATGTATACAACAGAGCCAGGTTCTGAACTATAGGTCTAATGCCATATAGACACTTGCTTCAAGACCTTAGGGTACTCAAACACCTGCTCTTCCGTGGACATCTCATTCATCCTCCTGCAGCTACACAGAGGCTCTTTGGTATATTTTTTCTGTCCTGAAGAGGCACCATGTACATTCACATGTAAGCTACCCATCTCACATGGAGATTTATCTTGGGTGCTACTAACAAAACTCACTCAGAGCACAGCATTAGCTCACTGGCGGGGTATAGGTAGCAATGCTGTCAAAGACACGCACTGTCAAAGACTGGGCTTTTAACAAGGCTCTGAAGCATTTCAAGAATCACAAGAAAGAAGTACTTCAACTTTTCAATAACTTGAACATCCAGCTCATCCTAGCACACTGATTTTCAGCTCCCTTTCATAACAGGGACAACTAACCAGGCAACAGACAAAGGAACAAGAGGATTTCCAGTCACTATAAACTCTGTGCAAGTACCATAAAGCACTTTTGATGTGAACTCCTGTTGCTAGCTCCCCAAAATACTGACATTAAGAAAGCTGTTTCACAGTATAAAATTAAGACATCTTAATTAAGATCAACTGCTGCAATAAGCAGATGTTCAGCCTCCGTCTAAAATACACAAAACTGCATTTGGCCTATCATTTACCAGGGCTCCGCTCAGCCCTGTTGAAGCCACACCTGGAGTATTGGGTCCAGTGCTGGTCTCGCCGATATAAAAGACATGGAGCTACTGGAGAGAATCCAGCAAAGGACCACAAAGATGATTAAAAGGACTGGAGCATCTCGCCTACGAGAAGAGGCTGAGAAAGTTGTGGCTGTTCAGTCTGGAGAAGAGAAGGCTCAGGGGGTTCTCATCAATGTATATAAGTATCTGAAGGTGTGTGCAAAGAGGACAGAGACAGGCTGTGCTCCTAAACACCACAGACAGTGGTGTCCAGTGACAGGACTAGAGGCAATGGGCACAAACTGAAACATGGGGGGGTCTGTCTGAACATCAGGAGGCATTCATATACTGTGAGGGTGGCCGAGCACTGGCACAGGTTGCCCACACAGGTGGTGGAGCTTCCATCTTTGGAGATGTTCAAAAGCTTCTGGATATGGTGCTGCACAACCAGCTCTAGGTAGCCCTGCTTAGAGCAGGGCGTTCGACCAGATGACCTCCAGAGGTCCCTGCCAACCGTAACCACTCTGAGTCAGCAGTACGATTTAAAAAAACCCAAACAACCAACCCTTGCTATGAAAGATTTTGCATCTCACAACCAGACAACTCATTTCAGTAAGCTGCACTCTGGCTTCAAATGAAATTTAGAATACATAACAAAAAAAGTCACATAAGTGTTAATTAATTTAACTCTGTAATTAAGCAAGTGTAAATATAAAACCAACAGAAGATGGCATTCAATATGATTACTCAGAAGAAACTAGGCCAGAGAACACTAAGTTTGCAAACTCAATGCAAACATTGTAGGATTTCTGACTTCAAGCTTCTCCTGCAATTCTAGTTTAGCCCCCCCCCCCCCACCGCCCCTTCCCATATGTATGCATTATGATAGTCCTTAGTTTCATGGTAACATGGTATTTTCCCCCCATGGGGCTTAATGTTCCCATTTAAGCGTTTAGGGGAACACTTTAGTGTTCAGGCTAGACCTGTCTCTAAATAGAACCAGAGCCATGGGATCACAGAATCACAGAATGCTTTGGGTTGGAAGGGACCTTTAGAGGTCATCTAGCCCAACCCCCCTGCCATGAGCAGGGACAGCTTTAACTAGACCAGGCTGCTCAGAGCCCCATCCAACCTGACCTTGAACGTTGCCAGGGATGGGACCTCCACTACCTCTCTGGGCAACCTCTTCCAGTGCTTCAACCACCCTCATTGTAAAAAATTTCTTTCTTATGTCTAGTCTGAATCTATTCTTCTTCAGTTTAAATCCATTAGTCCTTGTCCTGCCACAACAGGCCTTGCTAAAAAGATTCTCCCCATCCTTCCTGTAGGCCCCCTTTAAGTACTGGAAGGCTGCAATAAGCTCTCCTCGCAGCCTTCTCTTCTCCAGGCTGAACAACCCCAACTCTCTCAGCCTGGCCTCACAGGAGAGGTGCTCCAGCCCCCAGATCATTTTGGTGGCCCTCTTCTGGACCTGCTCCAACAGGTCCTTGTCCTTCTTGTGCTGAGGGCTCCAGAGCTGGACACAGTACTCCAGGTGAGGAAACAGAAAGGATTCTCCACGCTGCTTAAGCATGTTGTTGCAGCCATGAACAACTAGAATGCTGCAAAAGAACTGCCTGCAATGCAAGAAAACCTGCTTAAGCCAAGTTTTCACAGGTAGCTATTGATTCTGGTCCTTGTACTCAGAGGGTATAACCCAAGGTCTCCTGTGAGGCTGAGCTGCAGAACCACCGGGAACTCACAGCTGAAGGTCTAGGAGATATACCATGAATGCACTGAGTGCTAACATAATGCTATGTACTGTAAACAGATCGGATCAAATCCTTAATTATTAAAGCTAGCTACCTAATATTAATGGATATTTTTTACCTTATTCTCTAAACTACCTGCCAAGCCAGGGATACATGTGCCTTTATACCACAGGATCCTGTGAAAAGCAGACCAATGGAACATTTCAGCATTAGGCAAATACCACATTCTGATTTCACAAGCAAATTTGAATGGAAGTCAGTAAAACAAGTACAGACCCTCTACTGAATAACTCATCGCTAATTTAATACCATCGGCCCTGCATGTTTAGCATCACAGGGCAGCCACTGGAAAAAAGTGATATGATCAGGTGGTATTATCATGCCTATACAGTTAGCCACTCCATATGACTAACACTACTTTCTTCAGGTTTATGTGCAGGCCCAAACATGATTGTCCATATAAACCAAATACAAAAAATTGTGAACCAACTCCAAAAAGCTACAGATCACAGTGCTGCAAGAGTTCACAGACGCCCCTAAAAAGCGTTACAGTACACTGGATGTCTCTCCCCAGTAAGCAGTGCTTCTCTTCCTCCTCCCTGACTCCCCATCACCCTGTACCTCACCCCTGCTCTCACTCAAACACCTCTGACTCCTGCAGACATCACTGAAATAATCTCAGCCAAGTCCCCTTGACTAAGTTCTCTCTCTCTCTCTTTCTACCTTTATGTCATCTACTGCTGAATCCTGCCTGATGTGAGTGTAATCTGACACATCCAAGTATGTGAAAACCACATTATTATTTTTTCCAAAGACTTAACAGTTTGGATGACTGTGAACATTTTCCATGGGAATGGCAAGAGATATTTCTGACAGAGACACACCATCTGCCTGCCATACAGCAAGCCCTGCTTTCAGACCATGAGAACGCTGCAGCTTTTCAAAATAAAAATCCATCTCACACAAGAAGACAAGCCAGTTTTCTCTAGTTTTCTTCTCTGCAAAGTTCTGAAGATTTCAAAACAATTTCTCCTAAGGGAGACACATGGTCAGAATCCCATAGCCTAACAGCAGAAATCTGGCATAAGTGTACAGGAAAGTAGGGGGCAGTTTTCACTATAAGCTGTAGTATCTGTCCTGCCTCCATGCCACAGAAAGAACAGCAGCCACAAGTAAACTTATGCAAGTCACTATTTCATTTACAAGAGCCACAACGTAATTAAAAACACAGGCCACAGTTCCATAAGACAGTGAATTCTGGTTTTGAGGAGAGCAGGAGGACTGCAATGTGCCACTGAACTGGTACAGCCTCACTGGTGGAGAGACCACACATGGGTACAGCCCCACAGACCTTACACCAGACCCTGTGGATGCTCCAGCTTTGCACAGAGGATGCACCATATCACTGCCTATGGCCAATTCAGCAATTCGCAATCGCATCTTACATTTGTTCCACATCAAATTTGTGATCTAAAGATGTATGGGGACGATATTAAGAAGCATGAAAACACACCACAGGCTGTAGGAACTCTGTGTAACATTTGGGTTTATGAGCACTTCAGAAAGTCTAAGAGTTTTCTGTTCAACCACAGCAAGACAGTAGCAGAGACGGTTTGTTTAGAAACAAAAAGGTGAAATAAACATAGAAGCTAGTTTCTATTAGCAGCTTCACTGAACCTAACAGTTCACATGTAACATCATTTTCCTATCCACTGTGAATGACTATTCTAGCATCTGCTGAACCATGGCTTTCCTCGAAGTTACAGAAGCTGAAACACCTCCCTGCTCTTTGAAGGCTCATGCACACCGATACAAGCACTTAAACCATGAACTTGATTGTATGTAAACACAATTCAGATACTACAAAACTGAACATTTTAAAATACCTTGTTTTCTTTTCAGAAGTGTGAAGAACTGGCACAAACCTGTCCATCCCTTTGGACTTTCTTCTGCCAGAGGAATACATAAAGTTAGCGGAGATTTGATTGCCTGTGTCTAGATGCCTCATTAAACTACACCTTACCTACAACAGCTAGTACATGTAAAGGATACCCCTAAAATTAAATCTGCTTATGCCAATAACATAAGGTAGATGCTGAAAGTTTAGTTTACAACAGATTTCTGGTGATCTGAATCCCACTAACTGAAAACAGTGCCAGTTTATCTCCGCATTAGACTCCAATTTATCCAAGCCTTTGGGGTGGCAAAAGCAGAACAGATCATTGAGCATCAGATAGTTAAAGTGATACAAAGCAGCTACAAAACAGCTTGAGTAATAAGTGACTTTAGTCACATTAGCAATAGACGCCCATAAGGGAGGTTACAGGATGCAATTTAACTTAAAAAATAACAGCAGATCTTCCCTCCTCAGTTGTTACTTAATGATGAATAATTATGCTAGTGGACCACGGAAGTCTGAGCAAAACCAACTAACACACATTTCAGGCACTAGACTCAGGATAGCTCAAACCGTACCATTCAGTATTTCCAAGATTAACTACTTGTTTAGAAATTCAGCTAAACAGCAAGCCTGACATTTTTATCCTCTATCTGCAATGGAGCATCTGGCAGCAAGCACATGCAATGTAAAAGTGACGGCAACAGAACGCTAATCACCAGAGCAAGCCATAAGGGAAAAAAATGTTTACAGTGTTATTCAGTCCCCCAACTTCAGTCAACTATGTTCTTACAGAGTTCAAATTAACTGGAGATATTTTTATTTTGTCCATTTGACACGAAGTCTCACACTGCCTGTTTTTCTGCTTACAGAGATACAGGACACTTGCTGAAAAACAAATCACTGGGGATACCAACATACTTGTTTTGAGACTCCAGCCACCAACTCTAAACAAGAGCCTAAGCAAGCCAAAGCCTACAAAAAACAAATCTTTGTTTAAATCAGAGACTCTCCAAGCACAAAACTACTGCAAAAACCTTCCACAGTGGGCCAGATGGGGGACTTCATGAACTGTCTCCAAGTACTCGCGCAGCAATTGTCAGCCTGCCTGGAAATTAAGATTCCTTTCACACACACACCCAACTATTGCCCGGTCTCTCTGCCCTCTGAATGTCACTCACCTCGCTAATTAAATCACCGGCCTAAACTCACCTCTTCCACGGCTTACCCTGCTCCCATGGGTCACCACCCCCAGTCCCTTGAACCCAGGGAACCCCCCACCACCATGGTAAAGCCCAGGACCCTTTTCTTCCCTTGACCTGCCCGCCACACACACACACAAGGCAGCACAGAGACTCTTTCCTGAGTCCTCAGACTCACTCATTTTCCCCATAAGCCCCTGCTCTCCCGGTCCTACAGAACCCCACACGGATCCCCAGATTAACCCAACCCCACGCCAGCCCCATACATCCCCATCCTCTCCTGAACCACAGGTCCTCCATCCTTGCTCACAGTCCTCTCCATCCTCCCCTGCACTCCCAGATCTGACGCCCTTGCGCCTGCCCCACAGACATCCCCATTGCCCCCTGGTCCCCCACAGCCACCACCTCAGTCCTCCAGTCTCACTGACCCCCACTATGCCCATCCCAGTCCCACAGACTCCCCATCCTCTTCCAGACCCCCAAACTGCCATCCCAACCCCACAGAACTCCCCTCATCCCCTTCTGAGCGCCCGGACCGCCAACACCGCCTCAGTCCCACACACACCCGCCTCCCCCCCGGCCCCTGGACCCGCACCCCCCCCCAGCCCCCCGTCTCCCACAGGCCCCCGACCCACAGGCCGCCCCACGGCCGGGCCCAGCCCGTCCCCCCGCTGGGCCTGGCGCAGCCCCGGCCCCGGCCCGCACTCACCGATCAGCCGGCGAACCTCCTCCTCGCTCAGGTAAAGGCTGAGGCTGGGTCCGGGGCCGGCGGGGGGCCAGTCGGGAGGCCCCGCGGCGTGCGGGCCGGAGCTGGGGCCGGCCTGGCCCTCGGCGCCGGCGGGCAGGAGCAGCAGCAGCGGCAGGAGGCGGAGGAGATGGCGGCGCGGGGCCGGGGCCCGCACCCGGCACGACGACGACGACGACGACGACGACGACGACGACGACGGCCGCCGCCGCCCCGCGCCCGCCTCCCCCGGCGCCGAAAGGGGCCGGCCCCGCCGCCGCCGCCCCCCGCCGGGCTCGCGGCCCCCGCCCCGGCGCCCCGGCACCATCGCTCCGCGGGGAGGGAGGCAGGGAGGGACGGGGGGGGGGGAAGGCAGGGAGGGGACCCCCCGCCCCGCCGAACCCCTCACACGCCGCAGCCGCCAGTCCCCGCCCCGCCGCTCATGGCTGCGCGCGCCCGACACCGCCGCTGGCGCCGCTTCCTCCACGGCGCCGCGCGTCCCGCCCCGCCCCGCGCACGCGCGCACGCGCAGCCCCGCCCCGCACCCCACCCCCCCCCACCCCCCCCACCCCCCCCGCGGCGCGAGAAGCAGCCGGCGGGCGCCGCTCGCCGCCGCCTCAGGAGTCTCTCGGCCCCGGCTCGGCGGGGGAGTGGGGTCCTCTCCCGTCCCTCGCCTCACGCCGGGTGCCGCGGAGGAGGAGAGAGGCCCTGCCCGGCCCCTGGTTCCTGCCGGTGCCTCACAGTCTCAGTGCCTGGCGCCTGGAGGTTCTCTGGGCCGGTCCTGAGGGAAAGCTGGAAGGGGGTGAACATCACACCCCAGGCAGCCCGCCGAATTGCCTCACGCTCGCCTTTAGCCCCCTACACGGCCCTCCTCTGCTGTCATCTTCTCCATCTTCTACCCTCCCAGTCCTGAAGATCTCCCACCTACCTGGCCGGCGGCAGGCCCGGCGCTGGGCGTGTGGGGTCTCTTACACGTGGCTGGAAACACTTTGCCAAAACATGCCAGAAAAATACAGCCTAAAATAACTGACACTGATCAGAAAGTTACCCAACTGGAAATACTTGTGGAATACCAGCATTTTAGTTTAAGAAAACGTCCTTTTTTGTTGTTTTTTTTTTTTTTAAACTTTGTGTACTGATGTTTATGTTTTAATCTGCTTTTTGCTTTTATTTTGCACTTACACTCCTTTCAGAGCTAAGAAATAGCAGCAGCATTTCATTTCACTGTAACAAAGGAGGACCTTTGATCTACAAAGGATGGTTATTTTAATCCCAGCCAAGCCATTGCTGCCTATAATGATCCTAAAGTAAAATCTAAACTGTAAACACGTCTGCTGTTTTGTTATAGTACAAAATGCCAGCTGCATGGCGGCTGATGTATTTTGGAAGAATGCGATAATAAAGTCAAACGACAGAAACAACACTAAATTCCAGCATGAGACTTTAAATCTCCTTTACAAACATTCCCGACCTTTCCCCAAAATCCTCTTCTGTGCAGAATTTCAAAAGTAAGCTTCTGTTGCATTTTGGCACAAAACCCCGTTTCAGGATGTCCACCTTTCCCCTGAAACGCAAAACCTATGTTGCGATCGGCTCTGAGCGGATCTTGTTTTTCTGAACTGACGTCTGACCTAAATGCGCCTGGTCCCTCATCCCTCCAGGCTGATGATGGAAGAGCTGCCTCCATCACCACCTTCCTACCTGCTTTTGGACCTGGCTGCTTTCCAGCTCCTCTGGACTCCCTGAAGAGCAGTTAACAGCTTCAGTCTTAGCAAATTCATTGCTGGTAGCTGCCTGCTTGATGGAGCTTTTCAGCAGATGTGTCACAATATTCATTTATGACCATTAAATCAGTTAATAGCTTTGAATTATATGCTTCCTTCTGACCTGCCAGGAGGAATTTCGTACCTACACGGGACACCGTGACAGGAGGACACTGCAGGCTAATTGGCCAGGGAGGGTTTTTAATCAGTGAGTCTTTCAGCTCGTAACCATAAGAGTGGAAAGTGTGTAGGAAGTTCTGCTCTTCTAATTGCTGTGGTGAAAGAGAAATTGCTTGCACACCTCCCCACAATAAACATCACTTACTTAGCAGCATGAGGTGTAAAAAAATAAAATGGCAAACTGAAAATGGAGTTGCAAATTACACGCAAGTCTTTAGTTGGGTGGATGTGGACCAGCCTGTACAGCGCTGGTTACTGAGAGAGAGCCCTCCATACCACAGGTTCTCCACAGATCATTTCCTCAGCCTCTAAACCCAGAGTCTGGGCCTGTGTGTTTATTTACTGTTCAGACAGTCTAAATTTCAGGCTCCAGGTATTTTCTAATGCACCTCACTTAGGGACTCATGGATGGCAGCTTGTGTGTCTAAAGTGTCCAAAACCAAAACTGAGGCTCATCTTTGGCTTAAGATTCTTGAACTGCATGTGATGATACAAATCATCACAAAAGCACTTGCAAAACTAATGCACTAAATGAGTATGAATTTGCACCAAGCTCTGTTTGAGAAATGCAGAGAGTAACAAAATCAGCCTGTTTCAGCAACAATCCTCATTTAGTCTCTTGAACTAAAGAATCTGTGCACAGTAGCAATAACTAACCATGCTTCAATTTGCGAGAAGGCTGTTAGCATCCTAACAGTGTATTGCTCAAAGATAATTAGTGCAGTGTTAGCTCTTGCACTTATGGTATTTTCTCAGGCAGAGCCACTCTCACCTGGGTTTCAACAATGAGCAGCCTGAAAGGCTTGCCCAGAGACCAGGAAAACTTCTGATAGTCTTCTGTGGTGAAGTTAGCAGGCAGCTTACGTGCTGAGATGCTGCCAAAGCCACCTGAGCATAGGCATGGATTTATCACTTTGAGAAATCCCTGCCTCACTCGCAGTCTTTTTGGAGCAATGAGGAAACAGCAAGAAATTGCTGCTGCTCTCTGGAGGTAGGATGAGCCCAGCAAGACCAAAGAATGTGGGGTAGGCACCAGGCAGGAGACTAACAGTTCTATTTTTCCGTGGGCTTATCGAAGGCTTGGCAGAAGAGACAGGACAATGCAGGTGCTCCCCAGCTATAAAACAGCCTATGATGGTGATCAGATCCATAGGAAGCCCCATATGGTCACTGGGGCCCTGTTTCCCCATAACCCATTTCTGGGCTGCCATTCTTCATTAGGAACAAGGGGGCAATATCCATGCACCCATCCTGCCCACGGATAACATTACTTTAACTTTAACCTTGGTCACCCCTGCCTTGGACACAGGGATATGATATTCAGCAGAAATGTAATACTCAGCAGAAGGACCCGTGCTAGATTATTCTACTGCATTTCTTTTTAGTGAGTATGTAACTTGCCTCCTGGAAGTCACTCACTGATTTTAACAAAAGGTCACCAAAACCACATAAACCAAATGCAAATAAACACATTCTTAGGATACATCTGCCAGTCTGCACACAGACGCTTTTAGGGCTAAAGTCATTGCTGGTGTGTCTATTCCGTTATGCCCATGAAGTTGATTGCTTGCTGAGCCCTGAAGTTATAATTAAAATGCAGTCTGCTACACTTAGAAGAGTAATCAGGGGTATTAGAAGTCAAATGAAGGTTTCATGGATGTCAAGAAACAGATCATTGGAAAAAGGTGAAAAATGCAACTCATGGGCCAGCTCAAATGCTAAACATCTTCTGTTGGATTTTTTTTTTTTGCTGCACGGACTATTTTTGGCAGCGTCGAATTTATGGTCTTTCAAAACCATTCTTGGTAAGATTATATTGCAAGACGATACACAGAGTCTCTCCATGGAAAGCTGCTAGCAATAGCTGTGAATTCACAGCACTCGTATGGAAAGGTTTTGCTTGGCTAGGCAGCGGGATGCATCATTGCTTGTGCTCTGAGCATGATTGTATCAGCATTTATCACCACTGTGTCCCGAGAGGCAGGGAAGAGCTGGTACTCATTTCTGGACATAAAACAAATCTGCAAAAGCAAATATCTGACAATTAATGGCACTGATGAGAATTTGATACATTAGAACCTCATGGAAGACATACAATATAGGGATGTTTACATGGGTGCTGGAAGATGGGAGACAGGGCTTTGGTAATGACTGCTCTGTTTCCAGACTTGCTTACACACACTGTTGCGATAAAAGGTGGCTTTTCCCACCTCTCCTTTACGATTGTAAATGACTGTGTAATGTTCCCTGTAAAGGAGAACTGGCCCCTTCACATAGACACAGGAATGAACTCCTTCTGCGTCCTTCAATCCGTCTTCCAACATTTTTGCCTTCCAACAGTTTCTGTTCTTTACGAGTACCAGGTGACCTCAGCCCTTGGATGGCTTCCAACAAAACTGCATGTTGGTTACATGACCCAGAAGCCTTCATCTCATTGCTTGCACAAAGACCTCTGCCAGCTAGGCTTCTCCACAGAAATGCTGTGGAGCTTTGGCTTTGCTCATGGACAGTCATTAGAAATGGACAAAAGGGATTTTAGTAGATGTAGGAAAAGCCTGTGTAAGCACTAGGCTTTCTAAGCTATTTAGTATTTATCTTCTCAGGCAGCTTCTAAAGGGCTCTGTAATGTCAGCAAGAATCTTTTTCCATGGGCAAGGACGTGTGTGTACGCTTCTGAGTAGGGATAAAACCTATTCATTTGCTGTGCTTCACCTGCTGCCGTTTCCTGAGGGGTGTCCCACTTCTGTCTTTCACAGAGCAAGGTGTCCTGGGGTTTCCAGTTCTTAACTCTCGTCTGGGTGGAACAGACTGGGAGCTGACTGCTTTTTTTCTCCCACATCTCTAAATTTGCCATCCCTTTTCCCACAGCCCAAGGAGGAGAGCTGAGAATGAGGGAATGGACTACATACTGAATCGTACAAATAGACAGATGGCTTCACTCAGATCAGCAGTCACCCATGGACTCTTCCAGGGCAGGGAAGAGCTGAAATTTCAAAGTACAAAACATTCAGAACCACCCCCCCAAACTCTTTTTACCCCATCTCATCAGCCATAGACAGGAGGCACTAGCTGGGAAGGCTGGTGTCCCTGTTTCTGGAATAGCAGAGACCCAGCAGTGAAGCAAAGATAAAAAGCCTCAGACTTCCAGCCTGTTCCCTTTTGCAACAGACTTCTACTTTTTCTTTTTTTTTCATTTCTATTTGTGCATGCAGGTCCATAAAGCTGCCCTTGAAAAGGAAGGGCTGGCTGATCAGTTGCTGCAGAGTCAGACCACTTGGGCTGGAATATATAAAGAGAGGACAAGTCGCTCATGCAGCAGCAGAGGGAAATGCCATATGCAAGTTCCTGGAAATGTAGCATTTAATGGAAAAAACATCCCAGGAACATTAAGCTAACTGAGAGCTACCATGGCATTAAGCAAGCAGAGGCTGGAGGAAAGCAGAGCATCAGAATATGATTTCAGCGTGTGGTTGTTAAGGCACATGCCATTCCTTTGTTTGCCTTATAAGGGGAGTGTTGCATGCCATGATATTGCTAAATACAAAATAAATTGTTTGCATTTGGGGGTTGGTCATCTCACCTCTTCCCTCCCCAGGACACCCAGGGGATGCTGGCTGGGGTGTGTGTCAACTGAAGTGTTTTCCTTGCCAATAGATGCTAGGATTTGGGGCCATTTTAAGGCCTGGATTGCACAGTAAGGCTTGTAATGCTGTTACACTTTGTTCTGCACTCAGACAATCAGAGCTTAATGCTCAGGAGAGTTGGTATCAGGACAGGCCAGAAAATGACGAATAAAACCATTTTGATTACAAGCTTGAGGGGAAAGTCATGTGATCAGTCTTGCATTATAGCCCTGCTATTGTTGGTCTAATGCTATTCCCAAAGAGAGTGAGGCAGGCCGAGAGGCTGGATTCAGCTGCCTAAACATACCTACTGCTTGAGAAACCCTGAGGTATCCCCCAGGTTCCAGCTGCTGCTCCAGAAAGTCCTCTGTCATGTTGGCCAGTCCCACGCCCGCCTCCCTGCTTTTACACAGGCAGAGGTCCAGAACCAAAAGGCAATGACACCCATGTCACTTCGTGGACTGTGACAGTAGAAACAGGATCTAGAGCATTGGTGACATGCACTGACCAGCCTGGGTAATTCCCGCAGTGCGGACAGAGCTGCTGCGTTTTGGAAAGATGTCTGCTGGATGTCAGCTCGACAGTGCTGCACCTGGTGCTCTTGGGTTTCTGTCGCCTGTTTGGTCTTTTGTTGGCTTTTCAGTGCAAATGAACCTTCAATATTTGTCTTCAGGGGCTTTCTTACATCTCTGCTAAAAAGACAGACCTTGCACTGTAGTTCAGCACATGACTCCAAATGCAGCACCCATCCTCAAAGAGCTCATTCCTCTCTGTGCCTTTTCCCTTGGGAAGTCAACTGAATGAATAACAGTTATAAACTTAGAATCATAGAATCATAGAATCGTTCAGGTTGGAAAAGACCTTTAAGATCATCCAGTCCAACCATTAACCTACACTACCAAGTCCACACTAAACCAATCAAGGGTAGACTAGACTAAACCATGTCCCAAAGTGCCACATCTACCCATTTTTTAAATACTTCCAGGGATGGTGACTCCACCACCTCTCTGGGCAGCCTGTTCCAATGCTTGACCACCCTTTCCGTAAAGAAATTTTTCCTAATTTCCAACCTAAACCTCCCCTGGCGCAGCTTGAGCCCATTTCCTCTCGTCCTATCGCTAATTACATGGGAGAAGAGCCCAACACCCACCTCACTACAACCTCCTTTCAGGTAGTTGTAGAGAGCAATAAGGTCTCCCCTCAGCCTCCTCTTCTCTAGGCTAAACAATCCCAGCTCCCTCAGCCGCTCCTCATAAGGCCTGTGCTCCATACCCTTCACCAGCCTTGTTGCCCTTCTCTGAACATGCTCCAGCACCTCAATGTCTTTCTTGTATTGAGGGACCCAAAACTGGACACAGTATTCCAGGTGCGGCCTCACCAGCACCGAGTACAGGGGGACAATCACCTCCCTGCTCCTGCTGGCCACACTATTCCTGATACAAGCCAGGATGCTGTTGGCCTTCTTGGCCACCTGGGCACACTGCTGGCTCATGTTCAGCCGGCTGTCAACCAACACCCCCAGGTCCTTTTTGGCCAGGCAGCTTTCCAGCCACTCTTCCCCAAGCCTGTAGCGTTGCATGGGGTTGTTGTGACTGAAGTGCAGGGCCCGGCACTTGGCCTTGTTAAACCTCATACAGTTGGCCGTGGCCCATCGATCCAGCCTGTCCAGGTCCCTCTGCAGGGCCTTCCTACCCTCCAGCAGATCGACACTCCCACCCAACTTGGTGTCATCTGCAGACTTACTGAGGGTGCACTCAATCCCCTCATCCAGATCATTGATAAAGATATTAAACAAGGCTGGCCCCAAAACAGAGCCCTGGGGAACACCGCTCGTGACCGGCTGCCAACTGGACTTAACTCCATTTACCACTACTCTCTGGGCTTGGCCACCCAACCAGTTTTTTACCCAGCGAAGACTACTCCCGTCCAAGCCATGAGCTGCCAGCTTCCCAAGGAGAATATTATGGGAGACGGTGTCAAAAGCTTTGCTAAAGTCCAGGTAAATGACATCCACAGCTTTTCCATCATCTACCAGGCGGGTCACCAGGTCATAAAAGGAGATCAGGTTGGTCAAGCACCACCTGCCTTTCATGAACCCAAACTTACATGGTTGTGTTTTACAGATCACTAATACAAGTTTTTCCCTGTGGTCTGGCAGTTTGATCTGTTCTGTGGTTTACCAGGGTTTTTCAGAGCCCACACACGATATAGGAATGGAGATAATTAGTTGTAGGAGTCACTGTATGCCATCCTTCCTTTACAGAAGCACAACTGGAGCACAGTTTGCCTGGGAAGTGGAAAATATTTATTTGACTCCCTTTCTGAGAAGGTATTAAAATCCCAGTTTTCACTAGGATAAAAGTTACTGCAAATGAGAACCAGAAAGAAGTACTGACTGACTCACCCATGGTCACTGAATCCCACTACCTGTACAGAAGAGGTTGTGGAAGCCCTGGATCCATCAAAGGAAGAAGCACAAGAGAGCATGACTCTCACACTCCTCTCAGGGTTTAGATTGTTTTGGGGAGCAGCAAGTCTGAATTACTTTAGGCTGCAGAGATCTAACCCTTGTCTCACTTTCTGGCCAAGTGGCTTTGCAATTCTTGCAATGTCACCAGTACCATCCAACAAAGTGGCTGGAAAAGAGCAAACCCTGCTCACTCCTTGCATGCAGGGGATGAAAAGACCTTTCTGCCAGCAAGTATTTTGGACTCTGGATCCTGCATGGATGAAATCTCTTGCCTGCAATCCCAGTTCAGATGGCCACACTCTCCTGCATGCTCCAAGGTGACTCCTACTCAGCAGGAGGAGATTTTTGCCCCTGCACACACACTGGAGAGACACCTGGGCTCCAGCTCCAGTCTGTGGGCTGGGCACCTATGGTAAGATACTGCAGATTTGGCAGTACTTAAGTTATTGGTGTAACTGAATGTACTAGACTCTGGTGAATGCTAGGCAATGCTAATGAGCTCATTGTGGGCAACAGGAATCTTCCTGTAGCTTCTGGTGGACTTTGGACCAGAGAAGAGGGTGCTCAAACCCAGCAGAACCTGCCCATAGGGATGAAGGAGAGTGCTGGTATCGACTTCCTCAGCTGTACACAGGATCTGAGTCACTATTATATCATGGCCAGATGAAGGTATCTGCTTCTCTTCCCAGCATTGGGCGATACTGTTACACCCTAAGCCCAACTGGACACCTTTTATTGGAGACAAATATATTTTACTTCTGAAAAACAGATTCCTGTAGCTGATATATTCTCATATAGATAAAAATAGATCAATTTTAATCATGCTTACATTGCAGATCCTATAAGCCAACTATTTTAATAGATTCTTTCTGAGTCGTTTTCTTTGGGCTTGGAACATACTCAACACCAATAAAGTGAAAGACTTAGCAGGATGTTTTACCTCATTAAAATGCTTTGTGCTTTTGACTGTATTCTGTTCTTTCAGAGCTGCTGTGTTTTCATAGATCCTCATCTTGAAAATGAGGTAAGGGTCAGGAAAAAAGTGTGGAAAGACAACCTTGCCTCCTCCCATCCAACTGTTCCTGCATGCTTACAGAGTCTCTGCCAGACCATTCACTCTCCAGCAGCTCACACCACGTAAAGTCATGTATACCGAAAATTCAATGAAAACTCCTTCCTTCAACAACAACAAAAAAACCCAAAACAGTTTTAAAATGCTTTTCGTAAAATATCCAGTATTCCCACATAGATTTCAGTGCTGAAAAACCTTTTAAGGCCCCAGAGTCAGTGAGGAGGGATCCTGTAAACAGGCGCTTGCTGGGGCCAGGTGTCACCCCATCTTGGATGACAGCTGCAGGATCCTCACACATTTTCACCAGCTGGTTCCTCTGCTGGTTAAAACTTTGTCACTGTTGTGACAAAAATCCCAAGCCGGGCATTTTCTAGATGAGGTGATTCAGCAGCAAGTCACCGACCTAATGGACTGCAGAAATGGGGAGAGTTTCTCTGCTGGATGCCTCCATTCTCCCTGCAGGCTGGATTTTAGTCCTGTTGTGAGTCGTCCGCAGCTGCATGTCTCAGAGGTTATTTCCGCTCCTTGCCCAGTAATTACCCTTGGTAGTCGGGCAGAGATTTATTGAGAAAGGGAGAAAGAGGCAGGGGG
Source organism: Pelecanus crispus (assembly GCF_030463565.1). Lineage (NCBI taxonomy): Eukaryota > Metazoa > Chordata > Aves > Pelecaniformes > Pelecanidae > Pelecanus > Pelecanus crispus. The sequence goes on along the minus strand of NC_134651.1, from coordinate 30,066,150 downwards.
CCCGAAGGGTCTGTGTCGTGCAGGGAGCAGAGACGGACAGCTGTGGGCTCTCCCATGCCCAGACAGAGCAGAGCAGCCTCTCACTCTGATGCATTTCACCTCAGCTTCCCCTGCCACCAGCTTTCATTGTCTTTAAAAATCACCAGCTACCAGGAACTTTCTTGCTTTGTGATCACTGTGATCAGCCTTTTCTCTTGCATAAGCAAAATAAGCTCTGTTTCCTTGGACTTTCCCTGTGAAGCAGAAGCCTGACCTCCAATCACTTCCACAGGTTTTATTTCAGCATTTTCCATTTATTCAGCTTCTTTATTGAGTTGCAGGTGACAGGACTGGACACAGCATCCAGTGGTGGATCACAGAAATGAATTCTATCTCCCATTTCCTACTGGAGGCATCTCCGCGCTTCCCTCTGCGGGTCAGGGTGAGGGCTAGCCCAGGTGGAAACCAGCATTCAGCTGCAGGTTCTGGTGCTTAACATCTCTTGAACACCACTAAAAGCAAAAGGCTGCTCTTGGAATATCATTTACAGGCGGTTTTATGGGGTGAAAGCCATGCAGAAAGTTTAGTCATGCAGTCCAGTTTCAAGACTGCTTTTATTTTGGTAATATTGGCATCTCACAGCTCATGTTAATAACCCCTCCTGGAGAGGGAACAGATTTCCTATCCCTAATTTGTAAGCTTTGTCTCGCACGTATGGGCAAGAGCAGCGAGGCCTGCATTAAAGACCCGTTGTTGTGCACAGAACGAAACCAGGAGAAATGCTCCTTAATGAATCATGCGAAAAAGCCCTCGGCTGGAAACCATCCCTGTCACACTAAGACGTGGGAAATCGTTGACTAAATGCAATTTTTAAAGAGTCCTCCTGACGTCTAATGAATATTTGCAGCAAGGGGATGGCATGAGTGGAAGATTCGTGTGTGGTTCGCAAGCCCTCGGGGGCAGGCGTCTTCTGCATCCAGCTGGTTTTGGTGCTGTAGCCAGACAGGTGGAGAAGCACTGTGGCAGCGACGGAGGGGTGACAGGCCCTGGCGCTGCAGGGGTAACCCTCGACAAGAGCCGGCTGCTCTGCCTCCCTCGAACCCCGGGCCGCTTTTCACCGTCCCCAAGCGCGAGCTGTGGTTTGGAGACACCGGGTCCGCCGGCACCTCTGCGGGGGGAGCGGTTTGGCGGCCTTCGCGCCACCAGCCGGGGTCTGCGGCAGGGCGGCGGCGGCGCGGCGCGGAGCGGAGCGGGCGCTAGGTGTCACTGCCCGCCCGGGGTGGCCGCCGGCGCGGCGGGCGCTGCCTGCCCCGGCCCCCGGCGCGCCCCGCCGCCCGCTGCTGCCTCCGCCGCCCGCGCAGCCACGCGTGTGCCCGGCCCGCCTGCTGCGCGGCGGGGTTACCCCGTGCAAGCACCTCCCGCCGGCCGCCGGTGCTTTCCCTTGCCGGGATGCCCGCAGGAGCGATGGGCTGCTGTGAAGCCCCATCTCGCCGGGGCTGTCTGGCAGTGTCGCTTCAGGCAGGCTGAGTGCAGACACGGGGGGGGAATGCTTCCCCACCAGCATGGTCCGCGGGAACCCCTCGAGTGCTGGGAGCACCTCTCGGTGTTAGGGTGCCTTATTCTGCAATTTGGCCGTCGGCTTGGAAAAGCCGTGCTTTCTCTGATTTCATCCCTAGGGAAAACGCTCCCAAGGGCACCCAGCTCCAGAGGGGCTGTAGCGTGGGGTCAGCCAGCCCTAGCGCTCCTGGCACAGAGCAGAGACTGTGGCACCCTCATTCCATGCCTGTGTCTTGTGATTAACACCAAGGATGGGGAATCCCGTGAGACAATAAACATTGCTGCGGAGCCAGATTCCTCCCAGGAGATATAAGTAGAGCCGAGGGTGCCATAACGTTGCAGGGTTGTAAAACCAACTGGGTTTTGGCACTCCTGTCGCTCCCATGCAAACCTGAATTGGTACCACAATGGCAAATGAGCCAGACTTGCATCATTTTGGCCTGAGTGGGGACTCCAGGCTCCTGATGTCCTCCATTGCCTTTGCATGAGGAAGGGATGCTTTGCTGGAGCGTCACGGACACGAAGCATAGGGAACAATGCCTCGCAATCCACGTGACAAAACCTGCTCATAAAAAACTGCCCACAGAGTGATTTTAAATACAGAGTGCGCCGATATGAACAAGTCGCTTCAGGATCAGAGGAATTAGGGATACCTGCTTGCCTGCAGGTTTGCGTCTCACCTTCTCTCGATTGATGACGGTAAGGTGTATAAGCAAGTACAGCCCTGGCTCAGCTGCGTTCTTACACGGCAGCCAGCCACCGGCTTGTCCTTGCTTAGCTTCTCCAAGGATTTTATCTTGCTCACAGTTTATATCCCACACTACTCTGCTTGCCAGCTCTGCACTGGGCCATGCTTGCTAGATATACCCCTCTTGCCACCCTGCCAGCAGCTAATCTGGAAGCAGGCTGCCTTCTGCAGCCAATGTGGATGGGTTTCTTCCAGCACCTCTCAAGCCATCGTGGAGCCCAGGACTAGTTTTTAATAATGTCTCTGAGCAGCATGCAGTGCTGTTGAGCCCCAGCTGGTGCCAGGAGTCATGGTTTAAATAACACACAATAAATATTAGAATAGCCTGAGCTACGGAGAATTCCTCAGACACCAGTTTCTAAGGATGATCTAATACATTTCTTGGACTTGCTAGTCCTTCTCATTAGTCTTCTGCATTTTTTTCCCCCCTGCTATTTTTCTCCCCTCCCAATAAAATGTTTTTGTTTTCTTCTTTTTTTTTTTTTTTTTTTACTGCTTGGGTCTCTGAAATACTCAGACATTGAAACAGGCTGGAGCAGCAAATTCCCTGGGTCCACCCGTGTGTCCTTGGAGTCTGGTGGGGAGTGAGGAAGGTGAATTCCAGCCATTCCCTCTCGCCTGGAGCAGTGTTTAGTAAACACATGCGAGCACACACATGCTAATCCCTGCCCGGCTCTGCCACATACCCACCAGCACAGTAAAGGCTTTTCTGCGGGCTTAGCACATCTCCTCCCGTCCCCCCCGGACCAAGCGGCACCCCGCTCCCTGGCACCGTTCTGGGCTGGCATTTTTTGGGAGCAGCATCGGGGAGGAATGCAAGCCCCTGGCGTCAAGACAGGAGCTGACATTCCCAGCCCGGGGCTGAAGAATGTGGATATAATGTCTGCTCCAAACTGCAGTGCTGGAGTTCATTCACCCTGCACCCCAGGCAAAGGGGACACTGGGATCCAAGTGGGGCTCAGCCCTCGATGGCAAGGCTGCTGTAACCTGGGGTCTGATGCACTCCCCCATCACCTCCAGGCACTCAAAGGATCTCTCCATGCGGGCCACGTCTTGCTAGGGCGTCTGGGGAATTGCTTATCCTTGTTTTGGCCTCTGCCTCTCAATCTGGAGATATGTCAGCCTTTTCTTGGAAAAGCTGGGAGAGCGTGAGGTGCACTGGAGGCTGCTGGATGCGTTGGTTTCAATGCAGCAGGCAGCTCTGAATCTGGAGAAGGCAGGAGCGTGCAGCAAACCCCTCCTCAACAGGCTGGTGGTAGGGATGCTGCAGACAGGTGGCAAAGCAGGGACCACCGTTTAGGAAACAAGCACCCCAGTTTGATGGGTGTTACTTAAAGACCTGAAAAAGGCACTGTGGGCTGACGGTCTTGTGAGGTTTCTATTAAGCAAAGATGACCTGCTTTGGCATCTGTATTGTGGCAGAAACCAGAATTGAATGTAAATTCAATTCCTAAACCCATTGCTAGCTTTCAGCTCATCTTTCCAAGGCAAATATAGGCATTACAATTCCCCCTGCCCCTCCAACGCACCCAGGCAAAGGCCGGCAAGGACTATTTATACACTTTATAATGTTACACACCACTTGGACTACCGCATGGCATCCAGTTTGTTTGGAGCGGGGTCTCATGAACCAGAATAGTTTTACATTAATACAGTTCTCACCAGTTCATAGGTTTGAAATTGGATATGACAGAGTTACTCGCCATTTACTTAGACTGGATTATATGGGGCTTTGTGGCTTAAAATAGCAAAACTTCAGCAATAACAATGATACAACACGGTTCAGGCAGAAATATCCCCACTGATTCAGCACCCTGTTATGTCAGCATTACGACACCAGGGAAATGCTGCTCATTCCACCAGTTTTCAAGGACAGTGAAGCCCCAACATTGCAGGGAAACTGAGAAAGTTGGGGAGTTTTGAAAGAATTTGCGGAATTCTCATTTTTGTACACCACCACAATACAAGAGGAGGGTTATTCCCAGCCCCTGGGAAACTGGCTCGAGACCAGATGGATGTAATGACAAGGTACCGCAAAATCCACCTTGGTTCTGCACCCAGGGTGGGGGTGAGTGCAGTGACCCACTGTGCCAGCGATGGAGCTCAGCAGCAAACATCCTGTGCAGGACCGCAGGCTGACCCGGTATTCCCAGGAGGCTCAGTGGCACAGGCTCCCATACCTCCCCTACCTGCCCCAGCTTCTGGAAAGTCTCCAGGTGTTGCACAAAAGCAAAGCACCAGCAGTTTGTTGCAGAACCTGAAGGAAGAGGCAGCGCTTGCCTCGGCACGTTGGAGCCAGCCAACAATTTCTAGTCATGCTCTTAAAGTCAGGCTCAGGGAGCATCCACGGTTACCCGGCAAATTCTTGTCTGCAGGAGGGAAGAAGACCGGCTGTTCCTGAGCCCTTGATGTGTCCGTGGGTAGCACAATCCAGCCCTTGTCTTCCGGTTGTCAGAGCCCACTGTCGAAACACAGGAGTTGACTCATGTCCCTGGCTACCTAGAACAGGAGGACAGCAGGGCTGAGCTGCAGAGAGACCTGTTGCCCCAAAATGACATCTTCAAGGGGAAGAAAAGCCCAGAAAGCAGACCTACCCCAAAGGCCATCTGCCCCCATTCTTCCAACAAAGGAAGGGACTGAGCTTGTTTTGGACCAACAGTGGAAACAGTCCACCCCACATGGATATGTTTAGAAATGCTCTTCCTGTGCTGGCTTTCAAGGGTTAAGCCGAAAAGAAAAAAAAAAAAAAAAACCCAAACATTTTACAGTGGTAGATCTCACCTGGCATGCTGCTGCTTTGTCATCCCAGGATTTTGTTCCCTGGCATGTGAGAGATCTGACAGTTGGGGAGATGCACAGCTGTGCCTCAGTTGTGCAATGCAAGGCTGTGTGTGGAGGCAGCAAGAGGGATCCACAACACATTATGAGCCTGTAAGCTCATGATTCCATTCTTAAGTATTTGTGCTGTGGTTATGCCAAGGATCCCTAGTTCTAGCGCCAAGGATCCCCAGTCCTGGAGCCAGGACAGGTTGTGGAGCTGGACATGCTCCAGATTCAGAGTAGTTTTCTGTGTTCTCCCACCTGCCAGGGCACCAGCCTCCAAGGAGCAGTGGGAGTGAAGATGGACTGTGGAATGGAGATGGTGTTTGGACCATGGGAGTCAAGATGCTGTTTGGTGGTGCATGAAGAGCATGTGGTTTGGAAGGGCTGGGGCTGGTTCTTCTGCCTGGAAGCATGCAGAGGCCAAGAGGAGTGATGTGATGTCTAACTTGCTTTGACACAGAGTGATGCTTTCTGCAACCTCAGCCTCCCGAGCAAGGCTTCCTGCTGCCCATGATGCAGTGGTCCCAAGGGCGATGTTCATTCCCCATCACTCCTGCTCCTCTGCAGCACAAATGCCCACAAAGCCACCAGCTACCTCTCTGAGCTCAGCTGCAGCTGTGGCACACATGCCCCTCTCTTGCATGGGTCGTCTTCTCTCTTACAGTCCTCTCGGACCTTGGAAAGCCAAAGTGGGCTCTCCTGCCTTAGCTGCCTGGCTTCCCTTGCACCCTCCTGGCTGCAGCTCTGCAGCGGGTCAGGGACTCACCGCTGGCTTGGAGCTCACCTGGCAGCACTGCCAGCAAATGCCTGGCATAGGAGAGGAGGACAACAGGGATTATGCCCTGCAAGCAGTGATAAACAAGAAAGCAGAGCGCAAAAAAAAATGGCTGGGATTTGCAATCTGGTCTTCCTGACCTGCCAGTGAGTCATGCATGGTGCTGGGCGATGCTGAGCCTTCCTTCCCACTCGCCCACAGCCCTCCCCAAGCCAGGTCAGCTCCATGCACCGCTCAGCCTTGGAGCCAGCCAAATGTGATGAAGGAAAAGCAACACTGCTGGTTACACAAACGTGCCATAAAGCCAAGCAAGATGTGGAGAAAAATGAATGGAAGAGGAGCAAGGACCAAGATGGAAATATAGGGGCTTTTGGGCAGAAGCAAAGTTGTGTTGGAGCCCCAGAGAAGGAGCCTCCCGGGTGCTGGAGACACACATTTAACTCTGCAGAGACACAACCTGAAATAGCCGCCACAGGGTAATAATGTCTCTGTGGTGGCTCTATTCTGGGATGGAGCCACTCCTGGTCTGGCGCACAGGGCAGCAGCTCAGGAATAGCCCTGGCTGGTGAGCGCAGCCCTGGTGTCCTTTCCGGCATGCAGAGGACCTCGCTCGCACAATGAGCATCTTCCCTGCCTGTCTCCAGCCCATGTTCATCAGGGAGGGCTGGGGAGAGGGACCTGCCTGCCAGTTTTCCAGCTGATTTAATTTTCTTAGAATTTCCTCTGTTGGTTCTGTTTCTTTTTTTTTTCCTAATTCCACTTTTTTTTTGGACAGCTGGAAAAAATAATATGTTTTGGTTACTGTGGAAACACGCTCCTAAACTTTTGGTGTGTCCAAGACATGCCAGGAGTTCCAGGACGGCCAGTCATGGTGGCGAAGGCTTGCCCTCACTTCCCGAAAGCAGCAGGCACTGCTCACCAGGAAGTCCGGGCACACGCGGCCCTGACCTACCCTCCGTACCGACCCCTGTTTACTTGGCAAATATGGTATTGCTTACAAATTCCTGGGGCATGCCATGGGATCGCCAGTGTAGTGTTACTTCATGCTAGACCCTATGCAAGAGGAAAAAAATATAAGGATTGTGCTTTAAGGCTGTAAAAATGCGGGTGGGAATATTTTCCAGCCTGTGTCATTTTCCACCGAGGCCAAAATTCACATTCAGCCTCTCGCTGTTTGTGTTTTTCTGCCTGAAACTCATTTTTTTCTCATTTCAGGCTCTGTAATGCCTTTCTCACCCCCCCTCCCTGCAGCTTCCAGCCTGCACCAGTGGGAGGGAGTGAGCAGGGCAGGCAGCTGGGGCTCCCCGGGGAGGGTGCACACAGGGAAGGGGGTCACCCGCAGCGCCCGCCATGGGCACTGGGCATCTCCCCTGTCCCAGCTCTGATGGTGGCTGCGGCATCCTGTCTTCACTTTGAAGTGTCAGCTTGAGATGAAACACGCTCCGACTTTCTCAACTGAAGAATTAGGAAATTCAAGGGAAGTGATTCTCCCCCCACACCCAGTGAAAAATTTCAAGGAAATCTTGTATATGTAAACTTTACAGCTTCGGGAGTTAAAACTTTCCTTCAGCATGAAGCCAATTGTTTTCACCAAATTTAAATATTTCTCTGATTTCACTAAGCATGAGAACAGTGAGAAATAGGCACCTTCTCTTTGATTAACCAATACAAATCCTTACACACTTGATTTTTTAGAAGACTTTTAGCTCTAAAGTGGAGAGGGAAACAAAATTACAATGAAGTGTTCTCCCCCTCAGCATGCAGGAAGGTGAAATGTCCAATTTTTCCTGGAAGGAAGAAGCCAGGTTTTTTTATTTAAAAAAAAAAAAGAAACAAAAAAAAAGAAACCAAGCCACTTCTGTATGGGAAAATATTTCACTTGAAATTTCCTGAGCAGTGTTACTGTGCAGTGACTCAGTGATGGTGTTAAGACCTGGGAAATGAAATTCAGTGGTTTTTAAAGGCTTTCCCCGCCCTGAGCGATGACTCCAACCGTCTCCATCTCCTGCGGCTGGGCGCCGTTTACCTGTCCCATCAAGGAAGTGCCGCGAGCCTCATCCCCCTTCTGAGCCCCTTTGCTTCCAAATGAGCTTCTAATGAGCACAATTTTTCTCTATCCAATCAATTAATCCATGGCTCCCTTCAAATGTTTGGCCTGAGCACTTTGCAGTGCCTGTGGTGGGACTTGGCCCTGAAGCCCTGGGGACTTGCCCTTCACTCCGTGCTGGATGCAGCCCCTTGTACTCATGCCGGTCCCACCAGAACGGTGTGCTGGGACCTGCCATAAACATCTAAAACTTTCCTTCTGCAGCAAAACCCAACGAACAAACAAAAAAACCCCACATCAGCTGTAGCAGGATGCTCGGTTCCTTTTCCTTCCAATTTCTGCTTAAATGTTTTCAGTGGCACATTTGAAAATGAAAAGCTTTGGGAAACAACCCTGCCTGGTGGGAAGTCAGGCTTCCAAAATGTTACAGTGAAATATTTAAGGTTGTTTTTTTGGACAAAATAAATGAAGAAATAAAAAGGCATCTTGTGCCAGGGACAACTCAAACACTGATGGGGGTGGCATGAATAATGTTTAACTAAAAAAATGTATTTCACTCGAAAATGCTTCTTGCATCTTTCCCCTTTGCTCACACTGAACCGTCGTCCCAGGTGATGTGTATGATGTCAGGGATGCTTATTGCTGCCCTATATAACAAAACTCATCTATAGCTGTCAGGGAATGTAGAGATACATAAATCCTTTAATTTACACACACAAGTAGTATAATGGATGTCGTGTGCAGCAAGAGATGGCATTGCATGAGCTCTGCAGGGGACAGGCATGTAGGAGACGTCCCTAGGGCCCAGCTGATTTTGGAGCCCCCCCAGGCAGGAGCTTAAAATTATTGTGTGGTCAGCTTTTGTCACTGTTCATGCCTCCAGGCAGCTTGTCCCCCCCTCTTTCATTCAGCGATGCTGTTGTGGCCAGCATCCTGTGAGTCCTCTGTGTGCTCCTGCTTTGACGAGCCAGCAGGATGACGAGCCTGGATGCTGGGGGACCCCCATCCCTGCAGGCAATGGCAGCTCCACTTGACGAGGTCCTGAGTCTCCTGCTGTGACTTTGCTCCACGTGGGGAGGTGACCTGTGGTCACTGGGGTTACCTGCCAACCTCAGCAAAGCTGGGATTTCCCGTGACCCAGCTTTGCTGAGCAGAGATCTCTTTGCTCCTGCACTCTTGCCTGGTTATTGCCACTCTCATGTTCTCAGGAAGCATTCGGTCCCAGAGGTGCGGCCTTGCGCTCAGATCTCTCCAGACATTGAATTGCCCCCATTCCGTTTGCTGGCACCTTCTTGTTACCCCAAGGGAGCTGTCAGTCCCCAAGCCTTTCATCCGACACTCGCCTCGACACGTCCATGTGGGTGCTCCTCCATCGCAGAGCTGGTGCCCAGAACCCACCCATCCTGGGGACCCACCATCCCCCAGCTCCTGCCCTGGTGCCCTCCCAGCATGGACAGATGCCCCTACAAAAGCCCAGCACTGGTTTTCTCCCTGAGATGCTGCACAAGGATGAATTCATCAGCCACTTGTCAATCATCGCCACCGCCACCCGAACCAAGCCCTAGGTCCAGCTAGAAACTTGAACAGAGGTCCAGCTGCACCATCACGTATCGGCATTGAACTGCCAATGGGCAAGAGGCATGCCGCAGATCCTGCCCGTCCTCTGCATCCCGGCTGGCACCGACCTCATCTTTCTCACCTCCTCACCACCATCTCTCCAGGCTCACCATTGCTCCTCAGCCACTGGCATGTCCAAAGCATCCTGAAAATGTTGAGATGAAACAACCTGGGACTGAACATGGAGCCCTCCCTGCCAGGCACCTTCTCCTCCCGCAGGCAGGGATGCAGCTGAGCATGGGGTTGTCCCCTGCCTGCAGCCAGCCCTGGCCCAAGGCTCCACCCTGCTGGCGCTGCCTGTGGCAGCAGTCTCCACATGCAGGCTGGGGTGCATGACCCACATACCAGCGCTCTGGCAGCGCGGCCAGGACTCATTTTTCATGTGAAGTAACGTACCCAGGGGAGGGAAAGAAGCCTCAAAAAAACCCAAACCACACACACCAGCAAACCCTTGTATTTGAGGAACTGGAGGAGCTGGCAGGGATGCGGGAGCCCTGACCCATCCCGTGCCTCTTGCCACCAGCTCTGACCTCCTGGAGACCTGCGGGTGCTGAAGCCCAGGCTGGAGAGGGGCTTTTGGCTGCAGCCATCCTCTGGCTGGCCCCTGCCCACCACGTGCCGACCCAAAGGCCCTGATACCAGATCTAGGGAGGGCTTTCAGGGATCACACCTCAGAGCAAAGGCAGAGGTGTGCCTACGGGGCTGCCCTGCATGAGGTTGAAGAGGCAGGAAAGGGGAGGAAGGAGTCCCAGCCCTGCCAGAGGACCTGCACAGCAAACCAGGGAATACCTGCTGCCTGCAAGGCCTCGATGGTCAGGATGCTCTTGTGCTCCCCTCGGCTCCTGGCTGCCTGCATCATCCTCAGACACACATCTTCTAACCCCTGGGGAGACAAACTGAGGAGCACAAGCAGCATCCTGCGCTCCTGCCCCAGCTGCCTGCATGAACTGCACCCCTGGAGCATCCCCAGCCTCCTGAGCGAGGGGAGGCGATGGGCAAGGTACCCGACGGGCCAGATCCTGCCTGCCACCACCAGCCCAGGCCTGCTCTGCCACCAGACTTGGCCTGAAATTCACCCACTGCCCAGCTGCGGGGAGCAGCGAGAGCAGCAGCTGGAGCATGGCTGGGGAGCGGGTACGAGTGGGGAGAGCCAGTGAGCTCATCTGCCTGGTTTTTCAAGGTCACAGAGGTGGTGGGAAGGAAAGAAAAGAGAGCAAGAAAAAAAAAATTGACTCAGAAACCACAGGGAATTTTTTGCCTTTTTAGAATACTGGGAAGAGAAAAAATAGCCACAGTTATTCAAAGCATCCAGGATAATAACAGCCTGTTTACTGTTTGCATGCAAAGATGGCAGGCAGGCAGCACAGCAAAGGGAAGAGGAATGAGGAATTTGCCACGGCCCAACCACTTCTGCTTAACCCAGCAAAGCACGGGCAGCTCTCCTGGCCTGCCTGCGCCAGCCGTGAGGGCAGGAGCTGGGTGTCCCTGCCACAACGCCCAGTCCCTGCCACAGGCCTCGGAGGAAGGGTTTCTGGAGGGACCTGGGGCTGGGGAGGATGGAGAAGGAGCTCCCGGTGCTGGAGGATGCTCATGCTGCTCCGCAGCTGGGTGGATGGAGCATCCCAGAGGAAGTCACAGCCACCCCCGTGCATGATGTCCCCTAAATAACAACACCCGCCCCACCCTGCGGGTCCCATCTCTGCTCCGGCGCCTGCTACACACTGATGCACTGCAGGGAGGGGACATCTTGGGGGTGACTTATAACTGCAACAGGATGCAAAGCCCAGTGCGAGGACTTTGCGGGGGAAACACTGGCCCCCCAGCAGAAGGAAGCCAGGGGAGAGCCCCCCAACAAGCCCTGGGCACAGAGAGGAACCCATGTCTGGCAGAGCTCCTGGGGAAAGGGTGGGGTGAGGGAGGGAGGGAGGAAGGGATGAAGGGGGAAGGGAAGGGTTCAGCAGGCCTGGCGGGGAGAGCTTCATTCCTGCCAGTCCAAGGAGCAAGCTGGGACTTGAGGCAGGAGAAAGCACCACAGTTTGCCCAACTGGTTTGCTGGGAAGCTGGCTGCAGGGCTGGCCCACAGCATTGCCAAACTTCCCCCAGAAGAACTGGGATTATTTAGAAGGGGAGTGAAATTCCCTTTCTCCCAAATCCTGGTGAGGATTTTTTGGCTTTTCAAAGAGACATTTTCTGTCATAAGGAGGTTGTGATGAGCTTGTCTTTCCCTGTCCAGCTCTGGCATTTGGCAAGTGGAAAAGGAGAGGAGATGCACAAGGAGAGGATGAGGAGGGACCAGGGCCAACAAAGGACCTTCCAAGCTCCGAGGATGGTCCAAGAACCAAGCTCCACCCTCCAGGTTCTAAGGAGGAATGAGGAAAAGCAGGAACACAGAGATGCTGCTGTGGTGTAGCACCAGGGGAACAAGGTGCTCCTGACTGGGAATGGGACTTAGTGGAGAGCCACGGGGCCCCACTGAGATCCTCAGCCTTGTCCTGAGCCACGGTGACCACGGGAGGGACTGTCCCACCCTGAACAGCTCCCAGGCCAGATGAGCCATCTCCCTTTCACCCATGAGAGAGCTGCTGCCCCGGGACAGGGTGTCTCACTCAAAGCCACTGGGGTGACAGTGGCAGTATTTGGAGCAGAGCCCGCTGGCCCTTTTCCATCTCTCCAGGGCTGCAGATGTGCAGTCCACAGAAGGTGTCACATCCAGGTGCCAGCCCAGCCAGCAACTCAGCAGACATCTCCAGCCACCCCGTCTTAGGGCCATGGGGACACAGAGACATAGGGACACAAGGAGGCAAGGATTGTGGACGCAGGGATGCAGGAACACAGGGAGGCAGGGTCATGGGGATGCAGAGATAGATCAAGGATGCAGGGACACAGTGTTGCAGGGACACGAGAGTCAAGGATGCAGGGACTCAGGAATGCTGGGACACAAGGATCAAGGACACAGAGATCATGGACACAGGTGGGAGCAGGAGCAGGAGGTTTGGTTCCTGCATGGTATTTCAGCTGAAACAGCAGAAGAGTCACTGGCAACTGTGCCATGGTGACAGGGACATGTCCTGGCCTGAGCAGGACCCATGTGGGATAAAGGACTGTGAGTCTGAGTGATGCTGATGGTGAAATCCAGTGAGACAGTGTGGAAAGAGTGGAGGGAAATGCCTGTGACGACAGAGTGATAAAGCAGGTGATAACACACACCCACGCCAACCTTCCTTGCGCCAAGGCATGGAGATCCATCAGGCTGTTGCTCTGGCTGAAAAGCAACCCTACCAAAACAAATGGATCCAGGCACTGCTGCCGCATCCTTGGAGGCATAGCAGGAGGAGCTGTGACCTCCTGCCCCAACCTGCCATGCTTGAGCATCCTCTCCCCACAGCCCAACTCCTGCATTCACAGATGGGCTTTAGGGTTTTCCTTTCTCTTCCCATTTTTTTTATGCTTCTCTGCCACCTCACGTGTACAGGGCTGTGCTCCCCCATTTTCTCGCTCCCGGAAACTGTGAAAGCCCTGGGGATGGAGGTCCACAGGGCAATGGGCAGGATGGAGGATGACCAAGCAGTGTGCAAAGCTCTCAACAGGAGCCCATTCCCTGAATCCCTGGACCCAGAAAGCTGCCTGCAAACAGCCAGACCTGCCACAAGGCCGCTCTGCATCCGGATTCGGGTAAATAAAGCATGGGGCGTGAGAGCTGCGGTATGCCAGGAATGTTGCAAGCCTTCCCCGGCAGCTGCCTGCAGCTCTGGGGCAGCAGGAGCTGGGGGAGGCAGGGCAGGTATGGCCCGTGGCCAGGGGCCACTGGGACCCCGGACATATTCCCAGCAGCAGTAGCTCCCTGTGAGCTTCCCACCCAGTCCTCCCCATCACTGGCCCTGTTTTGGGGAGGGCAGAAGGGTCACCTTCAGACATGTCCTGTGCATGGGGGGAGCTTGTTTCCCCACTTGCAAAACCCAGGAGAAGCTAGGGGTGGAAGGAGAAGCCCGGCTCCAAGCTTCCCATTGCTCTGAGTCTCTCTAACCTGCTCTTGCAGGGATGTCCCACAGCCACAGGAAGCCCCAAATTTTCAGCCGCACTCCTTACAGGTTCCTGGCTGGGAAGGGCAGAGTTCAGCCAGCATTCAGCATAGCAGTCCCACCAAGACCAGTGATCCTCAATGGAGTCCTAAGCCATCTTCCAGGGAGGAGTTGGCAGCAAAGCTGGTATTTTATGCCATTGTTCTGCATAATACAAGCTAAAACCCATTGCAGAGACATGCACAAGATCTCCTGGTCCCCAGGTACACTAGGATTTAGAAAAACAGAGCTGCCAATAAATGCCAAGTGATGCACAAAAGAGAAGGCACCAGCCTGGCTGGTGATGGCTCCAGCTGGGCTGCCAGCACCCAAGCAGCCAGAGCAGTCCCTGGGGATGCTCCCTGAGAAGCATTAATGTGACAGCTATTAAAAATAAAAGTCAAATGACAGCAGCAAACAAAAAGCTTAGAGGGGAAGAGCTGGGGAGCAGCATGGCATGGCTGTGAAAGACTTAAGGAAACCTTAGTTTGAACACCAGGAGAACTTCTGGTCTTCCAGAAGACCAAGCAGCTGAGCAGGGTGGGAAGGGCTTGGAGGTGGCTGACAAAGTTAGTGGAGAGGTTGGGGACCAGAAAGGTCCAGCTGTGCTTGGAGATGCCATTGAGGAGTGCCTGCTGCGGGGTCTTAGGAGGGCAGGAACAGGTCTTGTGAGAAAGAGGAGGAAGATCCCACCAGGATGGACTTACCAGAGCACTACACACAGGAAACTACATCGACATTTCTAGGCAACTCCATCCTTTTCCCCCATTGACATGGGGGAAATAGGATCCCAATGGAATTTTGGGGAATGCAGAGATGCTCTTGAGCATTTTTTTCCCCCTCTCCCATGCAGCTGCACCTCAAATCACTGCCCCAGTGAGCTGGGAAGGGCAGTGTTTCAGCCAGGGGGTCACCACCCCTAGACCCCATCCCCCCAGCGGCACCTCCATCTCGTCCCATCACATGGGAAAAAGAGTACCTGTGGGTCAATATTTGGGATTTTTTTATTAAAATATTGTTATACCAAGTGGAATGCTACAGCAATCTCGGTATAGGGTGGCATAACGAAACAGCCAGGTTTACGTTTAAATACTTAAGATAACTTAAAACGCACAAACAAGAACTCATCGTCTTTGGCAGGAAAAAAAAGTTCACAGCACGAAAAAAAATACTTAAAAAGAAATACCAATATTAATATAAAATATATTAAGTTGTGGGGTTTTTTTTTCCTCTTTCATAATTTTTCGTTGGTTTGTTTTCCACTTTGTAAACAATGCATGAGAACCGAACGCATTTTTTATGTGTCTGGGAGAGAAAAATAAAAAATGCAGTTGTCCAGCAAATGCACACGTTTAAAGAAGAAAGAAAAAATATATACACAAAGGGGAAGGACAGGAAGCGTCTGAGCTCAGAGGAGTGAGACATCAGCGCTGGCTACAGGCAGAAGCCAGCTGCCAGTAGCCGGGGGATGTGGTGATGGGATGAAGCCACAAGAGCACATCTCACCACCTCCATCAGCTATCCTTGGCTCACTCTGAGCATTCCACCTCCGGTTTCAAGGGGATTTCTCGTCCACCTTTCCCTCAATTATCATTTTCTCTTTTGCTTCACCGCCACCCCATCCCAAACCCCTTACCCACCCGTGATAAAAATCCAGAAGTAGGATGCAGGTGATGGATGCAGATGATGGAGGTTTGGGGCTCCCAGCGCTCGGCTTGGCCACGTGGATCCGGGCGGTCGATGGGACCCATGGAGGATCCCTCCCGGCTCTGTCCTTGCAGACATGTCAGCTTGTGGGTACAGTTTGGGTGAACAGAGATGGATTTTCCAGTCAGAGGCCAAGAACCTGGGTGGGTGCAGAAGGCCAAGACCCACAGGTGGGATGGGGATGAAGCCAGCGAGGGAGGGGATGGGAAGAAGCCCCCTGCCTTGGGAAGGAGGAGAGGCTGAAACGATAAATACGTTTGCTCCCATTGTATAAAACCTGGGTCTATTTACAGGGTCGCCACTGCAGGGTCCCCGGGCTCCAGTGCGCCCTGCGCAGCTGGGGGCCCGTGTGGGTGCCGAGTGGGGCGGGTGGCCCTCCCATGCACGGAGGCCACCCGCTGAGACTGGCTGTGGGGATGCCGCTGAACTCCAGGCTCGGTCCTCCTTCCCGCAGGCTCCTCTGTCCTGGGCAGGTGCAGGCAGGGTGGCTCTGCCTGTGCGGCAGGCAGGGAGGGCAGAGGGGCCAGCGTGCAACCCCTGGGTGGACTTAAATCAAGATCTCCACCATGCTGGACAGGTCTGGGGCTCTGGCAGCAGCTGAGCTCTCTGCAGGGAAAGAAAGTGAGAGCTGGAGGAGAGGTGAAGAGCATTGGCATGGTGCCTACCCCACTGAAGGGCCAACAGCAAGCATACCACTGGTCCAGCCTCCCCCCAAGGTATTCGAGAAAAAAGCTCTGCACCTTAAAAATAAAAAAGCAACGAGTGATTGCAGGGATTCAAACCCACCAGACTCAACTGAGGCCTTTAAAATGCCTTAAAAAAAATCACCAATGCTTGTGCAAAGCCCGTCTTCTGGATGCCAAGCTCACATGCTGGAGCATCCCCTGCTCTCCCCCGTGCCACCCCTGGGGGACTCACCCAGCAAACTGGCCGGGCGCTCAGTGCCCTCGCCCTGGCCACCGCTCTCGGATGCCCCGTCTGTCTGTGTGCTGCCGTCCTTGCTGCCGTGCTTGGAGTGGGAGGGCAGGGGTAGGGCAGTGGGCACTGCTGCCCCTTCGGTGGTGACTTTGCCTGCTGGAGAGACTCCATTAGGGATTGCCAGCTCCTCTGGCCAGTCCCTATGGCTCACTGGAGAAATCCCCCCTCCCCAATCTCTCTACTTCCAAAACCACAGCAGAAATTGCAGGCAACTCCCTGCCACTGAGCAAAGGCAGGGAACGGGCAGGTGCCTCTATTTACCTGTGCTGCTCCGGGAGCTGCCCTCGGCCAGCCGGTCGCTCTGGCCAGCCCCCGGCCAGCTCAGGGCAGCAGAGGCAGCAAAGATGGAGGGCACCGACTTGGCTGGCCGCAGGGAGCCCTGGAGGGCTTTGCTGGGGTCCCTCCGTGAGCGCTGCTGCAGGACCTTGATGACAGCATCCTTCTCCAGGATTTGGGCATGAAGGGCTTTTAGTCTGGAGAGAAGAGGCAGAAGCTGAGGTAGGAGCTGGAGGTAGGGGAGGAGGATGCTGGCACTTCCCGGCCAGACCATGGTGCAAGCTCGTCAGCGAGGTGGGCCTACCTGTTCTCCATCTCCTGGTGCTTGTGGCTGGCCAGGAGGAGGTCCTCATTGAAGCTGCTGTTGGGGGAGTGCCGCGGGGAATGGCTGATGAGGGTGGTGTCCCGCTGGGCGGCCGCGGTGGCTGCAGCGTCCATAGCAAACTGCCGCATGGTGCACTCCTCCAGGTACTTCTGCTCCCACTTGGTCATGTCAGCCTCCAGGGCCAAGATCTTCTCCTCCTTCTCCCTCAGCTGCTCGGAAAGCGTGTGGGCACTCAGCTCTGGCGTCCCCCTGCCCACGGTGCCCGCCTGCCTCTGCAGTGGCAAAAAAAAACCCAAAGGAGAGGATGAGGAGGTGATGGGAGGATGCTGCACCCACCATGTCTTGCTGGGACCCACTGCTGTGTTTCACCGTCACCCACCTGCTGAGCCCGCAATATCTTCAGCTCCTGCTCCAGGCGGGTGCGGAGCCGCAGCTCAAGCTGCTCCCGCTTCTCACAGGCGGCCTGGAGCTGGCCCAGGGCTGCCTGCAGCCGCTCCACCTTCTCCACATAGGCCCGCTTCTTCCGCAGCTCAGCCTCTGCCTTGGCTGCCCGTGCCTGGGCGCTGCCCAGTGCCTGCTCCAGCAGCTCTGCCCGCCGCCGCTGGTCCTCGTTGGCGCTGCGCAGCAGGGAGACCTCCCGCTCCAGCTTCTCCTTCTCCTGCTGGTGCTCATAGCCTGCAAGAGACCCCCAAGCCTCAGCCGAGGAAGCTTCGCCGCCCTAAGGCTTGTCCATGAAGCCCCACGGGGGCTCTTTGCTCCCCTAAACCTCGTCATGCCACCCCTTCCCCAGCACACAAGTATATGGGGGCCAGAGGCATCCCAGCCGCATGAGCAGATGGCCAAAAGCCTCCGTTTGCCATCTCACAGCCCAAATTTTGGCTCATGGAGGGTAAAAGCCACCCAGCGTGAATCCAAACACCTTAGGGAAGGGGATGTGGTTCCTCCCACATAACACCAACACTGTGTCTCTGCTAAAATAACGGATTTAGGTACATTTTCCCTCCAAAAAGCCCAGGCTTGCACAGCTGCGAGGCGGAGGAGGGAGGAGAGAGAGAACGGCTGAGCTGGTGCGGGGCGGGAGTGCGGGCTTGGTGCTGGAAGAGCCGGCGCGGCAGCAGGAATGTGGAGAATGCGGGTCACGCCGCCGGCCGGCCGGCCGGGATTAATGGCTCAGGTCCAGCGCCAAGAGCAGCTTCATTCTCCGTGGGGAAGGGCGAGAGCTGCTGCCCGCCACCCGCCTCCTCCTCCTCCAGCTGAAAGGGAGCGCACCGAGCCCCGCCGCCCTGCTCACGGATGCCATGGGGAGCTGGACGAGGATGGGCATCCCCCGGGACTTACTCTGCGCGAGAAGTTTGGCCACGCTGCCCTGGTTGCTCTCCTGGCTTTCCTGGGTCCTGCAGGCCAGTTGCTTGTTTGCCGATTCCAACCGCTCTGGTCCAAAGGCAATTAAACCCAATTAAGATTTAAATACAAGATTTTTGGCCAGAGGAAGTGGGAGAAGCCTGGCTTCCTGTGGAAACACCTTGGGGGGAAAAGATGAGGGACGGAGTGAACCCGCAGGGATGGGGACACGGAACGTCCCTCACCTTTCAGGTCCCGGTTGAAGTCCTGGAGCCGCCGCATCTCGCCGTCTCTCTTGTTCCTCATGGCTTTCTCCAAGGCTTCCCGCTTGGAAGATGCCTTGACAAGGTTTTCGTAATCCTCTGAGATGCGCTGGATCTCGCTCTCCAGCTGGGGCAGAGGAAGGGACAGGCCAGAGTTAGATATTTGTGGAATGAGGAAAGGAAAGGGAGATGTTGGCCAAAGCTCACCCGGCTCGCTCAGCCCAACCCAAGCTGCCAGAGGAGAAAAGCGCACCCATGGGACCCGCCCAGGCTGACCCCCAGTGCACATTTTGGGGGGAAAACTAATTTTTTCTGCCTTTCTTCTTGCAGAAGAGTCCCTCCACAGGTTTTGGCTTCGCCGTAGCCCAGCCGGCGGGGAACAGCCGCCCCTTATACACAGCCACACAAAGGGCTTTCTGTGGTGGCTGGGGATGGAGGGGACAGGCGGAGGGAGGGGGTCACCGGAGAATGGGCTCCTTCTCCCCTGTCCCGGCTGCCACACTGCTGAAACACAGCTGCTTGGAGGGGAACAAGCCACCGGACGGAGGGAGAGAAGGGATTAAAACACTAAAGGGAGTGACTTTTCACAGCAGCTGGTTGAGCATCCCCCCAGGCAGGGGGACACAAAGCCCTGGCCGTGGGGCTGCTGCTGTTCACTCACCTTCTGGATGCGGCTTGCCTTCTCGGCGCAGCTCTCCAGCTCCTGCCGCAGCTTCTCACTCTCCCACTGGAGCCTCTCATTCTCCCGCAGGACTGCGTCTGCCCGGGCCAGGCGGCTGCTGGCTGAGACTGCCTGGGCACTCACCAGTGCGTCCACGCCGGCAGGACCCAGCGTGCCAGGGCCCAGGGCACCCGTTGGTGGCAGGAAAGCAGTGGGGACAGAGGTGGGCAGTACCCTGCAGGGAGGGAGGAGAAGGATGCTCAAGAGGCTTGGCAGGGTGGGAGAGCCAGCTGCATCTCCAGCATCCCATCGACCGCTCTAAACCCATGGGCCAAGCAAGTGCCGGTGCCTCCGGGTCACCCCAAAGTTAGGAGGGAGGTCCTGGGAAGTGCCTATTCTGCTTTTCAGAGCTGGGAAGTGTTTGCTTTCTAAAAGGTGCTCATCCAAGCACCCTCAAAGATGAAATAAACCCTGTCTCGCAGGGATGCCTTGACCTGACAACTCCAGGACCTGGCTGGTGGGTCAGGATGGGCTTCCAGACCCCCAGGCCCAACCTATTGCTGGGGATGCTGCAGACGGATGACAGCTCAGCAAAGGATGCACCTTGGAAGCTGGCAGCACTGCCCCTTGTTTTCTGGGCAAAGCAAGGGTTCCTGGCACAGCTCCTCACCACCAAACTATTAATTCGTCCTCGCTATATGCGGAGGAGCAAGGCCAGCCTGGCTGCCCCTCACATGGCTGCTCTGAGTTCCTCGACATCCCACAGCCGCCTCGAATACCCCAAGTGGGGTGGCTGTGTACGGTCTGGCCCTGCTCTGCCACGGGCTGCCTGCCAAGGGCCTGCATTCCTGTGGGATGATATAGGAGCGAGGAAGAATAAATACATCTTCCTCGCAGCTCCCCTTCCCCTCTTTGTTCCTTGGAAGGAGAAGGTTTTCCTGCTGGAGATGCTATCGCTCTCTGCTCGGATAGGTCAGTAGGGCTGGGAACAGAGTGCGTCCTCCCATCGAGCCTCCAATTCCTTTCTTCCCATTGTTTTCAGCACTGGAAGAAGTTGCTTCCAGGCCTCCCCAAATGCAAAGCAATGCCTGGACCTCTGGGCTCCCCAGACCTCTCCGCAGCCCTCTCGGAGAGATCCTGGGGCTTTGCCAGAGGCATCAAGCTGCCAAAGGGAAGGGGAGAGCTGCCTGGCACTGCTCATTGCCTCCACTAACTGCCCCACACCAGCCCAGGCTCAGCTCAGCAGCAAACCCACAGCACTGGGAGAAAACCGGGGTGGGTTTCCACAGAGTGGGGAGCGCGTTTGCCTTCCACCCTGCCCCATGCTTGTTCTAAATTTAGGCATTTCCTGAGCTGGTTCCAGCTCCTAAATTAACCCCAAATTCCTCCCAGCACATGGGGAAGGGGCAGGGTCTGCAGAGGCAGCGGGATTTTCATCACCAGTTGGAAAAACCCAACTGTGCTGGGGAAAACTGGGGAGAGGAGAGGACCGGAGGGGTCCCCAAAGAACCCTGTGGGCTGAGCCGGAGGATAAGAGGTTCAGCAACGGCTGCCCCAGGCCCCCCACTGCTCTCTGCATCCCACATCTTCCGAGCATCCATCCTGGCTGCTCCTGGGGCACCACGTCTCGAGGCACCCAGTGGGGGACCCCAAAGTGGGGCCCAGGGGCTGCAGGTTACCTGAGTTCGGGATGCTGAAATGCAGGACCTTCCCCGGAGCAGGGTTGGGGTTCAGCCAAGTAAGCGTCCTGGGAAGGGATGATGTAGGGATACTCCGGGGGGGGTCCCTGCAGCTCTGGCCCCTCAAGGTGCTGCCCTCTCAGGGCAGCGAGCTGGTGGTGGCGGGAGAGCTGGGGGTAGCTGTGGGAGGCGCTGATGGGGCTCTGTACTTTGGCCCCGTTCCTCTCTAGCGACATCCGCATCAGCCGCTCGCTCAGCGAACGCACGTGGCCATGCTTCAGGTCCTTCAGCCCCTCGTCAGGGCATCGGGTGCCACTCTCGACCCCACGTGGACCATTTTCACCCCGAATTCCTGGGCTGGCCCCTCTGGGCTGCTGCCCACCCCGCTGCAAGGCGTAGTACTGGGAATGTGCCTTGGCCTCCTCATAGGTTGGGAGCTCCTCGCCCTTGTGCTGTGGCTGGCAGAGCCGATAGACATTGTTCTCCAAGTAGACATGGTCGGAGTGATGCTCCTGGCCCTGGGGCTCCTGCCGCGTGGATTGCTGCACCATTTGGCTCTCCTCCGGGCTGAGGCTCTCCAAGGAGGAGCGGGGGCTGCCGGCACCGCCACCGCCACGCAGGGCCTGCTGCTGGATGGCCAGCAGCGTGCGGTTCTCTGTGAGGTTCCCATAACGCAGCTGCTCCTGGATCAGGCGGTGCAGGACCGTCCCGTTTGAGTCTTCCGCTGTCCTCATCTCCACCCGCGCCGTCGGCAAAGCCACGTTTCCACCCGAGAAGGGCGTCCCTGGGGACCTTAGCAGCAACCAGCCACACCGAGGCACCTGTGCGGGAAAAAGAGGGGATAACTGGGAACTGGCCCAGGCAGGAACACAGCACAGACCCTGACCGACAAGGGTTTGTTTTCCAGGAATCCTGCTCAGCATGCTGGCAGGCTGGCCGGGACGTGCCGGCTGTGCAGGAGCCCGTGGTGGTGGTGGCAGTGGGAGCGCGGACGCAGCCTGCTCGCTGTGGCGGCTGAGCGCTGGCGCTTTTATCACACCCATGGCCGGGGCTGGCTCCCGGGGGCCGGGGCCGGGGCCGGGGCCAGAGCCGGGGCCGGCTTGGAGGTCGGGGCTGGCTCTGGTGCTGGCTCCCCACGGACCCAGCACCTTCCCCTGGGACCGGCGCTGCCCCGGGGATGGGGGACGAGGCGGCTCCGGGGGACCGGGCACGGAGCCACCGGGAGGCGGGCAGGACCCCCCCCCCCCCACCGCCGCCGCCCCCGCAGCCAGGGAGATCGCGGTGCCGGCGGGTCCCGGTGCCAGTGGGAGCCCCGCCGGAGCGGCACTTACCGGGACATGGCGGAGCGGGGAGGCGGCGGTGCTGCCCGGGGAGCGCGGCGGCAGCACTGGGCGTCCCGCCGGCGGCGGGGGCCGGCCCGGGCGCTGCTATGCCCGGAATGCAGGGGCCGGACCCGCCCGCTCCGCTCCGCACCGCCCCTCCCCGGCCCGCCGGGGCCGCTGCCGGCAGGGGGAGCAGACACGGACGCGGACGCGGACGCGGACTCGGGGCTGGTGGGGCAGCCGCAGCTGGCCCGGGCTGGCGGCCTCAGACCCCCGGGGAGGGGAGAGAGCGGGATGTGCATCCCCGATCCGCGCTCCCGCCCTCCTCAAAATCACGCCAGAACTCTCCAGGCCTTGCCCGCGCCCACCGGAGCCCACCGGCACCACGAGCCCCGACGGTGTCGCTCCCAGCCCCGCACGCGTGCGGGCAGCGCGCCACGCGCGCGCAGGGTTGCTCGGGGCGCTGGGCCGGCCGGGGCCCGGGGGCGCGCGCCCAGGGTGGGCAAGGGGCGCGCGCGTGCCACGGGCGCCCGCAGGCTGCGGGGCCGGGGCGGGGGGGGGGGGGGGGCAGGGCAGAGCGCGCGGGGAGCCGGCGCGCGCTGCGTGCGTGCGGGGAGCTCGCAGCTGCCGGGACGGGACGGGGGGGGGGGGGCAGCGAGCTCTGCCCGCCAGCTGCCCGGCGGCGTAAATCTCCCGGTTCAGTCCCGGAGAGACGCGCCATTGTCCGCGGGACCAACCCAGCCCCACAAAAGCCTGCCGGCCCCATCTGCTCTGCCCTCGCTCCCCCCTGCCTTGCGCCCTCCCTCCTCGCATCCCCCCAGCTGGGGGATGTCGGCTCGCTGCGACTGCAGCCGTCCCCGCCGCCTCTTGCCTGTCGGGCGCTGGGCTCGGCAGCTTTGGGCGAGCCCCCGCCTCTCTCCTGGCCTCAGTTTCCCTTTTCGGGCAGATGCCGTTTGCAGCACGGCCACGGGACCACAGCGGGGCTTGGCCACCCACCACACTGGGGGACATGAGAGGATGGAGGGAGCCATCAGGGACCAAATTCCTTTTCCCCTTTCAACACCAAAGAGCCCCAGCTCATCTTCAGGGGAACACCAAGAACCCCAAAGCAGAGAAACGCAAGCCCCATCTCGGCCCCAAGCACCCAAGGCTGCCAGTGCAGAGCCCGAAGCCACGGCTGCCTGCAGGGCCCCGAGATGGCAGATGGTCGGAGGGGAGACAGCGGCAGCAAGGCAGGTGCAGGGGAAAATTGCTAATTAGCTACGGGACATTAAGCTCCCATTCTTGCGAGAGGGAACTCAGCATCTTCTGACTGGCACAGAGCCAGGAGGCAGGTCTAGGGAGGGGGGACATGGGGGTCTCCAGCCTTGTCTCCTTGCTTTACTGCTTCTGCTGGTGTGAAATCCACACCATCCCACCCCGGTGTCACCCCTGGGCCACCCCAAGCACCCTGAAAGCCACGGGATGTGATAGCAGGCACGGGGCTGCAGGCACAGCTCTCTCCCTCTGGGTTTTCTTCCAAAAAATGGGGGGAAAAAAATCCCCAACATGGAGCAGGTAACAGACTCAAAGGCAGGGGAGCACACAGAGAAGGTGCACAGGGAGAAGGAGTCGGTGCTTGGAGGAAGAGGAGCACTGTGTTACAGACCCAGAGATGAAGGACACGGCTTTGGCATGGTCAGTCTGGATTTGGGCTTAACAAAGCCTAACAGCATCCCCACCCAGGCAGGTCCTGAGCCTGCACTTAGCGCCCAGGAGCTCATCAAACAGTAACGGGGCTCAAGAAACTAGTTCTTCAGCACAGTTCTACCAGCAACAAGTCAAATCTGCCTGGCTGGGGCTTTGGAGGTGGAAATCAGCCTTGCAGGTGTGGGGGAAAACCCGAAACCCCCAGCGAGGGTCTACCCCTTCGTGGGGAGGAGAGGAAGGCATGGCTCTTGTCCCTGTGTCCCCAAACACATGCTGAGCCTGGAAACACCAGCCCAGGCCCGGCACTGGGTGGACAGATGGACGGATGGATGGATGGACAGATGCACCATTCTGAGACACCAAGCCTGGCAGCAGCAGCGGTGGGCAGGGGGGGATGGCTGTGTCTCTGCCCTGCTCTTTCCCGAGGGGATGGGGTGACCCACTCTGAGCCCTGAGGGAGCCAGCCCAGCTTCCCCAGTAGCCAGGCTGCCTCTCCTGGCTCATATTATCTACGCCTGCGTCATCCCGCTTCCCTTCCTATCTTAACACTGCTCTATTTTTGGCAGCAGGAAACCCCTCCTGGGCTGATAACACCCCTTTGGAAAGTCATCCAAAGAGTTTCCTCTTCTTCTTTCTAATGCTGGAGGTAAGAAAAGCCTCAGTCTTTTCGCTTTCCCCTGGAGAAGGTGAAATAGCAGCTGGCAGCCCCACTGCAGGGCTGGACTCTGCAGCAGTCAGCCGTGGGGGCACCGCGGGGGCTGCCCACATGGACCCTCTTGCCCAGGTGGGAGCGTGTGGGTGGAAAGCCTGGCTTGGGCCATGCTGTGGGGCAGGGACTTGCAGCTCCAGCTGAACCCACAGGAGCGGCAGGCAAGTGCAGGTGCCAGCGTCCCAGGCTCCCCAGGTGACACACGGCTCCGCAATGCAAAACCCTCCCACTGACCTCACCACCGAGCCTTATCGGTGAGGCGTTGGAGTGAGGCGAATGAGCCAAGAAAATACTCGTATGATGAGATCACCTCGGCTGTCTTCATGGCTCCCAAAATGCCTTGGTCGTGCCAAGGCCAGATAACCCAGGCGCTGCAGGCAGTTGAAGGTGCCTGCGATGGAGAGGTTTGCAGCTGGCTTTAGGCTGGGCTCAGTGCATCTCCTGGGGCAATGGTTATGGTGGTGAGAGCATCCCCCAGCCACTGAGCCCCGCTGGTGGGCTGTGGGATGCTGGACTCCCCAAACCACTCCATGGCAATTTGCCCTATAAAGCTCCTTCCAGGTACCTGCTTCTCTCCCAAGCTCCTGATTCAAAGTGCAGCCAGGTGGGAAGGAGAGCTGGAGTTCAAGGAATCACACAAGCGCCTTTCCTGTGCTGTTTCCTGGTGCCAGGATCTGTGCGGGGTGCACGGCGAGGGGAGCCCCCAGGCTGTCCCCAGAGGGTACCAGGATGCTGCATCCCCATGGTCAGGGAGCAAAGGCCTAGAGACACCCCTACAAGATGCCAGGCCTGATCATGGCTCCTCTTCCATGTCCTCTGATACTGGTTTCTCTCTGGCAGCTTGAAATGGGAGTCATGCCATTTTGGGGTGTCCCAGCTCTGCCCCCCATGGGGATGTGTGGCCCGGGGTGCTGCTGTGCGACAGGGCAATCCCCATTCCTGCGGCCTTTCCCATGGCCACGACTCGGACAGGAAACACTCCTCAATATGCTTGCAGAAGGTACAGGTGGGAATGGGGTCCTCCTGGCTTTTGGCCCAGTCCCCTCACTCCTTTTTTTTCTGCTTTGTGAGCTCATGGCTGATAAGGCTCTTCCTCAGCAGAGGAAGGAG
The DNA here is from genome assembly GCF_030463565.1 of Pelecanus crispus. NCBI lineage: Eukaryota > Metazoa > Chordata > Aves > Pelecaniformes > Pelecanidae > Pelecanus > Pelecanus crispus. Next base: position 30,040,486 of record NC_134651.1, on the reverse strand, counting down.
AGGAAAGATCCCTTCCTACCCAGGTGGAACCCAAGCAGCCTTGATGGAGGCTCAGCTGGAACAATGGAGGGACGGGGGCTGGTCCCATTGGAAAGAGGCTGATGGGGACATCCCTGTGGGCAGCTGTCCCCCAAGACATGGCTCCAGTGCTGTTCCTGCCTGCCCCATTGCTCCAGGAAAGAGCAGGTTGTCTCCACGCCTTGGATGTTTGGCCCAGAGCTGGAGCCCTGTGACTCCCTCTTATTTGGGGGGATGCTGGGCCTGACCCCAGGTGAGGGTCACACAAGGTTGGGGTGCTCCTGCTCCCCCCCAAGCCTTGTCCTGGGTGCTGTCCTCTTCTTCTCGGGCAGGGCAGGACTGCCTGCCATGCAACTGGGACATCTCAAAACCAGCACCTGGGTAACCCAGGGGACATGCCTGCTTCCCAGCAAGGGTACTTTTGCCACAGTTCTCCATCAATCAGACACCCAGGGAGGTGATGCCATGGGTAAGTTCACAAAGCCCCTTCTCAGGAATTCAGGGAGGGGAAAAGTGCATCTGGAAGCCCCCCAGCTCCTGCTCATCCACGGGATAACACGGATTTGTGAGTGTGACAGTCAGGGATGTGCTTCTGGTTGTGCACACTGGTATCTTCTGCAGTGCTGCAGCTTCACCTTCCTGGCTGTCTCTGCTGCCGGCTCTGGCTCTGGCAGCTGCTCTGCACCACCGAAACCAATTCCTGGCAGCAGGGGCAGTCCCAAGCTTTGCCCGGCCTTTGGGAAGCTGTCACCACAGGAGCCCAGCAAGGAGGCAGCGAGGCTGGATGCCTCTGTGCCCTCCAGCCCCACTAAACAGGCAGCATGGGCCAAACCCTGACATAAAGGACAAGGTAGGAAATGTGAGGGACAATGTAAAACTTGTGACAAAGCCACGTGGCCATCAGAAAGGGGCCAGGACCCTTCTCCTCCTCCTCTTCTCTGCATTTTAAACACCCTGAGTCATTTCCATTCCTGGATGTTAAATTGTCCTTTTCTGCTTTCCTTTATTTTCCCGTTTCCTGAAAGGGGCTCGTTGTTCCTGACCTGACAGCACCGGTGTGGTAGGACCTAGAGCTTTGGTTTCAGTTGCCAGCATCCGCCAAGGAGATGCCAGCAAGAACAAAGGTCAAGAGTGGCTGCCTGCCATGTCCCAGCAAGATGCCAGGAGCCACCAGCCCCAGGGGACACCGCTCGGCATTTCCATAGCAAAGCCCTTTGCTGTCATTTGGCCACGTTCTCACGTTTGAGGCATTTTCACTCTTCCTTGAGAAATGAGAAGCACTGAGTGTGATTTCCTGCCTGCAGGAGGGCTGGCAGGGAACCCCCCATGGCTCCAGCATCGCTGGAAGAGGGGGCCACTCCATCCCCTGTCCTGGCGCTGGGTGGGAGCATGGGGTGACACAGTGCCACCCAGGAAAATGCCATGGGCAGGTGGCCACAGGCAGTGTCACCTTGCTGGCCATGTCTCTGCTTCGGAGCACCTCCAGGTTGATGTGGCCTCCTTGTATGTACCCCCTCCCCACAGCTGTGCAGGGGATCAGCACCCTAATTTGGAACCACCACCTGCAAAAGGAGGGGAGTAGTGCCCAGAGGGGCAGAGGGACACCAGCCACCCCACTCTGCATCACTCTTCTGTGTTGAAAATAAGGGCATACATCTGGATCCCTAAGGAAGCTTCGCATCTTCCCGGCTGTGAGGATAACTTGCTGGGGATGCAGCCAGGGCAAAATCAGCTTGGTGTTGTGTTCCCAAACATAGAAGAAGTGAGAACTATCCATCCTGGAAAAGGAGCCCTGACTGAGTCATGCTGGGGTGGTTGGGGGGAGAGAAAAAGGCCTCCATTTCTTCAGGGACTGCTCAGCAATCATGAAAGGAGGAGATGGGTATAAGCACTTCTCAACAGAAAGGAGTGTCGAGGGAGAGGCACTGGAACGAGGTGCAGAATAGGGCAGAGAGGGTGAGGGATGCATCAGAGGTCAGTTCTTGGCATGCATCATGCCATGCCCCCCGAATTGGGGAAGAGGGAGGTCCGTAGTGTTTCTGTCACCTCGAGGTCCTCCAGGATGGTGGCTATCCCCTGGGGAGAGGCAGCCTGCCTCCAGGTATCCCTGGGGGGAAAGAAACCCTGGAGACCGGTCTCAGTGGCGTTATTGCTGGCTCTCTTCACAGGTCAGATTAAAATGTTATTGCTCTTTGTGGAACACTGCAGGAGCTGGCTGGCTTGCGCTGTCTAATGAGGTTTTGTTTTGTAGCAAAGGCACCAACATGGACAGCTCATCACAACATGGAGATGAATCATTCAACTCCATGGCAGGACACCCTCCCCGAACAGAGGGGCGGGCGTCCCTCCGACGGATGGCAATGGGCTTCCCGGCTTCCCTGCTGCTCCCCTTTGAAGCCCAAAGCTGACAGTTGTCATGGTGTTTTCAGCATCTCTGGGTTTTGGAGCCACAAAGGCTTGGGAAAGTCACCGGATTTGCCCCTGAAACTCTTGGAGTTGTTCATGGATTCCTCAGGACATGTGGGTAACATGGCTGGGGTGGGAGGGTATTGGTACAGCGGTCAGCCCATCCCCTCCGGTGAAGTTAGAAATTGTTGCCCCATTGCACCCATAGAGACATGGAGCCTTCAAAAATACACATTTCCTACAAACATTGGAAAAAGGGGTGGTGGGTATGGGAGAAAGATATGATGAATGTCCTCCCCGGGGCATCAGCCGTGACCTGCAGGGACAGAAGAAACTGCACACGGTGGGTAAAGGAGGGAGGGAAGGGAGTGGAGGAGATCAGGATCACAGGACCACAGAACAACCCAGGTTGGAAGGGACCTGGAAAGATCATCTGGTCCAAGCTTTCATGGGAAAGGGAGCCTAGCTGAGATTATCTAGCACCCTGTCCAGTTGCATCTTGAAAACCTCCAGCAACAGGGACTCCCCCCTGTCTCTGGGGAGGTTGTTCCAGTGAATGATTGTTCTCGCTATAGCGAGAAAATTCTTTCTTATGTTGAGATGAAACATCTCCCGAAGTAACTTGCACCCATTGCCCCTTGTCTTCTCCATGTGGCTCCTTGTGAAGAGAGAGCCTCCGTCCTCTTTGTAGCCACCCTTGAAGCACTGGAATAGTGTGATGAGGTTCCCCCGAGCCTTCTCCAGGGAGTAAAGACTCAACTCCTTCAAGCTTTCCTCATAGGGCAGGTTCTCCAGCCCTTTGATCATCTTTGTAGCCCTCCTTTGGACCCTCTCCAGTCTGTCCATATCTTTCTTGAATTGTGGGGACCAGAACTGGAGACAGTACTCCAGGCGTGGCCTGACAAGCACTGAGTCTCTACTAGAGACGTCCAACTAGAGTTGGATAATCACTTCTCTATCTCTGCTAGTAATGCCCCTGCAGATGCAACCCAAGATCCAGCTTGCCTTTGTCACTGCAGTGGCTCCCAGCTGACTCATGTTCAGCCTGTTGTCCACCAGGACCCCCAGGTCCCTTTCAGCAAGGCTACTCCCCAGCCACACAGATCCCAGCCTGTGCTGGGCTCTGGGGTTATGTCATCCCAGCTGCAGGACTATGCACTTGTCTTCATTAAATTTCATTCCATTCTTGCTAGCCCACTCTTCCATCCTGTCCAGGTCTCTCTGTAAGATAGTTCTCCCTTCTGATGTGTCCACCTCACCACCCACTTTGGTGTCATCAACAGACATCAACAGACTTGGTGAAGGTGCCTTCAATCCCGTTGTCCAGATCATTTATGAAGATGCTGAATGGTGTGGGGTGCAGTATCGATTCCTGGGGACCCTGCTTATGACAGGCTGCTGGTTGGAGTCAAAACCATTGATCACCACCTTCTGAGCATAGCCTGTGAGCCAATTTCCTATCCATCTTGCAGACCACCCATCCAGTTTGTGTCTTGCCAGTTTGTCCAGGAGAAGGCTGTGGGTCCTGAAATCCAGCAGGATTTCAGGTGGCTGGCAGGAAAAGCCTTGGTAAGATATGGCACCTCTTAGACTGACAGTCTAAAGGAGGAGGCAGAGGTCTGCAGGAGCTTCCTCGGCTCACTCCTGCTCACTTGGTCTCATAGCAGTGCAGAGGTCTTCCCGGCTACTCTGTGTTACTAAATTAGATGTGTCTGGGAATGCCCTGGCACTGAGGCCATGCAGCATGGGACAGACTAGCTCCGTGTCACCGCTGGAATCGGTCCCAGCCACATACAAACACCTGAGCGATGCCTGGGAGCTGCGTTGTGGTGCACAAGTGAACAGCGTGCCAGACATAAAGGTAACACCTCAACGGCATTGAACATCCCCTGGCATGGTGACAGTGAGGGTGTCACCAGGTTGGTCACTGCTAATATGCAGCTGGATTACCAGAGGGCTCATTACTCAGATACAGCTCCAGGCGAACCCTGCGTGGGCACAAAGCAGCTGTGAAACATCCCTTTACATCATGAGTTTTTGAGATTCTCCTGTTGCACATGGTGATGGTCATGAGAGCAGCTGGGGTGGCATCAGGACAGATGTGGAAAGGGGACAGCGAAGAGCATTTCTCTCTATAGCTCCCCCCAGTCCAGGAAATGTATGGAGGAAACACAGCTGAGGCAAAACAGGGTGTAAAGGTGGGGGGTGGAGCAGCAGCAGCTTCAAATCCAATGCTGCCCAGCAAAGATGCAGCAGAGAGAAACCCACAGGCTGTATTGCCTCTGGACTTGTCTGTCAGGGGGACACAGATGGGTGTGGAGAGACAGGCTCCAGGAGGACCCATACCTAGCACCTATTTACTAGCCGGCAGGATAAGCAACGGCAGGGCCTCAGGAGCAGTTTGTCTCAGAGCAAGGAGACACTGGAGGACTCTGCCCAGACTGTCACAGCTGTGTATGGCAGAAATGCTCTTGCCTCTTGCTCCCTCCTCTAGGGAGCAGCCAGCAGCCACACCAGCTGCTCCATGCAAGGATGTGTGTGCCCAGCACTCCTGTGTGGCTACCTGTCCCTCCTCCCATGGCTCAGCTGGCGTGGGTGTGCAGACCCTCCTTGGCCACCTGCTCAGCTGTGACACTATGCTTAAGTGCTCTGTTCCTGGGCCTTCTTGTTCTGGCAGGATCCCTCCCCTGGCATGCAGCACAGATGCTGTCTCTAGTAATGGAGAAAAGCAAAGAAAAAAGAGGGAAGACCAGGACCTGAAAATGATGGCTACTGAACTCTCTGGTGGCAAGTTTCTACCAGACTCCCATGCTTGCAGTAACAAGTTTGTGGCTGGTCCTGTGGCTGGCAGCCTGCAGCTCTGGTCTATGAGCCAGCTTTTTTGCCAAGGTGAGCCTCCTCTGGGAACATGGGGACATATCCACACATCTGCCCTGCACAATGCAGCATCAATTCAGGAATCCCACAGCCAGCTCTGGGCAAAGATGGTGCTGGCATGCAAGTTCAGGTGTTGGAAGAGCAATAGCTGCATTAGCTGGTTCAAATCAGAGCCCCTTTGGCCAGGAGGCTGGAGCTATTTTTGTTGTTCTGGAGGTGACCATGACTTGTTCTTCAGAGCTAACTTGGCACCCCTGCATCATATACCAGCAGAGCCTGCGACACCTGGAAGCCCCCAAGGGGAACATGGAGATGAAGCCTGAGTGCACCAACAAGGTGGTCCTGGTCTTCTCAGCAGTCTCCCCTTTTACGATGTCCTGGGCCCATCTCCCGGAGGAACCTTCCTCCATGCATGGGGTAAACCTCACCCTTTCCCCAGCCCAGCCCAAGGTGGGAAGGTTAGGTTGGCCACTAAGCAAAGACCTTCAAGCAGAGCCACATGGTTTAGCTGTGTGCTCGATGATACAATAGAAAATGCCTCTCAAGTCCCGGCCCTCTGGAGCATTTCCTTAGCTCGCTGGAATTTCCGTTTATTTATTCCTCTCCCAAGCTCTTACCGAAAACTGGTGTCACCACATGTGTCTCCTCAGCAGGCTCTGGAGACCAGCCAGCTCTCTTGGTCCCCCTCTCAGGTCTGTCACCGATGTGCCGGGCATTTGCAAGGAGTGAGCTCCCTGAGGGTGTCAGCTTTGGCTTGCCCCTTTGATTAATCACCAAAGGCGACTCTGCCAATCAAGGAAAGATTTACAAAGCAGGCAGGAAGCTCTTGTTTTTACAGGACACGAACACAGTAGGAAAAGCAAACATTCCAGGCATACCAAGGGATCCACAGGATAAAAATTCCTCAAACAGCCCAGATTAAGATACTTGTCGGCACATGGAAACACTAAAACCTGGACTCAAGGATTTAATTGTCTTATTTAGCAGAGACCCCTGAATGCTGCATGGAACAACCTAAGCTGCATGGGAACAGCCACCCCGGGGGGGCAGGAAGAGGGTCAGCGGTGGTGCCCTCCATACAATAAAGGTCAGGGCTGACCCCCACCCCTCTCCCAGCTCCATATGGTTGCCAGAGCCTCTGGCAGTGTTTAATGTGAGTTTTCCTTTGGAAACGCTCAGCCCTGCTCCTTAGCAAGTCGGGTAGGGGTCACTCTGAATCAACGCAATGCCAAATCTGAGCCCATCAGAGCAGAGACGACTGCTGTTCCAGCTCCAACCACCAAGACCCCTGGCCTGAGAGCAGCGGTCATTGTGCTGGGTCAATACCCGTTACCTCCCGTCCTACCCTAAAGCCCTCCAAAGTGAATGGAAACACTCCCATCCTCTCTGGTCCCAAATGCCAACCCAGGAGATGCAGTGATGCCCCTGCAACTGCTTGCCTCCACTGAAATACTCTTCAAGCATCATCAGTGTTGAATGAGAAGAGAAACAGGCAGGCTGGAGCAGGTCCAGTCCCACTGGTGGGTTCAGCTGCTTCTACAGAATAACCTGTCTCCTGAGCTGCTTGACCAGCTCACTCCCTGGCTGGTCCCCAGCTGTCGCTGTTTGACAAACAGCAGCAATATTTTTCATGTATGGGTTTTCAAGGGACCATGAGAAAGGCAGGAGGGAAACAGCCCTTCGGTTTCTTTAAAAAGAAATCAATCCAAACGATGTGCTTCCCCTTTCTCTGATGCTCTTTTGAACTTCCCTTTTTCAATTTGAAACAATTTTTCAAGGGAGTTCACTCTCTGGCTGTATTTCCCAGAACTTGCTCCTGTTCAAGTTATCTGTACAATGAATTCACACTCATGTGGTTTGACTATATGTTATGGGATAATCTGGACTCTACACCAGGCTCTGAATCTCTAGGTGAAGAAGAGGAAGAAGCCCTGCAGGACAAGAAAGCGAGAAGGCTCAGAAATTTTTGTAAGTTGGAAAAATTCTCCCCTCTGAAAGGATTGGTTGCCACATAAAGGTTCTTTTTTCATCTTTCTGCAAACCACCCCACAGAAAGTGGAATTTGACCTTGCCTAGTTACATATGGCTTATCCACTTCTGCTCCAAAGTGACCTGCCAGTGGCTTGTCCCGGCAGGAACCCACTCACTGATGGATGGTTTCTGGAAGAGTGGCAGAGGGGCCTGATAAGGAAATAAGTAATCTGCTGAAAGCGAGAGTTAAAGGGAAGCAACATACTTGAGATCATTGAATCACAGGATGGTTTGGGTCAGAAGGGACCTTTAAAGATCATCTAGCCTACCCCCACTACTACGGGCAGGGATGTCTTTCACTATATCAGGTTGCTCAAAGCCCTGTCCAACCTGACTTTGAACACTTCCAGGGATAGGGCATCCACAACTTCTCTGGGCAACCTGTTCCACTGTCTCACCACCCTCATTGTAAATAATTTCTTCCTTATATCTAATCTGAATTTACCCTCTTTCAGTTTAAAACCAGTGCCCTTTGTCCTGTCACTACGGACCCTGGTAAATGTTTCTCACCAACTTTTTACAAGGCCCCTTTATATATTGAAAGGCTGCAATAAGGTCTCCCTGGAGCCTTTTCTTCTCCAGCTGAACACCACCAACTCTCTCAGCCTTTCTTCACAGGAGAGGTGTTCCAGCCCTTGGATCATTTTTGTGGCCTCCTCTAGACCCGCTCTAACAGGTCCACGTCTTTCTTGTGCTGGGGGCCCCAGAGCTGAATGCAGTAATTATCCTAGAATAAAATCCTCATTTACACACTCAACAAGTCACCTGCTGTGCACTAGGAAGATGCAGATTGCCATGACTGTTTATCTCAAATTGCAGCCCACGCTCAGGCATGGGTGGGGCTGTCTGCCTCAAAAGTTTGCCCCAGCTCCCCTCCTGCAGCCCAAGTTTTCATAGAGCTCCCCGTAGCTGTGAAGACGCTCCATGGGATCCAGATGTGGGAGCATGACTTGAATTATTGAGAGTTTGCATGTCAGTACATCATATCATTACTGCAAGCAGTTTCCTTGTGGTCCTCCTCTCTTTCCTGCCTCTGTTCATCACCAGCCAATGCAGCAGAAGTCCAGGAGACCTTTTGACAGCTAGCTCATGGCTGGGACTTGAATGCATCCTTCAGAAACTGGTTTTGTCCCAGTAAATAGGATTGGCTTTAATGTGTGGCTCTGCATTTCTTCTACAATTGCATGTGTCAGCGCCCTTCCATCTAGCAGCCGAGTTTAACCCTGCTTCTATGTCAGCTTTCCCAGCAGCATCCTCCCAACACGGACACGGCTGTGCTGAGCATGCAGTCCCTTTCTGGGAGCGTTCCAGCATCTTCCCTTTCCAAGGCTTTTGCAAGTCCTCTGAGGCTTCTTGCTTGGCAATTCGCATCTGCAAAGTTCAGCATCTGCTTAAAAAGAAAAAGCTGGCTGTGTTTAGGAAGTTTAACATGGCATCACAGGGACATGAGTCATCATCACCAGCGTTGTTTTCTGCGCCACAGTATTTTTGTTTGCCCTCGACAACAGAAGAATGACACAACTCAGCTCGCCACATGACAGCGGCACCTGGTCCACCAGTCACAGACCCATCTTGTTAGTAAAAGGTAAATAAAGTCACACTGTGCAGCTGAGGAGCCATCCCAAGGGAGATGGCCACCTGTCGTCGTTTAATCCTAGCCCGCAACTAAGCACCACACAGCCGCTCACTCACTCCCCCTGCCCCGGTGGGATGGGGGAGAGAATCAGAAGGGTAAAAGTGAGAAAACTCATGGGTTGAATAAGGACAGTTTAATAATTGAAATAAAATGAAGGGAAATAGTAGTAGTAGTAGTAATAATAATAATAGTAATAATAATAATATACAAAGCAAGTGATGCATAATGCAATTGCTCACCACCCACCAAACAATGCCCAGCCAGTCCCTAAGCAGCAATTGCTGCCCCCCCGGCCAACTCCCCCAGCTTATTATATACTGAGTATGACGTCACATGGAATATCCCTTTGGCCACTTTGGGTTGACTATCCTGGCTGTGCCCCCTCCCAGCTTCTCGCTGGCAGGGCATGAGAAGCTGAAAAAGTCCTTCACTAGCATAAGCACTACTTAGCAACAACTAAAACATCAGTGTGTTATCAGCATTATTCTCTGCTAAATCCAAAACACAGCACTATACCAGCTACTAGGAAGAAAATTAACTCTATCCCAGCCAAAACCAGGACACCACCACACACACAACTGAGGCCAGTGCCATGCAGGGACCAGAGGGTCCATGAATCCAGCAACCACTGATGAAACGTGATAAAGAGTGGTGGATCTGGAAGCAAGTGGTCAAGTATAATTGCCCGCTTGCACTAGAGAGGGCCAGAGATAAAGACCTGGGAGCACCACAGTCAGGAGACCTAGTGTCAGGAGGACCACTGCTGTCACCCACAACAGACGCTGGGCAGGCTGGAAGCTTTGGCTAAGCACTCTGTCTTTGCACCAAGACTTTCCAAGGTCTCGGTTTGCAGCCCTTTTCCAAACACAGTTCAGAGCGGAGATGCCTCTGGGTTCTCCCAGAGGCCTCCAGCACTGGCATGCCCACCCTGGGCATTGCTGCTGTCCCCCTGGGGCCCATTTCCTGGCTGGGAGCGCATGTGGTGGGAGGTGGGGAAATATTAGGGCAGGTGGGACTTCCCATCCTGACCTCAAAATGGGGTTGGGAGACCTGGCCAGGGTGCTGCAGGTGCCCCCTGTGCTGCCGCATCTTCCTTTACTTTGCCTTCCCTTCCCTTGCCTTGCCCTGACCTTGCCTTGCTCTCCCTTACCTTGCTTTCCCTTCCCATCCCTTCCCATCCCATCCCTTGCCTTCCCCTTCTGCTTCCTATAGGAAGCCAGGTTAACCACCTGCCCTGAAGGCATGGCAGGATGAGGCTGAGATAGTCCTATGGTCACCATCAGCTGTGTTCAGTGGGCACTGGGGACACCACACCAATCTCTTTCGACACATGTGCCCAGGGGCTGTGGGCAGGGGTCCGGCTCTCCAGGCTTGGGTGGGAGTGTGGCATCTCATAGCATGAATCCTGCTATGAGCAGTGTCACCCCAGGACAAAGATGGTGGAGAGCCAAGATCAGACATGGACCTGCACTGCACTGTTACGCAGCTGGGGTTCGGTGAGATGATGTGCCACCTTCATGCAAGCCACTGCCATGGCAACGGTGATGGGAAGCTGAGGGACCCCTGCCCTGTGCTCAGAGTCCTTCTTATTCCACAAAGTGGTGGAGATGGTGGTGCCCCTTCTGAGCTGAGTGACAAATGACACCACAACAGCCCACGGGGAAGGAGGAATGTCTCGGAGGTGTCAGCGGGCAGGCGAGAAGACAGGCATGAATTCAGATCTACCCTTCTCAGCTCAGCCAGGAGTTGAGGTCATGCTCTGCAATTTTACATCCTGACTAAGACTGCCCAGACTGACTCTTGGACACGAGACGGAGTCTGGCTCCTGGAGTGGCTGTTCTAGGGTGGGAAGCAGGGACGAGCTGTGAGGTCCTCAAAGGAAAGTTATCATGTCACATGTGCTGTTAGGTGCTGTGTTCGCATGTCCATGAAGCTACCCAGCCACGCACGCTGGAGATGCAGGAGCTTGGGTGAAATATGCCCCACCAGCTACAACGCACCGTAAACACAGGCTTCAACGGACTGCTGGACAGAGATAGGCTTAGAGCTATTCCCATCCTGAGCAGGAAACCGAAAGGGATAATACACAGTGAAGCCGTGAACTTAACCTTCAGCTATGTAAATTACAGGGAACGAAAAATGCAACTGATGTGATCCAGTATTATAAATGCACCTTAACTACAGGCACTGCATTATAATGCGTAACCTTGCTGAACTGGGGCAGTGGAAAAGAGCGAGCAAGCTTCAGCCTCAGAGCTATCTGGGGTGAAATTTAAGCTATTTTTTCCAACCGCTTCTGCTGTCACATGCGATCCCACTTGATAGAGACTGTACAAAATGGGCTGACCAGCTAAACACACCCAAGTCATAAGGCAGCTATGTTGACAAATTGAATCATATTTAGTGGGTTGATACCCAAGGCAAAGAATCGCAAAGATTAGCGAGCGAGTGACGTGAAAGCATCAGCAAACATGCACTGCTGAGACTTGCAGTGCTGGTTTGGGAGCACTGAGCTCCAGACCCACATGCCAAGCCCCTGTTTGTAGGCAGTAAGTGAAAGCATGGGCAGCGGTAGCTTTTGTAGGGCGCAGTGCCCAGAGCCGTGCAACAATGGGGATGGTAACCACTGAGCTAACCTGGGCCCTCTTGGTGTTAGACCAAGGGTCCAGTGGGGGTAGAGAGAAACATCTTTTTGGCAAACAGCAATTTGGTACAGCACTGTGCCACCTGGACATCATCCTGAACACATGTAAAATAAAGATATTTAAATGACAGATTAAGTATATTATGCTTTATATGCCTAAAATTAGGTGTGTACCTAAAATTACCAATCATTCCTCTAGCCCCAAAATGAATTATTCAGTGGAATTACTTTGTTATCCCACTAATTCAAAACATGCTGCTTTAGCATCCTGAATGCTAAATGACATGAACTACATTGCTTTAATACTGAAGCTGCTCAAAAGGTAGACTTTGGGTAACACACAATTAATGAGCCCAGATTCTGAAATTACCTACATTCGCTATCAGATCGGAGATGGGACACAAGTAATCCATGTGTATTTAAATGGCCAGTAACAGGATTCTAGATTTACATGCACCAAATGCCATAATTTTGAGTCATTACACATCAGCGTACTGAGCAAGCAGCTCAAAGGCATAGTAAGGAATTAAATCATGAAGTTAACCATCAGCTGCATAAATTATAGGGATTGAGAAATGTAACCGATGTAAAACTGCATTGCAAAGACATGCCAGGAATTACAACATATAGCCTCTTGTACATCTAGCTATTGCTGTTTTCCTTTAGGAAAAAAAAAAAAAAGATTTTTGCCGTATACATGAGAGAGATTAAAAAAAAAAAAAGTATTTCATGTGAGGTGCAACAAGACACCAAACCCCAAGAAGAAAGATTCTCAGTCTGGTGGCATTAATTTAATGAAATTCTAACTTCTTTATATATTTGGTTATTGATGTTTTAGAGATCACAATAGTCTTCATATCAAACACCATGTAAAAAAGAATCAGATCATGTAACTCCACATGAACTGTCCCCACATGCCTGGGAAAAACCTTCAGTCTGCACAGGACATCGGATGGGCACTGCAGTTGTACTGACACTGCTGTCACAGTCAGGTACTTTTCCAGCACACGCACAGCCATTCACACAGACGTTTTAAAATCATTTAACAGCATTAAAATCACTGTCCTTACACTGTCCTGGTGAGGATAAGGAAGTGGTGTTATCAGGAGGCACAGAGGAGTTTGTTTAAAATAGCAAACACAATCCCCGAGAAGATTCCTCCTATTTTTTCTGAACCCTAAGACTTCTGCAGTGGGTTATACCGCATGGTGGAGGAAACTGCAGCTGGTGGGATGCGCCTGTTGAAGTAATCCTGCAGCCCCAAGGCTGGGTCTACTCCTGTGCTTGGGGTGGCGGGTGCCAGGGCAGGAGAGAAGCCTCAGCGCCATCCCTGCTCCCGCCACAGCACCTGCTGACAGGGGAGCAAGCAGTGCAGGGCAGCTGTACGAGCCTCCTGCGTGCCACGTCTGCCTTGCAGGCAGGGAAGACCCCTTCCCCAAAAGACCATCCTTCCTCCTTTCCTAGTTTGTAGGATATTGTCCGGCGGGTTTAGCGCTCTTGCTTTCTCTCCACAGATTTAGCCATGAACAGAAACAGCAGGAGCGCTGCAGATGAGTCTTGGCTTCGCAGATCTAAACTGAGAAAAACCTCGCATCTTTCCTTACGCAGGAAATTGAACAAAAGCCCTGCGCCCCCTCCAGCTCTCGGCTGCAGGATTCAGCTAAAACACGCAGGGTGGGGAGAGGAGACCAACGGAGAAGCCGCCTGCAGCAGCACATCAGCCGCAGGCCCAGGGCAGGCCCTGCGCGGGGCTGCCGTGCCCTCTGCCGGGCTGCCTCCATCAGCCGCCGGCCCCGCGGCGCCCTGCCCGCCCTCAGCCTGCCCTCGCCCCGCTGCCACATCGCGCTTCTGCGTCCAGGGCTCAGGCGTCTTCCTTGGCCAAAGCCCCGAAGCGTAAGCGGAGTGCTAATTAAGCTCCTAAAGTAACGAGAGAGGTCGTTTTAATTAAACCAGACACCACTGTCACTTAGACTCCCTGCAGGCCTGAAAAGCTTAGCGGGACCTCTTGCAACAAGGGCTGCCCCAAAGCACCATGCCTGCCCCGAGCACTTTAATCTGCCCAGTTTGCTCTGCGGCTTCCTTCTTCACCTTCCTTAGATTTAAAAAAAAAAAAAAAAAAAAATTTCCACTCCTCATGTGGAAAAGCCTCTCCAGGACGTGGCCGCAGCAACACCTGCAGCTTCCCCTGCCGATTTCCACCCCAGAGGTTAACAGCTGATAAATAGTCGGGAAGCACCGTATTAAAAAGCCCTCTTAATAGCGGGGCAGGGCGAGGGATTGCCCTAACAGCCAGCCAAACCCACGGGGAGACAGCTCAACAGGGCAGCTGGCTCGCCAGCTCCCGAACAAACGCTTACGCGGGGCCATCGGGTGGGCTTCCTGAAGCGGGCAGTTGGGCGCTCCTGCATCGCGGCTTAAGTCACAATGGTGGAACGCCGAACCCACCCGCCTCCCCTCCAGTCGCGCCTCAGCCATGGCCCGGACGGGCGCTGCGGCGGGAGCGGCCAAGAAGAGGGGCACAAAGCGTGGGTCGAACAGGCAGGGCAGGGCTGGGTAAGCCCGGGATTTGCATTTCCTCAACACCTGCGGGGAGAGGAAGCAGGAGAGGGTGGGCAGGGGCGCGCGCCGCCGGCCGGTCGCGCCTGCCTCTGTTCCCTGGGACGCCGAAAGGCTTCTCCGGCCTGCGTGGGGCGAGAAGGGCTTCTCCCTGGGGGGACAGACCGGCCTCTCCCCGCCAGCGGTGCCGGGGAGGGCCCAGCTGCTCCCCGCGTCTAGGCAGGGCCCGGCCGGCCGGGCCGTCGGCGGCGAGCCCCCTACCAGCGCCCGGCTCAGGGCTCTCTGAGGGGGAAAGCCGCTTGCCCAGATGCAGGAGGGCGCCGAGAGGCGGGTGCGATGGGATGGGGCGGGACAGAGCTGGCTCGGCCCCGCCCGGCGGGGAGGACGCGGGCAGGGCGTGCCGTTAACGGCCCCCGCCGGCAACGGAAGCGTGGCAGCGCGCATGCGCGCGCGCCTTGCTCCGCCCCCGCGCCCCCCCCCCCGCTTCTGCGGGGCGGTGGGCGGTCCCCAGGCCGCCGGCGGCGGGAGCCAATGGGGAGGCGGCCATGAGCGCCCGCGTGGGCGGGCCGGGCGTCCGCGGGATGGGCGCACTTCCGCCGCGGGCGGCCGGGGCCTATGTACCAATGGCTGCTGGGGGTCCTCGGCGCCCTCCTCGCCGCCGCCCGCCGCCCCGCGCCGCCCCCTGCCCCGCCGTCGCGCAAGAGGCCGCCCCCCAGGTCAGCGAGCCGCCCCGCCGCCTCACGGCCGCCCGAGGGCCTCGCCCCATCACCAGCCCCCGCGGCCTCCTGGGGTGGGGCCTGCGGGACCCCCAGAGCCTGCTTGCCGGGAGCGGGAGCCCGCCCGGACCCCGGCGCCTCAGCCGCCTCTCCTCGGCCCGAGGTGTTTGAGCCGAGGGCGGGAGCGGCGTCAGTCGCTCTGTTGCATCGTGTGCTCGGGTGCAGTGTGGTGTCTTGCCCTGGGGTTCCCCTCGCTCCGGCTGCCCGCCCCTGGGCTGGGCTGGGCTGGGCCCCTCTGCCCGCCCAGAAACCCCCCTGCAGGGCGGTAGGGCTCGTGACGGGCTCCCAGCAGATCCGTGCCATCCACCGCCCTTTCCCACTGGCACGGGAGTGGGTGAAACAGAGCAGGCTGCGCCCCTCTTTCTGGCCCGGCTGTTGGCCTTTGTGGCTGTCACGCCGCTGTCAGGTCGCCCTGTGCCCACGGTCACAGTTGTTCACGTGTGATGCTGAGATGATTGTGGGTTCCAGATGTTCCCAATAAGTCCGTTGGCAAACCCACCCCTTCGTTCGCTTTCCATCTGCACAGTGGGGGGTTGAAAAAAAGAAAAGGGGTGGAGACTTGGAGTACGTGTGTTGAAGGAGCAGAGAACAGTATATATACATATAGGGATATATTGGGTGGAGGAAAGTCATGGCATGGGGTTATGGTATGTATGTGGAGTGGAAGAAAGGGGTATGCCTTCTCAGACATTAACCATTGCGGGTGCCCCAGAGCTCCCAGTGGTAGATGGGTAAGCCATCTCCATGCCTGTCGTTTCTGTCTCCCTGAAGAGAGGGAACGTATGGATTACATGCCATGCTTTGGGGAGTCTGGTTGCTCCCTCTGGGAGAAACTGTTGCTCTAGGAGGCTCTGCTTAGTGTCTCATGTTCCAGAGAGAATGGGAGAAGTGATCATCTTCTGGAAAGACCCAGTTGTTGCACAAGTAGTTGTTCACAGCTGCTGTGCAGAGCACAGTCCCAAACTGAAGAATGCGCCTTTGTAGACGCTGCAGGCTGTCGTGTTATGGTCTGACAAGGATACCCAGTTTTGCTAAGGGATCACTGGGAATGGCAGGTGAAGTGCAATTAGGAAGAAATTCAAGTGAAACTGCGGTAGGTGGCTTCAGAAGCTGTCCTGCTGAAAGTAAGTTTTCCAACAGTGCTCTCTGAGATATGCTGTAAAATGGCAAAGATGTTCCCACCTCCCCTGTGTGAGTCTTTTCAAGCAAATCTAAACCACAGGGTGGTTGTTATTTCTGCGACTTAAGGTTTTCCCATGGTAGAAAGATGAACAATTACAGGCATGGGTGGTGAAACTGGTGGGGAAAGGAGATAAGTGTTAGCTACTTTTGTACTGCACCACTGAAGCGCACTGTGCAATTTTTGGGGGGGTTAAGCTCTGAAAACTTGATTTTTTTACAAATTAAATTATAAATCTTAATGAACTGTCCTCAACAGTGGTGGGGGAGGAGTTTTTTAAAAGAAGGGGGCCTGAGCTTATATGGAGGTATGCAGAGTTACTGAGTTTTTCTAATACCTTATTTTTTTCATGTAGTTGCTAAGGAGGCAAGTAAAATGGGGACATAAATAGATGCTGTCTTCTCTAGAGCATGGAGAAGGACATGAACTCATCTTTACATGGAGTGTGGTCTCAAATTGCTTTTATTTTCTGGCCTGTCTTCTTCAGTGTGTTTCAAATATTACTCAATACCCTGTGCACTTACCTGTTTCTCCCAGGCCCTTGGCAAAACCCCAGTTGCAATGATGCAGTTTAATGTTCTCAGGGGGTTATGTATTCCCGTCAGAGGCAGAGGTAGCTAAGCATAGATAAGTTTTTTCCTTGCCTTTTGTCCATCCGTGTTCCCTGGCCATGCCTACTTTCAGAACATGAAAGATTTCCTAATTTATTTCTGAATTACCAAGTGAGAATTTATCTTTTCTTGTGATCAAACTAATTCTAAACCTCCAAGTGGTTGGTAAGTAAAAAAGGACAAAACAATGCCCTCACAGGTGTTGGGAGCTCTGCTAAAGCTGGAGAAAGAGGCACTTCTGTTCAAAACCAGTTATTGTAACTGCAGTCAGGTACTTAAACTGTGCTTATCTCAGAACGTAGCATTGAGGAGGTTCAGTTGTCCTTTATTGCTGCAGAAGACTGATGCTGGAAAGTTTTCCCTGAAGAGCAGTTCAGAATCAGTTAGCTCTTGCTAAAAATTGAGCAGGAGGATACAAATATTTTTGTCTTCTTCAGTTTTACCTTCTGAAATATCAAATATGATGAGTAAGAATGCATTTTTATAGGAATGTATTTGCCTTTAACACCTACCCTCAAGTATTTTCTGCCTGACTTTAATAGCATAGTCATAGCAAATATTCTTTACATTATATGAAAGGTTCTGTGAAGGATATCAGTTTCTTTTTGTGCTCCTGAAACAGACAGAAGGTAGTCCAGAAGTGATGATACCAGCAGGGTTTGGGTTCATAACAGTTTAAAAGAAATTATTTTGTGTAAGGAAGACCAAAGAATTCTTCAAAGAACCTTGCTGTCTGTCATGGCATTTTTGGAGGCAAATAGGAAAAAAAAAAATAGGAACAACCTTTGCGCTCTGTTCCCAAAGTTAAAATTTTTACTAGATTTTATCATTGTTATCAACTGATACAATACCTGGACTTATGCTTCATAAGAAAGGGTGCAGCTAAGAATTATTTCAAGAACTAGTTCACGAGCACTGATTTAGCAGTAAGTTATTTAAGTGGGTGTATGCATGAGTTGCTTTCCCACCTTTTACTTCCTGTCCTACTTAGATTTTTCTTTCAACTCAGTGTAGTAACTTATGAACTTAGATGCCTTAGTAATCTCTGGTATGATTCTTTCCTTGAGGAAAGAGGAAGACTTTACATATTAACTTAAGCAATTTTTTGGTGATAGGAGCAAACGTAAAACATTAGGAAGCATTAACAGAATAAGAAAAAGAGGCCTAATATGCTTTAGTGGGATAATTAGCTCTATGTGAGTGGTCTGTTGACTGGGAGAGGTGGAGGGGTGTCGATGAGAGATGCTCAGCAGTGGCAGTTGGGTGTGTGTGTCTAAGATGATCCCGGGGCCGCTTGGAGGGGAAGACCTTCGGGATATGAAAACTAATTTTGGAAGTTTGGGCCCTGTGAACGGAAGTCAGCCTGTTAGAAGCTTACCTGTGGTTGCAAAACACTGTTCTGTGTGTTCTTTCCTCAGTGTTCCGCCACCTGTGGAAGATCCTGATGAGGCTCAAGCAAAAAAGCAAAAATCAGGTATTGCGCATTACAGAAGTATTTAATACGTGTGATTTTTCTTAGGTTTCATGTACTTTAGGAAACTCCGGCTCTTGTATTTCAGCATTATTACTGAAACTGTGGCTTTTCAAGCCATTCTTTCCTTGTGGCCATCTGTGTAGCCAGTGGTCTGAGAGTGTATCATAGGGCCTAGCCTTATATATGATGTTATCTGTGTTGACTGTGGCAGGGCACAACACTTTTACTGCTAGCAGGTGATATCCCAGGTGTCTCTGGTGGTGAGCCCATGCATGTCAGCAGAAAGAGTATTTTAAATCAAAGCTGTGTGCTCCCTCCTCTCTGTATTTGCAATGTACCTCTGTCAGTTCAAAATACCCGTATGTCTTATGAGAAATGACTTAGAATCTGGGATGTGAAAGAAGGTAACTTTAAACTGATGGCAGGCAGAGTAAAATGGTACTTCTGTTTGGGCGGGGTGGAAGCTGAACTGAAAACAGAAGAGTCAGTTTAGTCTGAATCTGAAAATTTTGGCATGTGCATTTTGACAAGATAGAGGAAGAGTGAGTAAAGAAGGCTGGAGATGCTGGAGAGCAAGGCATAGCAGAGAACAGCAGGGTGGAGAAGTGCTCTCTTCAGTGAGGCTTTCTCTGATATCCCCTCCACAAAGTGTTTAAGGGTAAAATTATGCAGCTGCCTGCAGCCGTGTTGGTGCTTCTGGGTGCCAGCAGTGTTGATCATGATTTGAGATGGACATTTCCTCTTTTCCATCTTTACTGATAAAGAGGGCGAAATGATGCTCTTCAGGCTGTACATTTCCTACCACAAGTTCTATAGGGAGCTGTGGAGCTTCCTAGTTACTGCTTGGTGAACGATGCTGCCCCCTATTTAATGGTAGGGGCTGCTGAGCTGTTAGTGTGCTTTTCAGGCTTAAGAGCATAAAATAATTGAAAAATGTCAAATTGATGTCTTGCTCCCCTATCCCTCCTCCTTTTAGCAACATGACCAACTCTTGGTAGGAGCAATTCCCATGTCTCAGTAAGTAGGCCAGATCTGCTCTAAGAATGTGGTACCATCTATGCCCTCGTCTGCTAAAGTGTCATTCTCTTATTTTCAAACAAATGCTGTTGTCTAATATGATTTACTCTCTAACACAGCCCCTTATTAGACAGCCCTGGCTTGTTGATGTTTGGAAGTACTGTCTGAGGGGTTACATGTCTTTGCTTTAATACTGAAAAGAACAGGTTTTGGTAGCTTTGGTTTCTAGACCTCAGCAAACAGCTTCTCTCAATTAGACAAGACTGACGTGTAATAAACTGCAAGAATACATGCATGTGTGGAGGGGATGAGGAGGATTGCACCCCGTGCTGCTTCTCCAGAAACAGGGAATGTTTCCAAAAAGCAGGGTGTTTTTTCAGATCTGGCTGGCGGACTCACAGGTTAGTCTTTGAGCTCCAGCTCTGAAGGACTGTGCAGTGAGCCAACTAATACAAATATCACCACCAACTGCTGTTGGCAGAAGGGTGTGTAACTTGAAATGAGTTACACAGCTTTAGGTGGGATTAAGGAGATGGGCTTTAATGCAAATAGAAATCCTAATCCCCTTTTAAATCATGTTCTTATATGGCCTGTCTTTGTTTTTTAGATTACGCCATCTTTAAGCGTAAAGAGAATGTTGAAGAAGTTTCTGCTTTGGTGAAGTTGCCAGCCAAGGCAACAAGTGAATGCCAGAAGGCTTCGGTCAGCGATGCCGCTCCAGTCGCTCCAATCACAGAGTCTGCAGAAGAGGTTAGCAAGGATTTTGAAAGTAGGTAGAATCTGTGCAGATGAAAGAGGAAGCAGGTCTCCCTAATGGCATCTTGAAGTTGAGCCTGCTCTGAGCCAGTACAGCACTAGGTTCTTCTTTTCCATTTATAGCAGTCAGCTCTTGTGTGCTGGGTTTGCCTTACTCAAGTTTGTGTACTCTGCTCTAGCACTTGCAGCTGAGGAAGGAGCTAAATGTTTGTTTTCTTCCAGATACTTTACAATTGTTCAATTCTATAGTTTTAGTGTGTTTGTAAACTGTTACTCTCTTTCTCAAGCTTGTCTTTAAGGAGTCAAAATACATTGCAGTACAAGAAAAACTGCATGCTTCCTCTGGATAAACCTCTTTCTGCTAGGTTCGTTATCCACCAGCCCAGGAGAGGACTGTAGGACCTTCGCTCTGTAACAAGTACTCATGTAATGAGTCATGAAGTGCTTGAGTCTGTAGTTTGGCTCAAAGGTGTACTGTTATTTTTCTTATTGCACCATAGGATAAAAGCAGTAAGAAACTGTCATGGTCTAACTATTCGTTCCTGAGAGAGTCATTAACTCTTATTTGTACAAAACGTTTTTCAAGGGCTAAACTGTCACACTTTGGAATGTTTAGGAGCCGACTGCGGAGAACGCAGTGATAAGCTTGTATTGTTTTAATCCCTGCACATATGAGAGCTTGTATTAAAAAATTAAAGGGTACTTGTCAGAGATCCTGCAAAGATTTGCATTCTGCTACAGTCTGAACCAGCAAATCATGGTCCCCAAGTCATAATAGAGCTGACTAAATTTCAGGAAGTTTGTTTGCTTGGATTCACATTCAGGTTATACTCACGTTCTTACTTTTTTTGTTTTTATTTAAGACTCAGTCCACTTCTTCTGACCCTTCATCTAAAAGACCAACAGGTTCTGTGGTAGAAAGAGCAATGCTACAAATTGGTAAGGCTGACATCAAGTTATTAACTTGTTTCTTTTTCACCCTCCCTTGTGTACTGTGCAACTCTACCCCTAAGCTTATGTACTGGGCCTATGTACTAGGATTATTGCAGGCACAATATCTAGGTAGCATCTAGAAATACTTGAGTGTGAACTCTTGCTTCTTCCCTGCATCCTTGCATTGCTTCTGGATTGGGGCCAGGCGTTTATCTTGTCATCTCAGTACAAGAGCTGCCTTGGATGTGGTCCTTCAGTTCTGATATGTCCACTGTTAGCTTGCCAGAAGTTGATTGGTTTAAATGCTAATTTTAGGTGGTAGATGCTGATAACCCTTTTTTATTTCAGATTTAGGCTGGCAATACCTTGTGTGCACAACTTTCTGTAGTTGCCAATATGAAAATCTGAAAATATCCTGAAGTAATGTAACAGAAATAATATTATGATGTGAGAGAGAAAATGAAAGTAATTTATCTTTGGTGAAGCTCTTTACTGTAAACTCATAAAACTCTTCAGTTTCCTTTTATAGTTACTGATGGCTTATGCTCTTTTCTTGTAGATAAAATGCCTTGTGGAACCAATACTTGCTTGAATAAGGAAACACTATCCCTTTCTCACAAGGCAGTTCCATGTCTGAGGTAAAAATCCTTCTGTTTTCTTTGACTTCTTCTCTGAAAGGTTTGTTGTCTTTCACTTTCATTCTTGAACTTCCTCTGTGTTGCCTAATGTTTGTATTTATGTCCACATAGCAATATTTTTCCAAGGTATTCTGGAACTCCTCCAGGCTGCTATACTAAGGGAGGTCTCCAGATGCTTTCTACCCCCCCAATCAATTTTAAACTTCTTCTTTAAATCCAGATACTTCATAGACACAGGAGAGTAGATAAAGATTAAAGATCTGTGGTAGGAGGAAGTGTTGAACTTGAGAAGAGACCAGGAATGTTTGTGAAAAGGTCCTAAATAGTTAATTTGACAAGAAAAAATAAGTTGTTGTTTAAAAAAAAAAAAAACAAAAAACAAAACCAAACCCCTCAACAACCTTCTCTCAAAAAAACCTCCATGATGTTTGGCATAAAGTAGTTCCCAATTTGATAAAAGGACTAGCCTTTACATTGCATTTGTTTTGAATTATTGTTTGGGGGATGGCTGAGGCACTGTTTGTACACTTACCTCAGAGTCAGAAATAGCTGGAAGAAGGATGGAATGGGTCATGATTTGATGCTACTGTTTACCTTCCAGTCTCAAAATTGGATTGATAGTCTTGTGTGTACCACAGCTTGGAGGTGCTATGGTGACAAAGTCCAGTTGGAGGCATCAGTGGTGGTGTACCCCAGGGATCAGTACTGGGGCCAGTACTGTTTAATGTCTTCATTAATGACCTGAACGATGGGACAGAGTGCACCCTCAGCAAGTTCACAGGTGATACAAAACTGGAAGGAGTGGCTGATGCACCTGATGGGTGTGCTGCCATCCAGAGGAACCTGCACAGGCTGGAGAACTGGGCAGAGAGTTCATGAAGTTCAACAAGCAGAAATGCAAAGCCCTGCATGTGGGGAGGAACAACTCCATGCAGCAGTACATGCTGGGGGCTGACCAGCTGGAAAGCAGTTCTGCAGAGAAGGAGGTCCTGATGGACAACAAGCTGACCATGAACCAGTGATACATCCTCATGGCAAAGGCCAACAGCATCCTGGGCTGTGTTAGGAATAGTGTTGCCAGCTGGCTGAGGGAGGTCATCCTTCCACTCTGCTTAGGCCACCTCTGGAGTGCTGTGTCCAGTGCTGGGCTCCCCTGCACAAGGAAGATGTGGACTTACTGGAGCAAGTCTGGCAAAGAGCCACAAAGATGATTAAGGGAGCAAAGCATCTTTCATACGAGGAGAAGCTAAGAGAGCTGGGACTGTTCAGCCTGGAGAAGAGAAGGCTCAGAGGGATCTCATCAATGTGTATAAACATCTGAAGGGAGGGAATCAAGAGAAGGGAGGCACACTCTTCTCAGTGGTGCCCACTGACAGAACAAGAGGCAATGGGTGCAAACTGAAAACCAGAAAATTCCATCTGAACATCAGGAAACACTTTTTTACTCTGAGGGTGGTCAGATACTGGCACAGGTTGCCTAGAGAGCTTGTGGCATCTCTATTCTTGGAGATGTTTGAAAATCTGACTGGACATGATCCTGGGTAACCTGCTGTAGGTGACCCTGCTTGAGCAGGGGGTTGGACCAGGTGATCTCCAGAGATGTCTGCTAGAATGATTCTGTGAGGAAAGCAGCAGCTACATTTTTGGTGCCAGAGTGCTAGCTTTTAGAAGAGCTGAGGGTTGGGTGGTATGA
This sequence comes from Pelecanus crispus, assembly GCF_030463565.1. Taxonomy (NCBI): domain Eukaryota; kingdom Metazoa; phylum Chordata; class Aves; order Pelecaniformes; family Pelecanidae; genus Pelecanus; species Pelecanus crispus. The sequence continues at coordinate 30,017,240 of NC_134651.1, read as the reverse complement.
ATAACACACCTGGATCACAGAATCATAGAATGCTTTGTGTTGGAAGGGACCTGTAGAGGTCATCTACCCCAACCCTCCTGCAGTGAGCAGGGACAGCTTTAACTATATCAGGTTGCTCAGAGCCCTGTCCAACCTGACCTTGAATGTTTCTAGGGATGGGGCCTCCACTACCTGTCTGGATGGTTGGTTCTTTAGTCTTCTGTATTGACTCAGGGCTTGGACTGCCATGGACATAACATGTGCCTCTGAGTGCAGTTGTGACGTGCACAGCAGACAACAGCGTATATTCAAGGCAGTTCTGATTTTCACTTTTACTTCTCTCTGCTTTCCCATTAGATAGTTGAAGACAGCAGGTCTTCACCTGAAAGTCTTAAACATCTCGTGTCTGTCTCCATCATCATCAGTGTACATGCTTTATAAAATAGTTGTTGGTGGAGCTTGAATCAGGAGGTGCATATTTGAATGTTCTCTTGATACTATTTCTTTTGCTGTTGATGTTTTTAGCACAAGCAGGAATGGCAAACACCACATCAAACCTGCTTCAGACAGCATCTTAACACTGAGGCCACCCATTAAGGAGCACACTGTGCCAGAATCCACGACTTCAGAAGTCAACAAAACGGGGAGGCTTTTCTGTACTGCTGAAGAGGTATGCTGGGTGAGAAATGTGTCTTTTGAAATGAAAGAACTTAGCAGTTATAACAAAGCTCTATGTAAACGCTGAAGTCGCAGTTTGTAACAGCACAGTGGGTGTAGTTAATGAAGTTGAATGCTTCTGGAAAATCAGCATATAGCATTTTATTTGCCTTTACATGCATCAAGTCTTGGAACAGAGCAGTGCTTTGTTACCAAAAGATTGAGTTTGAAACCATTTTCATGGAAATAGTGTACTGGGGGAGGACTCTCCAGCCAGTTTCAATTGTAAGTGGAGCTGTACCACCTTGTCACTAAGTGTATATTTGTTGCAGTTGTTTCACTATTTTGTCCTTAACCTAGCTCAATTGTGATCTTTACGTAGCAACTTTAAAAGGATACTGTAGGAAAAAAAAAAAAAATCACTCAGTTGCTGATAATCCTTCCTTACAGGACTATCTGAGAGGTCTTTCCCTGTTCTTTCCTTCTGATATCTCAAGCAACTATTGGAAAATTCTTGATAAACCTAGCTTACATGGGAGAAGAACTTACACCGAAATACTGGAGAAGCAGGGCATGGCAAGCTGGGGAGTATGATTAAGATACATTGGGGACTTGTAGCACCCAATCATTATGTGTATGGACAGGAGTGCATGTTAGCCTGAATTATTATGCAAGAGGAGCAGACCACAGCTGAAAAGGCCCCTATTTGAGGAAACAGTTGCAGAAGGAATGTTGAGGTTTTTAGGGGGACACAAGTTCTTAGAGCAGGGCTAAGCACAAAATGAATGTGTGGGAATTCCTGCTAAAGTAAACTTGAATAATGTGCCAGTATTTTGGCAACAGCCTATGCAGTCCGCACTATATCCAGACTACAAACATTTGCTTCATATGCAGTGGTTCTAATCTGTTTGGTTTTTCCCTCCATTCTACTAGGATGTTCAGCGAGGAGAAAAGGAGAAATACAAACAGCTCTTGGAACTGGTAAAGGAAAAATATCCTAGAAGCCGCCCTAATCCACAGCCGACAAGCTTCCGCAAGTAATTATAGGAAAAATAACCATTAACTTTTTGGTGGTAGCTTTGTAGCTGTTGTACATGGAAGTGGAGGGGAACTAGTCTTTCCTACTCTCAGGGTTCTGAACAGTGTCCCAGTGCAGGTGGTGGGGCAAACTAATTTTTAAAAGACCGGCACCTGCCTTCAGCTCTCTGCAATGAAGTATGAATATTCTCTGAATGTATATTCTAAAGGTGAAGATTCCTTTGTTGATATGGATGTGTTTCTCCTTCTGATTCTCCTTTCTTGTCTCTGTGTTAAGAAAGGTAGTATCTAGTTCTAGTGCTGGCAGTGTAACTTCTAGTATAAAAATCCACAGCAGTGGTTATTCTGTAGCACCATTAAAAAGAATTTATCTTCCTTTTGCTTGCAATTGATGAGTTTTCCCTTGGTCAGGAATCCTGTTTTATCTGAGAATGTGAAACTTAAGGTAAACACAGGGAATGCCAGAATTTTCTCTGTTCCTTTCCACCTCCCGCTGTCCTTCTTGCACAAATTATAGGAAGTTTTCTCTTTGCAGTACGCTAAGTTGACAAAACCCACCCGTGTAGAATTCCAGTTCCTAAAGCACCTTGCAAAGGGGAACTTGTGTGTAATTCTGATTCATGTATTACCAGTGATGAGTATATTTGTTATGTTATAACTGTGTCAAGAGATTGCATGAAGTTAACTACACAAGTAAAAAACACAAAAATAATAGAAGCCATTATCTTAGTGGAATAATTACCCTTCAAAGCTGTGCAGAAGGGGCCTAATTCTTGTAAAATACTGATGCCAAGATGGTGCTAAGGTTCCAGCATGCCTTTCTACACAGTAAGATGGTAGAAAATGCCATGCTTTCTTGCAGTTTCTTTAAATTGCTGTGAAACATGAGTTGTTACTAGGCTTAGAAAAATCCCAATCTCCGCTCAGTGGTTCACAGCTAGAAAACATGTAAACACATGACTTCAGAACAGTGTATCATGTTTAAATGTGCTGGTGTGTGAAAATGATATGGAAAACAGTATCTCATGTAATTTTAGGTGCACTGACAATAGCATTTTAGGGTGGTTCGAGACTCTGCTTTCGGCATCTAATCTCCCAGTCATTGAGTATTGTGGTTTGGCTCATCTCAGAGCAGACCTGGAGCATGTGAAACCAATTCCTTTCAGATGAAGCTAAACCAGAGAGTGTTCCTGTGGAATGTGTCTAAGGCACTCCAACTGCTAATGAGCGTGTGGTCCCTGAGGTCAGAGTAGAGCAGGTCTGAAGTAAAATGTCCCAGAAGTATGTATGTTGTGGATATTGCATTCTCAGTGTCAGCATAATCTTTAATAAATAGCTTGAAAAGAATTGGTCAAGGATGGTTGTAATGAATGCTGTCTAGTCCCATAAAATAAAGTGGACTCCTCAGATTAATCCAGATATTTGTAGGATGTGCAAAGAATACTTTTTGTTTTTAAAGAAAAAACAAAAAAGCCACTGATTTGCTGGTGAAGGGGTAGAGGAGTCAAATTTCATGATTGATTATTCTCTTTTGAAATTCTGGAGACAGAAGACTCGACTGCTGTATCTTCAGTATGCCAGAGTTGAAAGTAGCCAAGCTTCTGAATGTGAACTTCCTCCTCATGGAAATGCCCTTTGCATTTTGTCATGAAACCAGTGCAGGAGACGGGATGTTTCTGTCAAGGGTTTAAACAGCCTAATTTTACTTTACATATTTGTATTGCTTTAACTATGGCTTCCAACTCTAATGTAGACAGTTGTGTATGAATAAACTGTGTCCTTTCTAGTGAATTGGTATGCACTGATAACAAATGCCATATGTATAAAAATTGTGATTCTTCTCTGTTATTTTTTGCGGCACCAAAGTGTTCAAGCCTACTCCAAGGAACCAGTGATGACTGTGAGTCACCTGGAAGAACAAAAATATGGAGGAGATGTCTATCCACATATGACACTAAGAACCAGTGAGTATCCCCACAATTCATATCTGTTCCACTTTGTAGGTAGATTCCAAATCAAAATAGGGCATTTCCTTAAGTCTTGAAGGTATAGATTATGCTAAAAAGATTTGTCAGTGCTAGTGTATCATTAATCTGTGTCTATTTATAAGGAAATCTAAATCAGCCATTTATGATTGTTTATCATAACATTTATCATTTATCATAACTGTTTATCATCAGTGTTTATGCTAGTATAGCTTATATCAGCTCTTAGAATCTAATGAGTTGTCTCTTGAAAGAAAGGGAAAATAAAGAGGGGGGAACACCTCACACACACACCCCTCCTAAACCATAGCTAGTTATTGGCTAAAATGGCTTTGTAAGGTTTTTGTTGAAGTGAAAAAGTTTTTTTAAAATTGTACTTGAGAGACATTACTGTACCAGTGACGTTTGTAGCTGCAGACGTAACTGCATTGTACAGAACTTCATAATATCTGGTTGTTTGTACTAGTGGAGGGTGATACATTACTCTGTACTCTTAGATGCCTGTTACTTAACTCAGAGTTGCGGTTATGTGTTACTCTCTAATCCCTTTTTAATACTATATATGATTGTTTCTATGATAGCAGAGCATTGACCCAAGTAAGCTAACTGCACAGTACAACTGTTGATATCAAGTTAGCTTCTTTTGTAGATCATCTTTAACTAGTTGAAGGTACATAACTACTGAAGGTGACCTTAGTTGTCTTCTGCAGAATGGGCTAGTTAAACTGGTTTGCTGACAAGCTATTTTCTTTTGTACCAGCAGTGTGTTATAATACCGTGTGTTCATGTGTATACATTTAATATTGTCCCAGTCTTTTTTTTCCCTGTTCATTACTTAAATAATTTTTCATCAATACTTCTTTATACATATCTGTGACTTTTTTATGCAGTCATATGGGTTTTGAAATTATTTCTGAGCAGGTGCTAGAATTTGGGGAAAGCTTGTTTTGTTGTGGAAAATGGCAAGCTATTCATCTGACCCTGGGGGACCATCTGGTTTTGCAAAAATCACTCGTTTAGTGAAGTGTGCAATCTAGGATTTAAAACTTAATAAATGCCCTGCTTCAGCTCTCATACACTCGCACATGATATTCAGAGTTCAAACTGTTTGCCAGAGTTCGAACTTCCTAACCATACAGGTTATCGTCTTTAAAAGTTTGGGGTTTGTTTTTTTTTTTTTATTTATCACCCAGAAACCGAGAGCTATGTACATCTGATGTTAATTGAAAGTTGACTTCTTGTTTTCATATTACTGCTTTTCTGTGCAGGTATCAAATGTGCAGATGTTTGCAGCCCGCAGTGGTCTCAGAGAAGTGATATGATCAGGTAGAGTCTGTTGATCATGGTTCTTGTTTCTTTTGGCTCTGTGTGCATGTCTCTTGCAGCTTCCAGTACTGTCCAGAAGAAGACAAATCCATACTTATCGTCTCAGTGGTGTGGAAGAGGAGTAGCCAGCTTGTGGCTCTGGAATTGCTCTCAAGCCAGTTGCATCTCAAACACAGCTCCCATGCTAGAGCCGTGCTGTGTGACAAACAGGGTTGTGCTGGTGTGGTGTTTGCTGGGTCCTTTGCTAGAAAGCTAGTGGGGGTGAGAGTGGTGGCGTACCAAGTTGTCCTTGGATTTGCAGAATCCATTTTTGCTTGTGTCTTTCTGATAAACCATTAATGAGCTGACATTTAATTTCTTTCACTTTGAAACTAGGATCCTAAGCGTAAGGATTAGAGAGCTTTTAAAGCCTGGTGGGACTGAGGCATTTTTTGTGACTGGGTTTTAAATATGAGACCAAAAAGGAAGCATGCAGTTGGGTTGTCTGCCTGTTTTGGAGGCCAGTGGACTCATTTGTATTGGTTGTCTGACCTGGCAGGACTATGAGTTTAGATGGCTTTTTGTTGTTGAGGGAAATGGGGTTTTGGTTGCAGTAAGCACAGCTACAGGGAGAGATTTTGTATGGCAGTCTGATGCATGCATCTTTCTGCAGTTACCTGCCCTTAAATGAGAGGAGAAAGTGTAGTTGGGAGCAGAGAGAGATTCAGTTGTGGCAGTCCTGTGTTTTAGCTAATTCTGTCCCTATTCTTCTCCCCGCTTTAAACACTAGTGCTATATTTAACTGTGCAGCACTGTACCTGTGCTTAATTGTCACTGGTTCCCCTAAGCTCGAGGGGAGAGGAGGAAATAAAATAACTGATAGAGAATGATGGGTTCAAGTAAAAGGAACATTTTCTTGCCTTTTTTTGCAGATTTAGCTACTAACTGAAGTCATTTGACCAGGCTTGTGATATCTACTCTTGCCATTGTGCCTTCAAAGCACAATGAGTGTAGGATACCACGAGAGTCTGTTGTAGGTCTCCCTCCTGAAAAAGGGGATCTTTGGTGACAATGCAAATTCTTGGTTTTGAAGAAGGGACACATATATGGACAACTTTAATGTCTGTGTATTTGTTTGCTCTTCAGAGTCTGCGTGGTTTTAATGATAATCCTCTCCAAATGGGGATAGTCACTCTCTTGACTAGCCTATAGAAGGCAAGTAAGCATCCTGTAGCTGTCCCATTTTCAATTGTGTGCTGGTCTTAGTTTCCGTAAGCTAACTATATTTGGATGCAAGTATAGTGGCAGATGTTCATGTTATACCTTGCAGTATAACACCTAGCATGCAGTGTTTATCACCAGTAGATCACAATGCACTTGATGGAGGAAGTGCTGGTTGCTTCCCTGTTTTCCAAATAATGAAACTGATGAAGAGAAACAAAACGAGTCTTGTACATGTAGATGGAAGAAAGTTTGCAAAGCTCCCAGATCTTCATTCTGTGCCAGTCTTGCTGCTACAAAAGAATGGTGCTGGAAGCTGAGACAATGTTGTCACATGTTCATGTGTGCAACTGAGGCTCTAGTCAGAATCAGCCTTGAAAAAGCATTTCTTATCTAGAAGGTGAATTCTTGAGAATTACAGGGGATGGTATGGATGTACAGCTCACTTCTCTCTCTCTTTCTCTCTCCCTCTCCTCACAGGTACTACACACCAGCAGAAAACTCCCATGAACAGGGAAGACCAGTGAAACAAGCCACTGCAGGGGTAAGCTCTTGTTACTCATTATTTCACTTTTTAGGAAAATACAGCTATTTGTGATCAGAAAGTTTTGCACTCTTCACTTAAATACATTACTTACTCAGCAATATATGTGTCCCAGTTGTTTTTTCCAGGGAAAATGAGAGCATTATTTGATGAGTAGAGCTATCACAAAGGGTTTCCCGCTGCCATTAATTTTTTTTTTCTGCACTATTATGAGCACAGTACACTATACTATTTTTATTCTTCCCCTTTAATGAGTTGGGTATAGCTTCAAAATCTTTAGTGCACAACTTAATTGACCTGCAAAGCTGGACTGCGGTATCTTTAGTCTTCTCCTGTTTTGTGAGATAGGAAGTACATCTCTGACTTCGATCTCCAGTCGGGATTGAGATCAAAAATAAAATTTTAATCATGGAAATCAGAAATATTAATCTCAATCTCAACTTGATACCTACATGTGGAGGCTTTGCTGGGGTTCTTAATGCTAGTCCAAGCCAAACTAACTTTCTGCCTCTCTTGCCTCCATTTAGTTTTAAGTGCAGCACTACATGGGTGCATAGTTGGAATGCAGTCATCAATAAAAAGTAAATTTGGAGTTTGCTGGTTGGATGTGTGCACAAAAACCCTTCCAATTTTATACATGAGCAACATTTTCTGCACTGTCTCCTAGCAAACAAATCTGTGCTTGCTTGCTAGCTTAATGTCCTTTTGTCTAACAGGGGCAGTATGGAGGTGAAATATCTGAAGAGGTGTTATTACATCTGGCACCTGTTCTGTCCAGAAAGTCATCTGCCCTTGATGTGGAAGAAAAGAAATTTCCAGGCTCAGAAAAAACAGTAGAACACTTTTCTCCACTCACAGAGGTACCATAGCTGACAGTCTGTTAGACGAAACAGAAGGCTGTGAAACAGCTGCAAGAAACTCCATTTATTATAGGTGGTTCTTAAGGCTTTTTGAAATCTTAAGAACTTGCATTTAACCTGTTACCAAGTGTCTGCAGCTGTGACTTCACAGTGCAAGGGTCAGCAATAAAGCTGGTTTTAAGGATTTAATATGCTCCACACACTCCTTCAGTTTTGCTAACCTAGGGATTTGCGGGGTTTCTGCTACCAGGACAAAAATTAGCTCAGGTTTAAGAACAGTCTCCCAGGGCAGTGCTAACCTGATTCATACAGTTATACTGGCTCTGCCTCTTAACCTGTCCTACCATGGTGATAGAACCTGAAAAATAAGCTCTTGCTGATCTATGGTGTTGCATTGCTTATGGAGGACCTGAGCATCTTGTGTACGTCCTCAGGATCTCTCAGTCTCATGTATGTGTACTGGGCATGGTTGCACTGCATGTAACAGTGGTCACAAGAGTTAACTTAGTTACACTATTCAACAGGGAGTGGGAGTTCAGGTTCCTCTACTTATATGAATTTTGTCTGCTTTTATTCTTCAGAGTTGCAGTTGTACTGATCTAATTGAGCACCTCCTTTTTTGCCCATTGAGGATTGACTTGGAAAGGGCTAGCAAATCCAGAGTTTACAGTCTGCAGAGTGGTGCTCAGTACAAGGAAAACCAGCTGTTTTTCTTATTTTGCTAGCCCAGATTCAACCAAGAAGGGGATGCTGTTGCAGATCAGAGTATTTTATACTAACAGACCTAGTGGTTTATTTGCATTCCTTAAGCAGACTTAGATGGAAACATCCATATTACAACCAGTTGCATGCACAACCTGGACTCCTGATTGCCTGACTCCAGTGTAGCTGCCTCAGTTTCCCCCTTTGCTGTTACTTCAGTTCCCTTTGAGGTCCCCCGCCTTCAAATTCTTTCAGGCTCCTGACTTGGTATGGAGAATGCCTACTGTGGTTGGCCTAAACCTCAGTATTGCGAGGGCTGCAGCATCACATGGGAAGGGTGTTTGCTGTACTTCTGTTCATTCTTCAGCTGCTTTAGTATGTTTGCTAGTCCACATGTTTTATATATCAGCTTCCTTTGTGAAAACAAATTGAAGCAAACCTGGACTCTAAAGTTCAAAGCTAGGATGCTGAAACAAACAAAAAAGTGCTGTTGCTAACTTAGCAAAAAACTGGCAAAGCTAGTTGCTCTGTCACTTGAGCTTAATTTACAGGCCTTGTTTCAGTTGAAAGCTGCCCACAGGTTAGCATGCTCAATACTCTGTTTCACAAGTCCTTCCCCATTTAACTGTTCATTTCAGGCAATGGAGAGGGAAGTGATTGCTGCATTTGGCAAAGGTGAGCCAGATGAGATCATGAGCAGTGCCTTCAAACTAAAGGTCACTCGTGAGGACATCCACACGCTAAGGAACCTTCGCTGGCTAAATGATGAGGTAAAACTAGCTGCAGCACAGTGATATTGTAGTTCAGCATTTATTTAAAAATACCCCTTCACTGTGTACAGAAGTCTTTTCAAAGTTATTTGATGACCTCCACTGCAGAGCCTAGAAATATCTGTACAGTTCTTATTTTAAGTACTTAAGGGTCTAGTGTTTCTGGAAATTCCTTTACTTGTTGTACTATGTGGCTTCCAGGAGTTAGTCAAAGTTACTGGAGTGGGTGGCAGGTGTTTTTATCAAACTGCAGAAGTAACCAAGTGCAAAATTCTCAGAACAAAAATTGACAGCTGAGGCTGGAGTTCTCTCAGCTGCGTACTTAAGGGGGGCCAACAAAGATGTGTTGCTGGTTTTTTTTCTTTTGGTAAGCTAGTGTCTTATTTTACATCACAAGTTTGCTCTTTACGGTACAGGTCATTAATTTCTACATGAGTCTTCTGGTGGAAAGAAACAAGAAGGAAGGATATCCAGCAGTCCATGCTTTTAGTACTTTCTTTTACCCCAAACTAATTTCTGGGGGCTACAAAGCAGTAAGAAGATGGACCAGAGGTGTGGATCTCTTCAAGCAGGACCTCATCTTAGTGCCCATTCACTTGAGAGTGCACTGGGCACTAGTGGTGAGTCAAACTGGCTTTTTATTTAGAATTGGATGGGGAGAAAAAACTAGCAGGAAAAGTCATTTAGGTTTTGTTGTGTGTGCAGCACAAGGTTGTGCTTTGTCTAACAGTCACCTTTTAATAACAGGTCATAGATGTCAGAAAGAAGACCGTCAAATACTTTGACTCAATGGGACAGAAAGGGGACAAGATTTGTGAAACTTTGTTGTAAGTAACTGCTCAGTCACTGCTTTTATGTTGTGAATTATGAGAAGGTTTTTGGATTTTGTCCCTGTAACATGACAGCAAGTTTTCGCATTTCTTGTAGATAATGAAACAGAAATCTTTGATTTGCTTGGTGTGAGTTGTATGACATTGGCTACTTATCTAGCCACACATCGTCCCATCCACCGAGGGCCCTGGATGCCTGCATTCTGTCACCTTCCCACTATATGCACAGACAAAATGTCACTGTCTAATACATGATAGCCCTGTGGCACACATGTACTGACTTTGTTAGTAATCAATAAAACTGGGCTATTGATGAGAGGAAAGAATTTCAGGGAAGTGTTTCAACGTAACAACCTGACTGTAGAAGGATTACAGTCTTCCAAGAGCTTTTTAACTCCCCCTTATTTAAGAACTTTCAGATTGCAACTCAGTAATGTTGGTGTTCTACGGTATATACACTCCTGTTTGTGGTCAGCTACACATATACTTGTACTCTTTATTGCTTAGCTCTTTTATCCTTTTATTGTATTGAGACCTTTTTCTCCCCACTTGTAATGTTCATCCTTTCTACTGTAGTGAGCTATGTAACATGCTCCTTCTCAGTTTGTCTATACCTCTTCTATTCTGTTCAGTGTTTTAAACAAAGCCACCGCATTTCCCTCCAGCTTACCCTAGCAGGCTACCCTTGTGTCCTTGTGTTACTTGTATTCCTGACATTCTCATTGAAGACAGATGCCTTGTAGCAAGCTTTTCCAGATATATCAGCTAGCACGGCATACATCTCAAATGTAACGGGTACCGTTTTTCATGTTGTGCAAGCCAGCATCCTTAGATGTCTTTGCCACTGATGCAGAAGTAGTAAAAACCCTTAATCCAGCTTTGTAGACCAAGAACAGGAGAGCAGGCCCACAGAGACAAACCAAGTGTTATTTTAGTCTAGTGCTCTCCTGAACAGTGAACAGCAGATGCCTGGGAAAGGGTATAAGAACAGGTCTGCATCAAATAATTTTTTTCTTCAAGAGTTTTATTCCAGCAACTGGTGGCCTGGGAACTTCCTCAGCCAGAGGTATTAGCCCAAAAGCTTTTGTATTTGTTCTTCCAGAGTTGCACCCAGTATGTGGGATTAAGGCAGATGGTGGAATTATGGCATTATGGTTCCTTGCTTGGTTTTTCTGTTCCTCCTCTGATAACATGTGATTTGGGGTTTTTTGACCTCTGCTAAGCAATGAGCTTACCCTTTTGTGGAATTCTCTGTTGGAATTGTTGGTCTCATTCCTGACCCGTTGGTCTCATTCCTGACCATTAGCTCTCAACCTCTCACTGTGTTTGTAAATTTTAAAATTTGAATTTCTCTTTCAAATGCCTTAAATCAGCTGCTGTGAGGATCCTCTGACATTTTACTGTCCTGCCATTCATCTTCCTGTGATCCTTCAGCGGCTCTTTTTTTGTTGGCTTAAATTACGGAGATGAAGAGTGATTTGGTTTTGTTTTAAACAGCCAATACCTGCAAGAAGAAAGCCGGGACAAAAGAAATGTGGAGCTGACTTTTTCAGAGTGGACTCTTCACAGCATGGAGTCACATGTATGTGAGCAGTACTTGGATTTGAAATGTGAACTAGTAACTCCTTGTCACAAAGGTCTTAACACTTTCAGTAAGTCCAAGCCTTTAGAGAATGGGCATAAGCATCTCGTGTAATTATGGTATCACATTAGGCTGCAAGTGGACCAGGAAACAATGCTGGGATGAAATCTTTAAGCAGTGCCTCTCCTTGCTGGCTGAATACTTTCTTTTTTCAATTAGTCTGCCACATTAACGTGAATCTGGCTTTGCCCCCATTTTGCAAGTCAGATTTAAAAATCTGTTTAGCTGTTGTCAGAGAACATAGGCTTCTTGTTTGGAGCACAAATCCTGGCATGTGAGAAAGCAAAGGGTTGAGCTGATGTTTGTCAGCAAGTTAATAGTAAAAAGCAGTATCTAAAGACTCGATTTAAGAAACGACACTGTGCAAACCTCAAGACACCTTGCAAGGAGGAAGGCTGCTATCCCTTATCAGCCTGCCAAGAATTTGGACTGTAACATCCAAGTAAAAGAAGCTGAGGGGAGGGATGATGTGCAGTTAATTTGGTCTATTTCTTTTGTTTGGGAGTGGTAAATAGATTATGCAAGTAGGTTCATGAGTGTCTGGTTAGTGTATTGTTGGTATGGGTAAGGTGTGCTTCTTCCAAATTGCTTTTCTTCTGAGATAGAGGAAAATTCTCCATCTTCTTTGCATTCATTAGGAAATCCCTCAGCAATTGAATGGAAGTGACTGCGGAGTTTTTATGTGCAAATATGCAGATTATATCTCCAGAGACAAACCGATAACCTTTACACAGGTGAGTGAGGGTTATAAACAGCTCCAGACTTTTTTGCACAGATACAAGAGCCAGGGAGGTTACACAGCAGCTTTCAGTTGTGTCTGGGGCAGGGGCTGAGGTTTTGTACCTCTCTCTCTTTTTCATGCATGGTTGCTGGGGTTGGAACTTCAAAGTGGCCTCAGCAGGGCAGAGCTGTAGTCTCCATCCTTACACCTGGTATCTGCTTCCTAGTTGCATCGGTGAGATTCCTCTTGGGCAAGATACTGCAGCCAGTGAGATTGTGATATCTGGCCTTTGTATCTTTTGGAGAAATGGGTTTCACCCTTTGACCCATTAAGACACCGGTTATTTTCCAACGCAGTTGGAAGTGCTTGTAAGCTGTTGTGTAGTCAAGTAAATCTGGTTTTGTTGGGTTGTCATGTCATCCTCTTGGGAGCTGTATGGGTGAAACCCATTTGTACCCAAATGGCAAGCGTTGACAGTTCATAAGAGGAACTTCATGTTAAAGAATTAATTGGGTGTTTATGCATATTTTCTGCCTCTTTCAGCTATGACTTCATATTTAATGTATTTTTCTTTTCTTTTCAGAATCACATGCCTTACTTCCGTAAAAGGATGGTGTGGGAAATAATCCATCAGCAGCTGCTGTGAGACATGCACTATTAGAGTAACACTGTGATCACCTTGCGGTGACTTAGCTCTTATTTTAGTTACTTTTCTAATACCTTATTTGAAAAGAAGGCAGCAGGCACACAAATTTTCCTCTTTAGGCTATGAGGTAGCGGTTAAGGTTTTTTTTTTTTTTTTCCCCCCCAATTTTGGAGACAGTAACTCTCTTTGAAATTAGTTAATATACCTTAAGTGCAAGCCAGAAAGATTGCTGTGATCTTGCCAAGGGAACAGTTAAGAACAAATGCTGTGAACCTCCATCATTGAGATGGATGCTCATACCTCACAGCATGGGCAAATGGGACTCTCAGGTGGTAACAGTTGTGTTAGCTGAACTTATCTTCCCAAGGACAATGTGCTTAGCTACTGTTTCCTCAAAGAGAGTTTTCTTCTGTTTCTGGAATATCTACAATCTACTTGATTCCTAAAACTGGATTTGTGATGACCATAGAAAGCAAGCACTTACCATCTTTTGATTTGTAACAAATCCATAGTGAAGCCCCTGTAGTTGGGGTTGGTTTGTTGTTTGTTTGTTTGTTTTTCTGTCTCCAGGGAGTTATCTAATGTGAAAAGAGAAGTATTTATTTCTTTTTATTAAAATAAATATGTAACTTATATAAAGAGCCTTACTGGAATGAAACTCTATCTGGTAATGAAACAGTGTGATTTATTTTTTTTTTTAATTGAAAAAAGTTTGACATATCAATGTGGGTTTTAGCTCACTTACAATCTATGAGGAAGAAGACTCTAGCCAGATGAGTATCAGAGCACAAAAACCTCTAAGTGATTGTCACAAAATCCTGAAGGGGCAACCAGGATGTCGTTCAGCAGTGACATGAGCAAGCACAATCCTAGTAATACCAAAGTAGGAGATTTCTCTTTGGGATAACTCACTAGACTTTTCAGGAAGACAAACAAAGCCTGTGTGCGCAGCTTGGTGAATGCAGGCTGTCCAGTACTGGAATCTGTTTAAGGCTAATACGGGTGTCTCCACACAATATTGCAGTGTACTGCTGTGGAAGTGGAATAAAATGTGCTAGCACCAATGTGCTGGGCTATGGACATGTGTCCTGCCAGGTTCAGTGGTGTTGCTGGAACGTGTTACTGCCTTACTGCCCCTCTGCTGCAGGTACTGCCTCCACGCATCTGCCAAATGAAGAGCTTGTGTGAATTCTCACTGTTACGGTCAGACCAAGCTAGATTAGTTTAAACAGGTGTTTCCCCCTTTCTTTCATTTTTGTTTCCTTTAGCTTACACTCCAGAACTGGAGTGGGATTTCAGGTCTGTCATTTACCGTCACAGAGGGAAGATTGCCCTGTAGCTTGTTTGGAAGCCACATGTTTAAATTCTTGTGTAAATAACCATGTCAGATTGTTTCTGTAATGGCATAGTTACCATAGTGCAAGGTGATTCCTGACTGGTGATGAGGTTATCTCCTCTCCTCAGCTCTGGGGGAAAGATGGTGATTTTGGGGACATCCCCTCTGTCATTGTGGGTGTGGTAAACCTTCATGGTTGCTGCTCCTTGCCTGAAGATCTGCTCTCCTGGGAAAGCTGATAAGGTGGTGCAGGTCAGCAGCTGCATCAGTCTTTGCTTTCAAACTGATTAGCTTAATCTGTCACAAAATCAGAGGAGATTCTCCATAGAGAGAACTATTGCAAAGGCAATCTGTCATGTTTTGTCCTTACATGAGAGACTTAATCTTCCCTGGATCCCTGAGGATTTGGAAGATTTTAGTTGTTTATTAACGCTAGGACCCAGTAGCTGAATGCTTTAAGTATTGGTTCCCTTTTGCTTCAGTTCTCACCATTTGGGGGATGCAGTTTTGAGGCTGACCCTGCAGTCTGCTGGTCATGAAAGCAGAATTTTTCTTTCTGGGGGAAAAAAGGCAACAGAACCACCGCTGCAGGGCAGCTAGTGGTATAAGGATGCTTTCCAGGTTCTCCGTGTGCATGCCACTTAAGCAGAGGGGGCTTGGACGTTAGACGGAAGGAGCAAGGTGATGCTGCCATGAACAGCTTACCTGGACATGGAGCCAGCCCGGCACCTTCCCTGTCCTCTACACAAATGAAAAAGCACTTCTGTGGTGTAAATCCTCTTAGGGGATACCTGCACTGGCCACTGCCAGTCACTTAGAAGTGCCTGTGTGGTTGTGGCTGCTGAAAGCCTCCATGTATGAGATGATGGGGAAATTGTACACGTACCAGTCAATATCCCCTCTGTTTGCAAGGTCATCTTGTGGGCTCTGGCCCTTCAGCTGTGGCTTGGTTCCTTACACCCCTACACTGTGCTCTGAAATCATCCTATGGAGAGAAATAAGCTATTAACTTTTGTGCTTTGGATGAACAGTTGTGCACAGGATTTGGGCCTTGCTTCTCATTAGTAAATGGCCTTTTGGAGATGATGAGCTTGCACTTTCCCCATGCCAATGGGAGAACACACATACAGCATGAGTGATGCTGCAACCTCCCTGCCCCCTCCCCGCCCCACCCCCCCCCGGCTGCTGCCCTGGGCAGGCAGGGTGCTTGTCATCCAGCTTTGCACAATCCTGATGCTGTCTGCCCCATGACGTGGTCCTTACTCACAGGAAGGATGGGGCGGGGGCGGGGGCGGGGGGGCGGGGGGGGGGGGGCGGCTCAGACAGCAAGTCTGGGTCAGCCCTATCTTTGCAGTGCTGGTGAGCATGGGTCTTTCCCAGGGCTGCGCCAGTCCTTGCAGGCATGGAGTCATTCCTCACTGCCTGGGGCTGGTGGGGTACAGCAAACACAAAAACTGATTTTTTTTTTTTTTTTTTTTTTTTTGGTGATCACTTGTGCTATAGGTGGGGAAAGGACTCTTTTTTTGTGGGTGTGGTGTTTGTTGTTTTTTTTTTTTCCCCCTTCCTTGTACCTTTCCAAAATGGGGGCATGACAAGTGATGTGGTTTGGTGCTTTGAGGTGTTACACAGATGGCACCAGAGCCTGCCCTCCCCAGGGGCCACTTCTTCAGTGGCATCATGTCCCCAGCACCTGATGGGTGGGAGGGAAGGAGCACAGCTCTAGGGGCCATGGGGGGGTGGGGGGGGGGTGGGGGGGCTGTCCCTCATTGTGGCATCCATCAGCACCCCACATGATGCCCAGGCCCAGACCTACCCCTGCCAGTGTTTCATGCAAGGGACAACCAAGCCCCATTTTGGTCCTTTCCCTACCCCAGTGGAGGCCTCCTCACTGCTGCTAAGCCAAAGCTTATGGCTAGCTAGAGAAGCAGCCATGTGGGTGGATAGGGGCACCTGAGCTTTCTAGCTACATGAGTATAATTAGTGCACCGTTAATAACTGCAGCAGTGCCGCAGCAGTTTCGGCTTTGCTAACTAACTGGGGAGAGGCATGGCCCTGGTTTAGTGCGGGGAGAGTCAGCTTCATGATGGCAACATGTCCCCAGGTGACTGGGTAAAGCTATGCCTGGCAATGCCTGCAAATACTGCCTCCCACCCCCAAATACCCCCATCCACCCCCTCTCCCCCCAGCAGTGTGGCTCCAGCTGCTCAGTGCTGGAGGCAGGGAAATAGGGCAGCCACAGGGGAACCTCCCCCCACCCCAAGCTCAGCTTGGCCATGACCAACACAAGGCACTCGAAAGAAAGCAACAGATAGCAAGCTCAGGCTCTTGTTAGCTGGATATATTTCTCTTTTTTTGTTGTTGTTGCCATTGGGTGGATTTTTCACAGAACACTTTGCAGTAGAGGAAAACATGGCATCGCAGCCTGTGGGACCAGCGCTGGCACCAGCACCTCACCCCAGCATGCTCAGCTGGCAGCACAGAAACCACCAGCAGCACATGACTCTTGTCTCTCCTCTTGCGTGTCAGGTTTCACCACTTTTGTTCTTTTTTATTTTCCTGGTTGTTTTTTTTGTTTGCGGTTTTGTTTTTTTTTTTCTTTTTAAACATTTCTCAAGCTTTCTCTGAAGGAATGGCCACTGGCTCTCAGCTAGCAGAAGGAGACTACAGAAGAGCTCTGGGACATGTGGGATGGTTTCCTTCCCCCGCCTCGCAGCTGACTTGGTCAAGATAATTTTCCAACTCCTTTTTTTATTAAAAAAATAAAAAAATGCTCCAACTATCAGTTTTACAAGGCATACAAAATCTCTAAAGGGGAAACACAAGCGCAAGGTGCTGAGGTACGAAAACCTGAGGTAGTTTTTGTGTGTGTGTGTATGCAGGTGTTGTGTGGGGTTAGGGTTTTTTTTTTTTAAATTTAAAAAAAATTTTGCTAGCTGTTTTTCCAGCCCTAGGCCAACAACCTCTTCTAAATCTGGGTTGTTCCCCCCCACTCCTTTTCCCCTCCTCTCCCTGCAACACACATCCTTCCCCAAAGACCCCTGCCCAAAGTGGGCAGGACTGGCACTGCCTGTTGTTTTCCAGGGATGTTAGTGCTGAGCACAACTATGGCAGTGATGGAGAGAGAGGGGACAGAAGACAGCTGGAAAGGGGGGACAGAATGGATGCAAACCCCAGTTTTGGACTCTGTGAAGCAAAGAGGAAAGGGTGTGTGAAAGAGATTCCTTTTCTAGGAGACGGTAGCCCTTCTGTTGGCTCATACAGGCACTGCTCTTCTCAAAGCCCTTAAGAAATCGCTTTTTAACACTCATTTAATATATATTTTTCCCCCTGCTGGCCATCCTACATCTCTGCTCTACTGTGCATTAGAGAACCAATAGACTAGCTCTTTTCCTTAAAACTCTAGAAAAGCCTGCTTTTGCTAAAAACAAACATCCCCCTCCCTGCCAACCTCTCTGAAACTAAAAAAGAATTAAAAAAAAAATTCTTACAAAACTTAAAAATTGGCATTAGTTTCATTATCGATATATTAATTCTAAAATCGATGAGCGCCACGCTGTGCGCAGCAGCTCCCTGTGCCGGGTGAGCCTCCTCCAGGCGTGCCTGGATGAAATGGGTGGCTTTTAGGAAATTAAAAAGAAAAAAACCTCTCTCTCTCTCTGCCTATGTTAGTCCAACTAAAGGGATAGCATCGGGAGGTGATGGAGCAAGGGGGAGGCTGTGGGATGGAGAAAGCCCTCCCTGCACACCTCCGCTGGGCATCCTCACAGCGCCCCGGCCGTGGGAGGGGCTCGGGGGGTCTTTGGTTTGCTCCCCTGACCTGCTGGGGGGTCCGGCGGTGGCGGCAGGGTTACATTCATCGGGTGGACCTGGCCGGCACGGTGGGAGCTTCACTTGCTGTGCTGCGAGGCCGGGGCTCCCTGAGCGTGTTTCTGCTCCTGCTGCTTCACCTGCTGTACGATTTCCCTGATCTTGCGCTGTGCAGTCTTGGGGGGGAGCAAGAGCACCACAAGGTCAGGGCAGGCACCCGAAGTAGCCGAATAGTTGTTCCCCCCACAGCTGCAACCGAGCATCTCACCACTCATTGCCCTCCGAGCTTTTAATTATGGGACAAGCACACGATTTGGCACAGCCATAATTAAGGATGTGCTTAAAGAAGGAGCCACTCTGCTCCCGCACAGCTGCAAGCAGAGCACCGCAGGGTTTTAACTTGTGTTTCCTCTAGCGCTCCTTGAGGGCCTTGAGGACCATCCCACTCGAGCACTCAGGAGACAAGGTTGCGGTACGTGCACCCAGGTAGGATGCAGGTGCCTGCAGGAGCTCTGTACCGGCACCAATGCCAGGGAGGAGCCGATTCACACCCTGGGTGCCACGACACATGGTGTCTGAGACACATGTTTTAACTAAATCAAGCCAATCCTTAATTTTAGTGCTAGCACAGCTGGGAAGAGCTGCCAAAACACCTTTAGTGCATCCTGGGTGCACAGGAACCATCCAGAACAGAGCGGCAGGATGCTCAAGCAGTGCTGTGCTTGGAGCCACCAGCCAGCCCAGCAGCTTTCTTTGGTGGATGAAGCCAGCTGTGAATATCAGAAAAGCCACAGCCCAACTTTACCTGACTGGCAAAGAAATGCCCAATGATTTTAACGATGACCTCCTCGTTCTCATCCGGGGTTTGATCTCGTGGCACAATGACTTCTGCGCTAGTTAAGTTTTGCAGTTCATTTACCTGGAGCAAACAACAGAGCCGCAGGTGGGTTTTGTTGTGGAAGAGCCAAAATCCTCCACTGCCAGTGTCACCCCAGCTCTGAGCCAGCACACTGCACCAGGCTGCCGCGGGTTGCACCCTGTCCCCCCCTTGGGACAGTCACCACCCAACAAGAGCCACCACCAGGACACAGGGCTGCAGTCAAGACGCTGCTGCGAGCTCTGAGCAACCAGGCTTTGCCCCCCTAGGGGCAGGCAGGGATGATGGGTGATGGGTGACGCCCAGCTCTGCAGGCCTGGGGCAGGGGGAGTACCCCTGCACTCCCCCACCTACCGTCTTGCCACCTTTGCCTATCACACGGCCGGCGGTGAAAGAAGGCACCTTGATGTGGGCTTCAAGCTTCACTTCTTCTTTTGGGTTAAAGAAGTTTTCCTCTTTCAGCTTCCCAAATATTCGCCCCTGGGCCTGGGGAGGAGACATAAGGGAAGTAAAACTGGCGGGCAGCAGTCCTGGCCAGTGCCTGCTGTGACCCCCATCCCCAAGAGTGATGACGTGCCAATGTCCAGCAGCATCAAAACTGTGGTACTGAGCAAAGAGCCACCCCCACTTCATGACCAGTGCACCTTGAACTGAGCCTCGGGTGGCCCTGTGATGATGACCATCCGCTCGCTGGCGTTGGGGCCTTCTGCCGGGGCAATCTGCAGAGGGATGGGTGAGAAGGAGTGTTAGTGTGGCCCTGCTTTGGCAAGACCTTCCCTATGTGGGATGTCCCCCCATGCAGGGACATTCCCCCTAAGCAAGGCATCCCTCCCTGCCTCCCAAGCAAGGACATCCCTTCCCAAGCAAGCAGGGGCAATAACCAGGGTGTTGCAGGACTGGGTTTCTACTAATATGGGGAGCAAAACCACTCCCCAAGGGTTCCTGTTTGCTGCCCTCAGCAGTAGGAAGGAGAAACCGAGGCACAAAGCCCGGGACCAGCCCTGCAGTGCCCTGCTCACCTTGATGGAGGCGCCAGCAAACCGTGCCAGTTGCTTGATGTGCTGCCCTTTCTTCCCAATGATGGCCCCCACTGCCTGTGTTGGGATGAACAAGTTCACAACCTCCTGCTCCGGCAGCTGCAAGGGCATGGAAGAGTGAGACTGTCAGGGGACCAGGCAGACAGGGAGGTGGCTGCCCCACTGCCAGCATCCCAGGGCAGCGGCTGCCTGCCCCAGCCACGTGCCGCCCTCCCACGGTGCCTGAGTGACAGAGGTGCCAGGGCACTTACAGGGTTCTGATGGGGGAAGGCGCTGGCTGGGGGGGCTCCATACAGACCCGAGAGGTATGCTGAGGAGCTCTAAGGTGGGAGAGAAATTGAGGGTCAGTGATGTCCCCAACGTGCCAGCCCCTTCCTGGCCACCCCCAGCCCAACGAAGAGCAGCATGCAACCACTGTGAGCCTGCCAGGGACACGGGGACAACCCTTCAGCGCCTGAAACCCCTCCTGGAGAGCAAAGGTGCACCCAAGGGTGCATTGGGGTGAGCTGCAGCCCAGATCCTGTGCCTGTGGCAGAGCGCAACGGGGCTGGGAGGTGGGTGGGGGCTCCCAGTTACCCCCAGTCCCTCCCCACTGCTATTTCTCTGGCTGTGTTGTGCCAGCATTTGTAGTGGAAAACCAGCCTCTATGGCCTTTGGGAGCAGTCACAACCTCGAAATTCCAAAAACATGCTGTAACCGCCATCAGTCCCCTGCAGAGAAGGTGGACATTTGGTGAGAACTGAGCAAAATGGTTTGGCTCTGATTTCCATCACCATTTCCCTTCTCCGGTTCCAAGGGAAGAAAAAGTGAAGGCTGAAGAAGCTGCTCCCCCAAGACCCAGGACAGGGAAAAAGCAGTGGGTCTGTCCATGGCCAAAAGCAAGAGGTGCATGCCAGCACCCCAACCCAACCCAGCTCAACCCAACTCAACCCCCTCTTCAACTCCTCCATGCCTCAAATACATCAGACATTTCTCCTGGGAAGAAGACATGGCAAGTCCTTAATCACATGTGAGACTGAGCTCAACACAACATGGGGATGCAGCTGATCTTCCCAGGGAGCAGACACAATTCTCTCCCACTCTGGATTTGGGCAAGGGCAACCAGATACTACCTCCAAACCATGGTTACTCGGGCAGAGGAGAAGACCCAGCTCCCCTGCACACAGAAGACACCACTCTTGCTCCCAGCCCTCTAAACCTGCTGCACTGAGGTTTTTTGCTCCTCCTTGCACGGAGCTCATGCTCCCCACATCCACCCTCTGCTGCTGGCCATAGGTTGCTCCACGTCTCCTACACCAATGTGTCCTCTCCTGCCCAGCCAGTCCTCACAGCCAGGGAGGGCGCTGCATGTCCCCAGCTCCTCCTTTTCACCATGAGGCTCCTTCCCCATCCTCCATCCTTGCCAGATCTCTAAAGCTCTGGTTTAAGCTACAGCCACCAGCCCCAGGTCCTGCTGAGGACATGGTCAGAAAAGACCACTCTGAGGTGTGAAACACAAAGTACTTGGGGGGAAGGAGCCACCACAGAGCCAAGCCAGTTTCCTTTTTTTTTTTTTTTTTTTTTTCCTTTTCCTGTTCCTTATTTTCCTATAAAAATTGATGGCAGAGGCAATCACCCCTCTTGGACTTGCCAGGGTGGCTTGAAAAAGGCCACGCAAAGCTTTGGGGTGAAAGAGCCACACCAAATGCTGCCCTTCAGGAGACCTGCCCAACTCCTCTCCATCACACCAACAAATGCTCAAGCAGACGTTTCCCAAAGGCTGTGCTTTCTTGGGCGGCTGACGCAGGCAGAGCATCCTCCCCTCCACGGGCTGGCAGTGCAGACAGACAGACTGACCCTCTCGGTGCCCTCTGGGCCGTCACATACAGCACACTCATCCAGCCCTCCGCACCGCCAGCCCAGCACTCACCGTTCTCCTCCGACTGCTCTGCTGCTGGCGTCGCCAGGAAAAGAAAACAGCACAAGTAAATTAACTTGCGTGCCGGTTGCCGTGTATCAGAAGCATCTCAGCAGATGTATTTAGAGACTAACAGAGACAGACCACAGAGCCTGGTCATCCTAAGAGTGCTCTGCAGGTGCTAGTGGGCTGGGGATGGACCTTCTCCATCAGCACTTTGGCTGGCATGTCTTGCCAATGCTGGACTGTCCCTGCCCACGTGCAACCCTCAGTCGTTATGAAACTGCTTCTCAGGATTGCTTTGCCCCAGGTCTCAACAGCCACAGCACCCCAAGAAACAGGAAAACCCTTGCCTACAAAAACCAGGTGAAGCTCACTCCCAGCAGGCATGACCCTTTGGGTGCCAGGGCAGGGACCAAGGCTGATGGCTGCACAGGGTGTGCTGCTTGTGCCCTTTCACACCATGCTCCACATGCCCTGTGGTGATGCCAGTGGGTTCACGTGGCCACCAGGACCAGACCCACAGGGCACAGCCGAGTTCACATCATCACAACCCAGAATTGGGTTTGGGGTCAGGACTGAAGACCACCTACATGGTTTTTCCATGCCAGCACCGGCACAGGCTGCCCCCAGTCACCTTCAGAGCAACACCCTTAGGACATGGCAAGTCCTTAAACACATGTGAGACCAAGCTCAACACAACATGGGGATGCAGCTGATCTTCCCAGGGAGCTAAAACCAGGGAGGGACAAGCCATGTTCATTCACTGTCTTCACCTCACTGCTGTGATGAGCATCGTCCCCAAATGGCCAAGAGTCAGAGCTCTTGTTCAAGGCTCCCCATGAGATGGTTCCTATAGCTATGGTGTCCTCCCAAACCCAAGAGCTACAGCAGCAGAGTCTACAGACCACTCTGCCACCAAGAATGTGTCACCTGCACCCCAAAACCTCTTGCACTTACTGAAAATGGGTGGTATGGGGTGGCCGCTGCAGCCCCTCGGGCCCCTGGGGTGGATGGAAGCATGGACAGTCCTGTCGAGAAGATGCCCAAAGCACTGAGGTTCAGTCCAGGGATCAGATTGGCTTGTTGCTGAAAAAGCAAAGACATGAAGAAACATGTAAAAGGCAGAGTGGGGTTTTTGGGGTTCTCATCACATAGGGTGGATAGGATGGGTGAGGGCTAACCCTTGCTGTAACAGATTGACAACACCCCCCAGTTTTCTTCTGGCCACCTCAGTAGAGGCTCTGAAGCAGGGGCATCTCAGGCAGGAGGGCTGGGAGCTTACATTGACGGCCACCATGTCATTCTCGTAGGCCTCTCGCAACTTCTTCATGATCTCCACTTCAGCACTGGAGCACGCCTCCGTGCTGCCCTTCACTGTGATGGTCCGTTCGGGGTTATAAATGGTTAAATCCTGCAAACTAGCTCACAGACAAAACCCAAGACACAGTTACATATTCTTCCAAGTCAAAAAACCCAAACAAACAAACAAAAACAAACTTGAATCAAAGATGAGGGTTCCCCCCCGCCCCCAAGACAGCGTGGGACAACATGTCCTCTCCCTGCCCAATGCCACCATCCACCTGGGATGGAGACTGCCCAACTGGAATGGGGAACGTGCATGGGAGGACATAACAGCTCTGTTTTCTGAATCCAACACTGCCCATACCACGTTGGATGGAGGGGGATGGCTTGGTGTTCACCAGGACTTACGGGGAGATGGTGATCTTTGTGCCGGTGTCCTGCTCAATCTTCTTGAGATTGCGGCCCTCCTTGCCAATCAACCTCCCCACTAAACTGTTGTGTGCTAGGATTTTCAAGGGAATCTCTTCTGCTCTAAAATGAATTAAAAAAATAAAATCTAAAGGTCTGTCTGGCCAGGAAATCAATCTCCAGCAAGGACCAGTAGCAATGTGGTAGAAGGAGGAGAACCACCACTGTTTCCCACCACTGTATCTCCTCAGCTTCTGCAGAATGGGAGCTCAGGGACTTCCCAAGCCCAATGGCGCATCTATATTTCATGGGATTTTGTTCTCCAAGTTTTCCTACACGTTCTTTGGACCCACCTGGTCTCCACAGTGCTGTCAACCACACCATGGAGAAGTTATTAAGTTGTAAGTTACTAACTGACCCATGACTCTATCCTGAAACTCTGAATGCCAGCAGATGGTTAGAGCATGGTGCTAATAATGCCAAGTTTACAGGTTCAATCCCTGCTTACTGCAGGGGGGTTGGGCTCGATGATCTCTCAAGGTCCCTTCCAACCCAAAGCATTCTATGATTCTCTCAGGGGATGAGGGGGTGACAGAATGGCTTCTTCTCCACCAGTGACTGAATTTACCTCCCTTCCATCAAACCTGCCCATTTTGCTGAGCCAGGGGCACCGAAGATCATACTTACGATTTAGTTTCATCAGCCTCCTTCTGCATGATATCAAGGATCATGCGACACGCTTCAGAGCACCCCTCTGGTGTGGCATGGATGGTGATGGGCTTTTCAGCGGCACCGGCATTCTCCTTCCGATGGATGTCAACCCTATGGCAAAACAACCAGCAGAGAGGAGCCCCCTGAGATGTGTCTAGTGTCACACAAAGGCTTTTGAGAGCTCAGGAGCTGAGCTTGCTATTCACAGAAAAGCTCATTTCAACACCTGCTCAAGCTTTGGGGTGAACCTGGGTCTTGCTGACATACATCTGGAACCACCTGGTCTCATGCAAGCCCAGGTAGTGTTTCAGTTTGGTTGGTTTAGTTCAGATTTGAGCTACATTCACCTTTATGACCTGAGGTCTGCTTGGGAGCTGAGGGATGTCAATCAACGTCAAACGATCCATCAAGAGAGGGCAGAACAAATCCTCAACTGGACAAAACCCTGAGCAACTTGGTCTATCATCTTTGATGCCAGTCCTGCTTGGAGCAGGAGACCGGATTAGAGGTCTCCAGAGGTCCCTTCCAACCTCAACCTCTCTCTGCACAACACCCGAAGCTGTCCAGTGACCAACGGCTGCCACAACCATTGTGTGTCCTTCAGGACAGAGAGACAACTTACCCATAGGCGTTTGTCATGACACGGAGGCACACGTCAACAACAGCGCTTGTACTCACGCCCTTCCACAGGAGACCAGAAAGCTCTCCCTTGCGCACCGGCAGGGACCGTGCTCTAGCTCCTCTGGTCTTCCCCTCAGCTCATGGCGGGGAGGAGGCACATGCCTCCAGCTCGCTCCTCACTGCTCAACCGAACCTGGCAAATGCCCTGAGAGAGAGGGAGAGAGGAAAGCAGGGTAGGAGACTCCTGCACGTCAACCATGCGTCTTGAAGAACAGGGGTAAGCAACCTTTCCATCTTCTCCACATGAGTCTGCACGCTCTTCCCATCAGAGGATGATGCCGTGCAGCCATCCTGCCATTGGCCACCACCTCGGCGTCCCTGTCACTGCTGCAGCCAGGGCTGGGCTGGCCCAGATCTTCCGAGAAGGTGCAGTAGTGACCATTCAGCCACTCAGTGAATGCCACCAGCGCTCAGCTTGAACACAGCACCCTCCGGCCATGTGTCTGTCATGGTCCCCATGGTCTGTCAGGAGGTCCCCATCCTGACTGGGATCATTCATGGGTGCTGCTGTGCATGCAAGGCCAAGGGTTGTGGTGCAGAGTCACCCCTAACCAGCGCCGCATTTGGATGCTGCAGGGTCACGGTGGGTTTGCGCAGGTCAACTCTTCCAGGAGCTCATGAACCAGCATGTAGGAACAAAGACGCTTTATCTGCAGGTAGTGGGGGAGCAGCTGGGTGAACCTTCCCTGAGATAAGGGAAGAGCCTACCCCACCAGCTTCAAAATGGACCCCAGAGTGGTTTGATCTGAGCACTGAAGAGGGAATGAAGACAGCATTTGATCCCCTTTGCAGGCTACATCTCTCCAGATCTCCTACAGCTTCAGCCAGAGCTGCTCAGGCAGGAGACTGGTCCTGCTTGGACTGTGCAAAGAGGTGCTGGAGACACTGGCACCGCCGAGTTCTCCCTGCCCTTTGGTTATGTCTACAGCACACAGTGACCCAGTTGCATGCTGTGTGACACCCTGTAAGGTGCTCCCAGCTGTGGAGCTCCATCAGGTTGACTTGGAAGATCTGTTCCTTCAGAGGCAGTGCCCCACAGGCACAGGGACACCCACTGCCACCCCATCTGCCAGGGAGAAGGCAAACACATCACGATGTGCCACAAGAGGCGATGACAGGCCCATGCTCCAGAGCAGTGCCGCAATGTCACACCAGGTTGATGGTCCCATCTAGGGGGAACTGATGAGGAATCCATAGCTGCCCCAACAAACCCCACAGATAGGAATCAGGCAGCTTCTTGAACCCATGAGCAGTTGAGGTTGGTGGAGATGGGGCATGCAGCTGAGCCTTTGTACCGAAGAACGGCCAAGAGCCACGAATGGGCTAAATGGACGCACCGAAGTGACATGTACCCTCGACAAGCCCAGGAGAGGGACACGGGCCAGGTTTCTGGCTGACCTCCAACCCATCCCAAACCTGGATGTGCAGGCACAAGCTCAATTTGCAGAGAGAAGATGGGGCACCACGAAGGGGCCGCTGCTTTCAGGCACATCCCACCCTGAAGAGCTGGAGGGTGGAGGAGAGCTCTGGACTTCCCAGCACGTCCCAGTGTTGCTGCTGCACAGCTCCGGTCCAACAGGAAGATAGAGAAGGGGACCCTCAACCCTCTCACTCCATGAGGAGCTGCCTGGGACCCCAGAGTGCTTCAGGCAGGGGAGACCAGGGCAGCTGATAAGAGGGAGAGAGGGACAGGGCAGGTTTGCCCACGGTACAGCAGGAAAAACCTCCAAGACACCTTACGGAGGAGCTGGGAGCACTTCAGAGAGCAGTGGCCATGAGGGGAAACCTTCTCAAAGTGGGCAGTGTGGTATGCACATAGGGTTATCCTGGCCCCATGGTTGCTTGGTAGCAATGGTCCTCTCCTCATCAAGTTACAAGGGCTGCCATCACTGTGGAGGGTCGTCTGGTGGGGTGTGCTCTTGGTCTGGGCTCCTCCTCAGCCAAGGAAGATGGTCCAACCTGGGGACAGTTTTGTCCCCTGGAGCTCAGGAGCATCTCTGGGCATCACTGTGTGTGGAGATGGGGTGAAGTCCTAAGCGACCAGAGGAATCCAGGACCCAACGTCGCTCTGGGTAGGAGCAGGGGCTGGGCAACAGGATGTCACCAGCACCCTCATTCCCAGGATCAGCACACCAGTGGGTGAGGGTGGCCTGAGCAGGGACAGAGCTGCGGGCTGACACCTCAAACTGAAGGCAACAGTCTCCTGCAACTGCCCAGGCCAGGTGCATGATGTCCCCTTGCCCAAGGCTGGAGTGGACATGGTGGCCCACCATGGCACATGGCCTCCTCAGGCAGGTCAGGAGAGGTGAGAGCATGGAGCACAGCCTTCCTCCACGGCACCAGGTCTTCGGGGCAGGAACGGGGAGCCAACCCACAAGGAGGGACAGCTCGGCAGCAGAAAACTACCCCAGGCAGCAGCATTTGGCCTCATGGTCAGGAGAAACCAGCAGCTGGTGCCTCCCACCCTCCTCGCCAGGCTCAGGGCTTGCAAAGGGCAACCTTCCAGTCTTGGGTGGCAAGGACACAGCTACAACTGCTGCTCATCACACCAGTGGACTCACCTGAAGAAGGGCCTGCGGCCAATCAGGACCAGCTCACAGCTACTAGGTGGTCACACTCTAGGGTTAGCTGGGTTTGAAGAGCTCCTCTCCCTACATGTCTGTCCCCTTTCCATACAAAACTCTTCCTGCAAACCCAATGCTGGGGTTCAGCTTGCTTGGATGCAGAGCAGCGCATCTTCCTACCTCCTGCTCAAGCAGATGTGCTATTACCAAATAATTTGCCTCTAAAAGCTTGTCTGAGAACTAGGATGCCCTGGAGGATGCTCTGGTACAGGAGTCTTATGTCCTGTGGGACCACTGAGTTCAGGATGATGAGCATGGGAGAAGACAGCTTTGGGTTAAACACAAATGAATCTGGGCAGGAACAAACCATGCAGGAAAACCATGCAGAAACTCAGAGGTGAAATCAACATGAACATCGACAAGAAAAACATGGAAAACTTTGGCAAGACAGTCCCCTCCCTTTTTTTTCCTCCCCTTCAAAAATAGAAGAGTTAGACTGCAAAAAAAGGCTTCAAACAGTTATGAAAAGCACATCCCACGGTGCACCCTTTCCCCCTACAACAGCTCTAGCCCATACAGGAGACTGCAGGATGAGCAAATCCCAAGGGCAAAGACCACGCAGGCACCAGCCGCTGTACCTAGGATCCCCCTTCAGCATTTTATCCCCAAACTTGCCTCATTCGCAGCTGTTCTCGTGATTAGGCTTTAGAAACCCATTTCTGGCCATTTTCAGTGTGCATCCCCCTCTTGCCACACCCAGACCCCTGTGACCAGCAGGAACCATGTAGGACATGGGCTCTGCCACCATCCCTTGAAGGCTGCACCCCAAGAAAACAGTGCTGGCCAGCACTCAAAAGCCCCGAGTGCATGGAGGACCCACGCCGGGGACCTACAGCACCCTATGGAAGGAAACAAAACCATTCAAGGTACTTACTTGGACTGGGTTTGCTTAGTAAGGTTCTTTATGGTCAAGCCCTCCTTTCCTATGATCGCACCAACAAACTGTGTGGGCACCAGCATCCGCAGTGGGAAATCGAGCTGTTTGGGCTGCGAGGAGCCCCCTGGGGAGGAGCCCCGCTCCCTGGAAGAGTGGCCCCCACGGCGGGATCGCTGCAGGGGTGGAGGGGAGCTCACCTCTTCATCCGGGATGTAGGAAGTCTTGAAGGAATAGTTCTCAAACTGGTGGCCGCTCAGCTTCTCAATTGCTCTGCAAGGTAGAGAGAGGCGGGGGGCGGTGAGGGGCTCTGGGGAGAGCACCCCCAGCACTTGCCCTTGTAGACTGTGGTCCCTCCCCAACCCTGCATCTTTCTCCCTCCCCAGTCTGGAGAAGGTGGCCACAGGAAGCCAGAGCCCCCCACCTTCCCTGTGCAGAGCAAGCCCATAGCATGGTGTGACAATGTCCCCTCCCGTGTGGGTGATGCCAGGGCTGGCACACAGCTTGCCCCCCTCAGCAGAGGTGGGATGCCAGCCTGGGGATCTGCCACTTCACCCAGGCAAAGTGCTGGCCAGAAGCTATCACACTGTGGAAACTCTCTTGTGGGCTTTTTGGACATGGAAAAGGTGACAGAGGGGCTCTGAGCAAGAGCCACCACTCCAAGGAGAAGGATGTGGCACATGGCACCCCTCTATCAGGAACCCCAACTCCCTTTCCAGCTCTGGTGAGGCTGGCATGCAGCATCTGGGCTCTTCATTCCCCCAAGCCCCTCCTCAGTGGTGCGATGCTGCTGCAGTCTGTGATGACTTCTGCAAGCAGTGATGGCTTCAGCCGTACTTCTTCCCTCATCTGACCACATCTTGCTTTGGCTATTTATAGGCAGGTGTATGAACGCACCACTGCAAGCAGCTCCTTGCCAGGCCTGAACTTCACATCCAATGAGGACTTCTGCATCTTCACTGTCCCTTTCCAAAATCAGTGCAGTTCCCCACAGTCTGATTTCTCTGCCAAGGTCTTCCTTTCACCTGTTCCTAGTGCTCTGAACCAAACACATGTACCCACAAACTGCCCTGGCCTTTCCTCCCATCACGTGCTTCTGCGTCGAGCTGCTGAGCACTACCCAAGACAGGCATCAGTCCGACTGGATGCGACCAATCACAGCATCTTCTCCCATCACCACAGCATAACTTCACCACCTCTCTCACCTCCTTCACCATATTCCATCTCTTCAGCAGCTTGGGCTGGGTGGTTGGACTGGTGATTAATCTGCTGCATTCCCAGTTTAAGTCTGGACTTCCAACCTGGGAAGACGACTCCTTGACAAATTGCTTATCTAACCTGACCCTCAGCTTTCTGGAGTGCTTTGCGCCCTGAAGACAAAGCCACTGCAACCCTGCAGAGGACCTTTAAGGAAGGACAGTGTCCAAAGGGAATTGCAAGATGGCATATCTGGAAGCCCCCTGGAGATAAAGAGGAGAAGGCACAGAGAAAGAGGGGACAACTGCACGGCTGATGGCCCCAGGCTAGTCCAGCAGTGCCTGTGCATGTATGATGGGGCATCACAAGAAACCTCATTTCCCATGCAAGGGGAGCAGGCAAGAGACCACTCAGCGGTGGGGCAAGAAGGAGAAGGTGGAGCTGACTACTGGCAGAAGACACAGGAGGTGACACAGCTCAAGAAAACCAACATCTGCCTGCTGTATCTCAAGAAGATACACAAACAGCCCTTAAGGCACTTGAAGCTTACATTGTAAGAGCTTAGAAACAACCCAAGGAGGCTTAGGAAGAAGACAAGAAGCAGCCCAGAAAAATGGCCAGCAGAAAATACCTGGGATTTCTTGGGAAAATTTCAGGTGGTGGGAAAATATGGACAAAATGAAATAAAACCCACTTACACTTTTGCTTCTTCTTTAGTTGCATACATTACATTGACAACAGCTGTTTCTGTGTCTGTGTTGACTAGGGGAAAAGCAAGAGAAGAAGCATTAGAGCAGGGGAGGAGAGAGACATTGCCACTGCTCCCAGCCCCCCAGTACACCTGGAAGCAGGAATGCAGGTGGGGGACAGCCCCAGCCACCACACAGGGTGCACATTTGTGCACCACTGCATTTTTCCCCAGCACAAGGATGGGGCTGGGCTAGCAAAGGACCAGGAGGTGCCAAGGCCAGATCCTGCCACCCTCACCAAGGAGGATGCACAGCTGGACATCACCAATCCACCAGCAAACCCCAAACAACACTCAGCTCATTTTTACTTGCAGAAACAATTGGGTTTTCATTTGCCAGCAACTTGGAGAAACCCTGGGGATGGAGGACTGATAGCCACCACTATCCCACCACCAGACACGTGGCCCCACCTCTGCCAGCAGGGCTTGCATCCACAGGGAAAAAACATTTTAGCCCAGTACCAATGACTGGGAAAACTAGGTTTCACTCCACTGCATTTCCTCCAGCATGGGCCAAGCTGGGGAGCAGCACTAGGACTTTTGCACAGATGAGGACCATGCTGGACCATCTTACCTTGCTCTACATTCTCTACTGTTCCATACTGAGCTAACAGGCCATCCAGCACCTGGAGGAGAGAGCAGCAAACAGGGCAGGGAAGGTGGGAAGGCAGGGCAACAAGGGAAGAGCCTGCTTCACCCATAAACACCCTTGGAAGAGCTAGCATCACCCAGCTGCTTAAATGCCTTCACCCACCTGCATCCCATTATCCCAATAATGCCCCACTGCTCAAAGCTGCCCCATGTCTCCAGGACCCACAAGCAGGCAGGAGATGGAGCCCAGTTCACACTCCACCCCGCTCCTGGGGTTACTGGGAAGGTAAAGGTTGGCCCATGTGCAGACCACACACTACAGCAGCACAGCTTGTGCTGCTCAGCACAACTGATGGAGGTGGAGATGAATTTTAGGATGCTTTTAGGATTGTCTGCTTCTTACCTCCCACTGGAGGTGGGGGGGGATGTTTCGGATCTGGATCTTCCTGCTCCTGCAAAGACAAAGCCCCAGGTTAGGGTCTGCAGGCATGCTGCAGCAGGAGGGCAAAGGCTTTATGAAAATCAGATGGCAGCTGGTGAGAGCTTGCTGAAGCATCCTGCTTTCCTGTGCTGAGCTGGAGCAGCTTAGCCCCAGGGAAAGCCATTCCCCAGCCTTGCCCCAGTCACCTCTTGCTGGGGCCGAAGCTGTCTCAGGAACACTCCCTCCTCGTGCTGGCTGTCAGGTTTCCAAGGAAACCTCCTGAAATGAGCCTCTGCAGAGTCACAGCTGCACAGGCATGGCCGGGATGCACGCATGCACACCCCTGACCACACTGCCCCGAGCTGGCTGGCTGTGGGGGGACAGTGGGACAGGACCCCAAGACTCACCATGGCCAGCCCTGCTATCCCTTGAGTGGGGCTTTCCAAAGGTGCATCCTACTGATGTCCACCACTTCCCAGCAATGTGGGACTACTTTCCGTGGGGAAACCTAAATATATATCCTCAGAGGCCTGCCCTTTGAGATGGCCAACACATCCAGCCTTGCCTGGTTGCACTCCCAACCTCACCGCAGCACAGCCTTGGGGCATGGATGCACAAGAAGTATTGCAAAGGCTTCCCAAGAGGTAATGACCACCAAACACCTCCCCAGCCTGGCTGCAAGAAGACGTGCTTGGGCAACAGGGTGTTCTGAGACACCCAAGTCCATGGAAGATCCAGCAAAGCCATGAACTCATCCACTGTTCACCCAGACCAGCATTCATAATCCTGCTTGTAGTCAATCAGCTCCAACCAAAGCAATGCCCTGTGTTCTCACCTAGTCCAGCTCTAATGTTCCGATCTGAGCAGAGCAGAGCAGAGCAGGACCACCTCTCCTAACATCAGGGATGAGTTTTCTGACTGAGCCACCCCATGCACACAGCTGGGTTTTGGGAGCCAATCGGCAGCCAGAAGCTGGTTTTGTGAAGCTTTGCCCTTCACTGGGATGAGCTCAAGGAGGACGCCTGGAAGGACTGGTACCACCAGCCTGAACAGTATGTGGGGACATGGAAGCAGCCACCAGCAGCCCCAGCAGACAGACAGCAACACTCAGGGGCTTTGGGCCAAATCCTGCAGAGCAGGCAGGAGGAGCTCTGCTTTCCTGCAAACCATCAACACCCAACACCCTGATTCCACCAGCGGCCTCCAACAGCTGGAAAACAAGACCTTCAAACTCTGGCCCAAGCGGTGAGGCTGGTCCCTGCACTTGCTCCTTGTTGCACATGCACACCCCGAACCTCTGCACCCCACAAACAATTCTGGCAGATAAAGAGCTTCTAAGGTAGTTTGGGGCCAGACACCAGGGACAGGGAGGAAATGTGGGGCACAGCAAGAACCAGAGGAAAGGCTATCCTACCCCATCCTGCCCCATCCTCAAGCCATTCCCACCCCACGCCAATAAGGAGGCAGTGAGGAGGACCTGGCCCAAGGGAGACCACAGCAATGACAATCCTGCACTACTCACCGACAGCCTAAACCCTTCTCCTGCCTGTCCTTGTCACCTGCCTGTGGCTGACCCCACACATCCACTCCTGGTACAAACACTCTGCAGGGCCCACTCCAGAAAACAGTACGTTTCATTTTTAAAACCCACGAACACCTCCCAGAGGGACTATTTTAAAGCATCCAGGTCCAGTCTCAAGCCATTGGCACCTGAAAGCTTTCCAGGGAAAAGCCCTTCTCAGCTCTGAAAGCCCAACTGAATCCCAGGACTGGCTTGTCCCTACTGGCAGAGAGAGACAGACATACTACCCAGTTACTTCTACCACCTTCCAGCCCCAAAACAGAATGGGTGGCACCTTCACCTGTCTTATCCCAAGATGCCACCACTCAGCTGCAAGCCAAAGCATTGCTACAACCATCCTGCTTCCCCAGCATGGCAACCATCTGTGCCAGGGGATGCCACAGGCTGGACCATGGAGAAGCCACTCTCCTTTTGGGGTTCATTTGGCTCAGCTCACCCCATCACCAAAGCCCAGCAGCCCAGGGGACATGGGGCATTTTGAAGCAGCTCATCCAAGCGAAACCACCGGACATGGGCCCGTTGCCACGGTGTCAGCAGTAACTCTAGGAAAGCCTCTGCCTTTAATTGAATTGCACTGGGGCCACCATTTCCCTACACCTTTGCCAAGGGAGGTGGCAAGGTAGCCCCAGTCCCCGAGGTGCTGCTTCACCCTTCCATGCTGCTTGCCTGCCTCCCAAAACACACAAAGAGAAGGACCACCGCAAGGTGCCACATAATCCTACTTCTCAACGGGACACTACAGCACATTCCCACTTCCAATGTCCATCTGAGCCGATGCAGACCATCTAAAGATAACCAAATGGTACTCAAGGCTTCACCCTCACCACCTGCCAGGTCTCCCAGCAGCTCATTATCACCACTCAGCATTTAAAATAAGGTTATTATTCCTACTGGGTGTATTTTTTATAGCTCTCCTAATTCCCCACCTGGTTGAAGCAGTGCTGGACCACACACGGTCATCACTGACAGGAGCAAGGGACATATATCCAGGGCCATGATGGATGAATGTGTTATTCCCAGGGCTGGGGCATGGACCACACACGGTCCTCGTGGAACAGGGCAGCAGAGCTCAAGGCCACCCTCCTCCAACACCACTCCTGGGAGGACTTTGGGGCAGAAAACCCCTTTATTTTCCTCACTCCTTCCAAAACCTGGGAGACAGGGGATTGATTTCAGCACACGCACACAACCCCCGGTGCAGGACCTCGTGAGAAAGGCAGTGGCCGCGTTTTACCCAACCTGTTTTGCAGCAGGCTGGTAGGAATAAAAAAAAAAATAATAATCATCATAACCAGTAACTACAGGCATGGAATTTGTGGAAAAATACTTAATTATGTGGTGCCACTAGCCCTGCAGTAGCAAGCTGCCCTCAGATAACCACGGAAAGCTGTATCCTTCTGTATCACCCTCCTGCTCTTCCCTACCTGCACGCTCCCACCAGCCATCTCGGTGCCCAGCCCATGACAAAATGCCCAGTGACAACCGAGCATCAGCCTCAACTGCTAAAGAAACCAGATTTATATAAGTTTACCTGCTTTTTTGCCCTTCTAAGTTCAACCAGAAAGGGTCCTGCTTGCTAGCAGCTATTCCGGCTTGAGGAGGAAACATCTCTATCCCAGAGCTGGGTTTTGGGAACCACACATGCCAGCCGGCATCACATGCAGGACAAAGGAGCTGGCTCACTAATCAAGAAAGGCTGTAAGCTGGGTTCATGAAATAATTTGCAATGGAGCTGTGCTATAGCACATGCTATTTCATGCATCGGTTAGAACAAAATCGCGAGGTCGACATCGCAACTGTGCAGAGAAAGGGTTCAGAAAACCCATAGCCACCTGCGCCCTGCCAGCATCACCAGCTGATGTCCACAAACAAGAGCTTCACATGCCATGTGCCAGATACCTGTACTTGCTGAAATCAAGCAATAAAACAGAAGATGCCTTAAAACTTGTGGTTTATTCCCCAGAATCAGGTGGATTAGGTTCTTTTTGGCATATCTCTCCCCTTTCCAGCAGCCCAGATAAGCAGCAGCACTCGCACAGCTTCATAGCTACCCCTCCCAGGGAAATAACAGATAACAGCCACCCCTAAAATCCAGGGACACAGAGGAAGAAAAATAAAGATGAGACAAAGCTGTGAAATGAAAACAAGCCACCAGATCCCCTGCCCAACCTCCAAGAGCCCTCCCTGCATCTGCCCATCTTTCCCCTGCCCATCAGGCTGCAGCTCTATGGACCACCCAGCATCCCCTGGTCTCCTGCTCCGGAGGGGCTTCACCTCCACCTCCCCTCCCACAAGCATTTGAGAACCAGAAACTCGATTTCACTCAGCTGGCTTAAATATAAGCCTTACAATGGGATGTAAGGGATGGCTTTACTTCTCTTTGCCCTAAAGAAATTAAGATTATTTTCTATCCAAGCTTTGTGTTATCTTACTGTAATAAAGCCATAAAGGGATTTTTATCACCTGCCACCTCAGATTGGTACTGAGGGCAGAGAAAACAGTCTGGCAGCTCCTGCTTTCAACAAAAATCAGTTTTCAAGAGAACTGGGGAAAAAAAAACAGAGGGGAAACATGCTGGAAACCAACTGTCTCCCTGGTGGCCCTGCCTTCTTTAGGAAATGTTTGTCCCAGGCAAGAAACATCTACAAAAAATGATGCTCATCATCAAGTGAGGTCCAAACTCAGTACCACCTGAATTTTTCAGACCCAGCAACTTGGAGCCTGAGACAGGCATACTCCCCTAACCAGGCAGGGAAGAAAGCATCTGTTGGTTTTATCTCTCATGATTATTATATGTATTTTTTCAGTCTATCGGGGTCATCCTCAACATGTTTTGCTCTCGCCCAACCCAATCCAGCAGTGGATCTTAACGAGCAATGGCTCTGTCAGCACCGGACTGGATAAGCATTAAAGACCTGCCCCAGTTTCAACCAGTTGCCAAGAGCATTGCAGATGTGTCTGCTCCAGTTCCCCTCCCGGCCTGGGCGCTTTGACGCTCTTAAAGAATTAAAATCCATTCATGTTAAAGCTCTGTCCTCTTCCGCAGGACAACCAACCTGCTGAGGGACGGAGCCGGCGGCGGGGGGGGACGGTGAGGACAGCATGTGATTGATACATCCCGTGAGCTGGGGATGTATTAACAATAGGGATGAATGGGAAATAACGTCCCATCTGTCACAGCTTTTCAAGATTACGGAAAAAAAGAGAGGGGAAAAAAAAAGGGGGGGGGGGGCGGGAAGAGGGAGGGGGGAAAGGGGGGGGAACAGGGGGAATGGGGAGGGAAGAAGGGGAGAAGGGAAAGGGAAAGGGGGGAAGAACTGGGGGGAAGAACTGGGGGGGAGCCACCCCCTGCATCCCCATTCAGCATCAGGATGAAGGGGAAAAGGAAGCCCAGTGCAAGAGCAGGGCTGCCAGCCCAGCATGCTGCGAGCCCCGGTGTGGCGGGCACACAGGGACACACACAGAGCTGCTGCAAGGGGTAGTCAGCCATGACACACTCCTGTCCCCTGCCACCCAAACCCACCCAAGCATCCCCCTCCAGCCCTGGCACTTGCCTCTCCCCGGGGAGGGCTGACAGACGTGGAGCTGGGGTAGGCAGGGCATCAATGCAATGCCCAACGGGGCAGAAGGACAAGTTCAAACTGCTGGAGGAACTATAAAATTACAAAAAGAATAGGTAATTAGTGATAAATATTCATGCATTATTTTGCTTTCGGCTTTGGTCTCTCCCCAATGCCTTCAAACCCAGGTATGCTTCACGACGGTACCAAAATGCATCGTGGTGTGCTACGGCATGGGCAGCGTGGCCTCAGTCACCCCCTTGCATCCTCCACGCCAGTGCCCCATCCCGCATCCCCGATGCCACCCCACTCTCATCCCCGCATCCTGGCAGGCGGCAAAGAACCAAGTGAAAAGGTGGCTAAAAAAACCCAAAACAACCCCAGTGCCACCAGCTCCCAGTTTACCCACACCTGAAAACAGATAAAATAAAGCAAGTGATGGCATCACACCTAGCTATAACAAGCACCAGAGTCTATCTAGGAAAGGATCAGCTCGACGGGGTTTCTCCTGCCCAGCTCCATAGGGAACAGCATCCAAGGCCTATGGGAAACCTGCTGTGCACCCAGTGGGCAGCAGGAGGGGATTTCCCCGTGC
Organism: Pelecanus crispus; assembly: GCF_030463565.1. NCBI lineage: Eukaryota > Metazoa > Chordata > Aves > Pelecaniformes > Pelecanidae > Pelecanus > Pelecanus crispus. The sequence continues at coordinate 29,980,089 of NC_134651.1, read as the reverse complement.
CTGATGCCACCAGCATCACCCTGGCAATGTCATATAGATGTATATAGATAAAAATATATATCAAAAGTATCTTTTAAAAAAATATAAATATAAATATATTTAAAGGTATCTTTTATATATATACAGCAAAAGTGTATATATATAAACTAACATATATAGTATCTTTATATATAGTATCTTTTATTTATAGAAGGTACTAAATACTTTAAATACTAAAAGATATGTTATTGATTTATATAAATATAGAAGACACTAAAAGATATTAAATACCTATATATATATTTAAAACCTAGACCAGGACTGAGATCAGCCCCACTTCTAGCACTCTGAATTCAGTTTTAACTCCAGTGTAACCCAACATACCATATACAAGAAATCTCCCACAAGTTTAATTCTCTTGGCAAAGCGAAGCAAACCCTCCCCATGCTGCAGCCAGGAAAAATCTCTTCTTGCTCTTCAGGTTTCTCTATTTTTTTTTTTTTTATTAGAGATATTTTTTACATTAGAGATATTAGGACTGAAGATCCATAGGAGTATTTTTTCTACTCCTCGCATGTATTTATAGATGCGCGCACAAATAGGTGCTGGTGGCTTTTCCTGGCAAAGCAACTGGTTTGCACAAGGATTTCCTCTCCCCTAATTAAGCATCTCATCGACAACAAGCAATAATAAGGAAAGAAAAGACAGGCTGCCTATGAGGAGACCAAAGGGCTTGTACATTTATTCTGAGCCTTAACACCACCAGCATTTTGGGTTTAAAAACAAGGGAACAAGGGGGGGGGGGGGGGGGGGGCGGCAGAAAATCAAGCCAAAATAGACGGAAACAAGAATTGAATTGATGCTCAGGAGAGGAAACTTATTTAAGGATAATTCCTTTTGAAATAGAAGAAATCCTGCAGATCCCATAAAATCACCCCCAGCAAAGCTGCTCAGGCCCGCGTTTTCATCACTACCCCCTCCAGCAACTGCTCTCCGGGGCAAAACCACCCAAGTTTTGCCATTTACTAAATAACAAAAATTATTATTTTTAACATTATAGAGATTTCCAGCCCAAGCTCTCTCTGAGAGCCTCCCCCTCCGTGCTGTTCAGATGTCCCTCCTGCTTTTACTTCTCATAGCTGAAACTTACAGCAGAAGCAGAAATTAAAAGGCACTTTTGCAATCAGGAACCTGAAAATTTCACTGGTTTGGAGACATTAAATGGGGCTTCACTCCATCCCTGCTACTTATTAAACTCATAATTTTTATCCAATCCTTGTATAAAAAGTCAGCATTGGGGTGGTTCGGGTTTACTTTCCATATTTCACAACCAATCCTAACTCTTTTTTATGTCTTTCTTTCCCATTAACAGGATTTTCAAAGATTTCAGAGATGTACATCTTCTTTAAGGGGCAAGATTGCTTATGCTTCCCTCACCACCACGCTCCAGATACAAAATACTCTTGAAGCCAGACTGCATCGCCTTGCTTTAAGCAAACAAAAGTATTCTCTGTTCCTGCTGAATTTAAAAATCAATTTAAAATTTTTAAATGTTGATTAAAAAAATAGCGTAGCTTTTTCTTTAATTTTCCAAGGCACAATACAGCATATACAAGGGAAAAAAACAATCAAGATACTGTTGGATCCTTCCTATAGGAGCCCAAACCATTTGCATGGCAGCAGAATGGCTGATTTTTAACTCATGAGAGGCAGATCAGCAGAGCGGGCAGGATTCACGCTCCTTCCCACTGCTGTCACGTTTAATTTGCGCCTTCAGAGAAACAGAAACAACCCACTGCCAGCAGCTCCCGACGGCACCTCGAGTAAATCCTTTCGCTATGTACAGGTATCAGAGGTGTTTTCCATCCCATTTCTTACCAAACCATATTTATATGCATATAAATACATCGGTAATAGATCTATATTAGATTTGGTTATAAAAATAAAGCACTCGGGTGAATGTGGACGCGGAAGGGGAAGCACCGGGCATTGGCACCTCCTGGTTCTCATCCCCATAAGCGCAGACATGCTGGGGGACGAGAGCCAAGAGGGGCTCTGGTTCCCCAAACCCAATTAAAGCACAAACTCATTTAAATAACTGAGGGATTTTACCCAGTTGAGCCCCCCTGAAATCCCAGCGCCTCTCTGGGACTTGACTGCAACTACAAAAATTGGATTTTCTACAAATTTAAAGGGGGGGGAAACTAAAACGTGACCACGTGAGGCTCTGCTCCCTGCCAAAAATCACGTTATAAAATAAAATCTATAATCCACCAAGGCAAAGGCACGGCCCACTTAACTGGATACATTAATACAAAGCAATATATAATTTTTTAGCTGTGAAAAAGATATCAGCTTAAATTAGATCTCAATAACCTGAGGAAGCTGGGGAGCCGAGCTGGAATAGAAAACCTGGAGCCAGCTGAAAACACGCTGATGCAAAATAAATCAGCATTTATTTCTGAGCTGTTTAAATGTCTTTTTTCTTTTAAAACTCGGAAAGAAAAGTAGCAGCACCCCAGCCCGACAAAGAATGTAGGCAAAGATGAATTCCTTGTTTACATTCCCTTTGTACATGATAAAGGTTGAGTCCCGGGTCCATACTATGTTCCCAAACTCCCAATTTCTGGTTCCATCACTCTTAAAAAGTCATCTGCAGACCAGCCTAAGGCTATTACAGAGATTCAGCTTAGAAATACTACAGCTGGGATTTTTTGTTTTGCTTGTATTTGAAGATATTTTAAGGTAAGAGAGCGTGTGATTCCTGCCGAAGAAGAAATCCCGCTCTAGCACACGTGATGCCGGGCGCGAGCCATTCCCCCACCAAGCCTCAATTACACAACAGCATTCCCCCCCCCCCCCCCAATTTCAAAATTAATACTCGAGCGTCGATCGCAGGCCAAACCTCCGTGCCAAGCAGCAGCAAATTATCACGCAGGACCATCCGATGGTTTTTTTGCGGCGCACGGACCTTTTATCCTGACACATGTTGGGGAGTAACAATCTTGCAACGAGGCAGCTACGCAACATGGTCCGGGGTTTTATTTTCTCTATTAAATGAGCGTGTCCCCATCCATCCAGCCTCGGCGCTCCCCTACACCTGATTAAAATAAGAGGGCGTGCTTCGACGCAATACATAAATGTGCTGAGTTTTTGGATCTTCTGGCAGCATAAAGGGAGAAAGAGGCGTTTGGAAAGAGCGAGCTGCTGAACTGCTTATTAAAAACAACATCTTCCGACAGCGCAGGCAACCCCGCTGCTGCGCACGACCTCCCTCGGTGTAAATCCCAGCCCACCCCGCCGGCCCCCAAGGAGAAAGTGGGGGGGGAAAGGGCGCTTCCCCACCCCCAAAAAAGCGACTGTTTTCCACTCGCACGGGCGGGCAGCACCCGCCCGCCCAGCGCCGCCGGCCGCGACCCCCAGCTGCCCCGCACCGCGGCGGGGGGGACCCGCTGCCACCCCCGGCCCCGCGGCCGGGACCCCCGTGGGAGTCGACGCCGGCCCGTGGGAGCGCGGCCGCGGGCCGGGAGCTCCCTTCCCCCGCCTCCGCTTTCCGGAGCGAAAGTAAAACCCGGCGGGGCGCCCGCGCCCCCCCACCCGCGCTCCCGGAGCTCCCCCCCAGCCGGTGGGATGGGGGGGGGGGGGTGGGGGCGATGGCGAGGGGTTACCTGAGCTTTTTGGGCACGGAATAATCCACTTCCATCACTTTGCCGTGCAGCTCCACTTTCCCTGCGGAGACAGCGGGGCTGCTCAGCATCACCCCGGGGCAGCCCACCGCCCACCCCCCTACCTCCCGCTGCCCCCCCCGGCCCCGGCCCCGGCCCGCCTGCCCCCGCCACCGCCCCGGCCCGCCCGCCCCCGCCCCGCCGGTGCTCTGCCTGCGCCTCCCCGGCCGCCGCCGCCGCCGGCCCCCAGCCGCCCCTTCGACCGCCCTTTGCTCCGCGCCCCCGGCGAGTTGGGGCAGGGCACCTCGTAAAATGGTCCCCGAGGGGGAGCGGGTGCCGGGGGGGCGGCGGGCCGGGGGGCTCCGCGCCCGGTCGCCTCTTAATAAAATCGAAGAAAAAAATCAGCGAAAAATACCCGAGGTTGGAAAGAGCCGGGGCGGCCGCGGGAAGGAGCGGGGGGGGGGGGGGGGACGGGGACGACACGGCTCGGGACGGGACGGGACGGGAGCGGCGCGGATGCCCGGGGAGGGGGCTCAGTGGGACGGGGGAGCCCCGGCGGAGGGTGGGAGGAAGCCGGAGGGGGGGGGGGGGGGCGGCGGCGGGGGGGGGGGGGGGCCGGCGGGCGGGCTGCGGTGCCTGGCTTACCCGAGAGGGTCTCGATAGCCCGGATGGCCCAGTTTTGGTCCGGGTAATCCACGAAGGCGTAGCCCGACTTGAGCAGGACCTGGCCGGCCAGGGGCAGTTTCCTCTCCCCGAAGAGCTGCTTGAGGTCGTCGGCGGTGGCGGCGGGGCTGAGGTTCCCGATGTACAGCTTGTTCATCCTCCGTCGCTTCATGGGGAGCCCCCCCGGCTCCTCCCCGCCCTCGGCGGCCGGTAGAGATGCGGGGACGGGAGGGTCCGGCTCTGCGCCACCCGCCCTGCCCCAGCCCCAGCACCAGCCCCAGCCCCAGCCCCGCAGGAGCCTGCAACAGCGGCGGGCAGCGGGCGGAGCCGCGCCGCGCCGAGCCCAGCCCGCCGCCGCCCCCGCCCGCCCGCCGGGACGGGGCGCCCGGCCCGGGGCCGCCCCGTCGGGTCGCGGGGCTCGGGAGCAGGTGGAGCCGCAAGACCCCCCGCCGTGGGGCCGGGCCGGCTTGTCCCCCGCCTCGGGGGGTGGGGGGGGACCGGCGGCCGGAGGCAGCTCTCCTCTCCGGGGGCTTTTCCTAGCCCGGGCAGAAGCGGCTTCCAGCGGGGGCCTGCAGACCCCCGGAGCCGGGTCCCGGCAGTTTCAGGTGATTTATTCATGGTGGGTCAGGAGGACCGGCCCTGCCCGCGGCCACCCTGCCTGCAGTGCGCTCCCTGCCTGCGCACCCCAACACCTCTGCCCTTAAACCCACTGCACACTATCTCCGACAGATTGCCTGGCTCCGGTCTCCCACTGGCAGATCCTGCTCTGTCCTTGCTCGAAACTGCCTGAGGAGTTCCTTCAGGGAGAGGGGAAACTGTCTCGCTCAGGAACCAAGGTAAAAAATAAGTAAATAAATAAAAGCCTGTATTAAATGCGCTTTCTTGGAAAGTGCGAGTGCGCAAACCCACCCTAACCAAGGTCCGACCAGCCATCGCTACGTGCGAGCCCGTCATCCAAAAGGCTTCAAGATATGACAGGCCGGTGCTCTGACATCCTGGCACTGAGTTTTGTGTGTTCTCAGCCTGGTGGTAGACGGCCGCGGTAGCTTTTGGGGTACGTAGCTCTCGGGGGCTCTGCTGAATGATGTCCTCAACTGACCAGGAGTTAGTGTCATGACCTGCCTTGGCCGGTGAAGGCTGGATGTTGTTGCAGGTTAAATGACTTTTGCTCTCTCTTGAGATTACAAAGCCAAATCTTTATGGAAGCGTATCCGAGCCGTGACCAGAGACTAAAATAAGGTGCAGAAGTAATACTGGATGACAGGAGGGGACAAGTGTCCTTGGAGCAGAGTGTTGGGCCTGAGGGCCGGTCATCCTTTACTCGGGGGGCGGGGTGGGGGAGGCGGGGAGATGAAGGGTGGTAATCGAATTCCCCAGATTTTCAGCGGCGTGGCAGGACAGTTAAACGCGACGCTCCCTTCTGCCGCGCTCCATCCCGCTGCCACTCTTCCCCTGTCACGCAGAGGTGCTGGATGGAGTAGGAATAGCAGTGACGGGTGCTTGATGCCACGCGTGTAGCAAAAATAGATGTGGTTGGACTGCGATGATGCAAAGCAAAAAGAATCCTTTCTCCTCCAATTTCTTCGTCTTCGCTTTCAGCGCAGCTCCTGCTGGGCTGCTGTTTAGCAGTGGGGCTGGGGGCTCTTCCATCCCAAGCACCTTTTTGGGGTGCTTTTAGGCTGAAACGTGTTGTTAATGTCCTTTTAAAAAAGCATTACCCTCATTCAGGTCATTAATTCATCCTCAGTGATGAGCTATTGACAGTAACGGGGCAGGGAACTGCCATTTCAACATGTGAGATCATTGCCACTGGGAAGCAGCAAGAGGAACCCAAGGTTTCTTGAGTAATTAGTGCCCACAGGTTGCAATACTCATTTACGACTCGTCATTTGGTCTTCTGCAGGAGCTGGATGTAACGTAGGAAGTCTCCTGCAATTACCTGCATGATCTCATCCCTCCTGCCCCTGATTTTTGTCTTTGCAGAAGGAACTCAACAACCTTCTTGAGATGTTTTCCCAACCCTATGGAGCTGGTAGTCTCTTTCCCAGAGTTTTGGTGGATCGGTCTTGGTCCAGATGAGAGGGTCAAGGGAGGTATGTGCTTTGGGGAGGAAGATTTAAGAGCACCGATATAAAATAGCTGGCGAGGCAGCAACCACACAGGCAAAGCTCAGGGCAAATGGTCCCAAAGGTGGTGCAGGACCCAGCAGGAAAGGCAGGTCATCTTCTAAGGGCAGCCTTGCAGGTGGGGTGTTCAGCGAGATCATTCTTCTCTGAAACAAGAATGAGTCTGGGAGGTGGCAGCGAAACTGATAAAAAGAGCAAAAAAACGTGAGAGCAAGGCAAGGTTGAGGGAGGGTTTGTTTAGTCTGGAGGAGGACAAGATAACAGGCTTGTGTGTGTGAAGGGCTGCTTTGAAAAGGGAGGAGAAATTAGAAAAAAAAAAAAAGAGTGTTTGGTGGATCAGACGTGGGAACAGAAGGACGGGGTGCCATTCCTTGGCTGGAGGTTTTGGGAGGAGGTAGGACAAACAGCTGGGACCACCACATCCACCCTGGCACTGGGGCTGGCCTGAGGGATTCCCAAGTCCCCTCCAAGCTCGGGATAAATGGGTTGGCCCACAACTCTCTTTTATCCCGAGCCTTTGGTAAGCCTGTCTCGCAGCGGGCAGGTTGAGATCCATCAGGTTTCATCATTCTTTTCTGATGGACTGGGCTTACTGGCACCTGCAGTCAGGGCACTGTTTGGGCTCCTTTTAACAGATGCTTTTGGGGGGGGGGGGGGGGGGCCTGGCTGGGGCATCCATGTTGGGATCCCTCCTTGGATCCTGCAGCTAGAGCATCCATCCCCAGAGGGTGTTGGGAATGGGACAGAGAAAGGGACAGTATGGGGATGGTGGGTGCCGCTCGAGCCAGAGGGAAGGAAATGGTGAAACCATCACATTTCCATCAGTAGAGGGGCTCCAGAAGTTGTGGTGTGCTTGGCAGGGCTGGCAGTGAGCTGGACATGGGGATGATTCCATGGGGAACATCCTGCATGAGCCATCCCTCATTGTCACCAGGGATCAGAGAAGCACAGGCATCCCCCATGGCTCGAGGGGATGCGAAAGCATCGGTGGAAAAACGTAACATCTGGCTGTGGTCTGACCAGATCTCTTGGTCAAACCCAGGCAGGCGAAGAGCCTGGCTTTTCTGCCAGCAGACAAGAAAATCACATGCCTGCTCTTTGCAGCCCAATACAGCAGGGTTATAGCTGCGGGTGTGCACCCCAGGGGTGGATAAATGGGCTGTGCAATGGGAGGAAAATTGGCCAGACCACCCACTCGCCATGCTCCCCAGGGGTTGCATTAATCTGGCAGATAAAGCCCAGCTACCGGGCTTAGGAGGAATCTGCCTTGTCTCTCTGACCTGCCCATTTTCCCTGAATCCTTAAGGATATTTTTTGTCACGCGGGAGAAATCTTGGCAGAGCTTTGCCCTATCCCTGCCAGTCCCAACTTGGTTTCGGCAGCAAGATGGGATGCAGCTGCTCATCAACTGTGCAGGGATGCAGCTCAGACTGCAGACGAGACTGCCAGAGAGGCAGTACCCATCCTCTCCGCTCCCCCCCCCCCCCCCACCCCAAAAAGCCCCACATAAACCCTCTCTTACAAATTAACTACAAATTGAATTTATTTCCTCTACAAAAGGACTTATTTTTTTCCTTCTGACCAAGTCACAGAGGTGACTTTGTGTGCCACGATGCGCTGCAAGAGGGATCAGCGTGCACTGGTGGAGTGGCTCCTGCCTGCCCTCCACCGCCGCATGCCAGGGATGAGGCACCGTGAGACTGGAGTAAACCCAAAATTCAACTCTAATGTAGTGCTGATCAACTTTCTTAGAAGTATCATTTGGTTTTTAGAAACCTCCTAGCAAGAAAACCGAGCAGCTGCTGCAGAGATGAGGGAAGAGCATCACAAAACTGGCTGTGCAGTCAGCAGTGCCAAGCACTAAAGCAGTCCACCTCGGTAGAGTGAGATTGTCCATCATGAACAGCGTAGTTGAGAAAATAATTCAGAATTTGGTTGAAAAACGCTTCTGTACTTTTCAAGCCATGGGGGAATCGTTTTGCTCACCATTTGCTAGGACATGATTGAAAGTCTCCTAACTACTAACAGAATTTCAGAAGCTTTCAGGTCATCAGCCCTTAACATTCAGGGATGCCGAGGTGCAAGGCAACTATCATGGCTGGGCAATTGAATTAATAACTGGGTCTCTGTTAATTACACCTGTACAGGGGCTGAGCATGACTGAGACACAACTCTTCAGTTTTTAATGGTGGGAATGGTGGACAGAGACTGTCAGTAGCGATGTACCAATAGCTCCTTCCCAACAGGCTACAAGTTTTGCTGACTCCCCTAAGGTGATCTTGAAGGTATGGATGTCTAGGACCAAGGTGATCAAGCGAAGGCCAGGTGCTAGAGATGGGGCTCTCTTGGGTGTCTAGGAGCCATACCCATCATATTGAAGCAGCAAAAAGAAAGGGTCAGCTTCTCTTGGTTCTGAAAACAGCTCTGTGTGTGGCAGGAGTACCTGCCTTTCATGCGATTGATTTGCTGGAACTGAAATGTGAACAAAAAAAACCCAACTTACTTGAACTCAAATTACAGAGTTATTACAGAAAATACCATTTTCGGGAATTCATGAGGTTCAGCAGAGAGCTGAAAGCTGCTGCCCTGCTTGTGCAAGGGGTGTCAGGAGAGTCACAGCCCTGTGCTCTCCCTTTGGTCTCCATTCTCCATGCTCAGTGCTGTGCTGGACCCAGATGCTCTTAAGACCCAGTTTCAAGTTAATTTGTGCTTGTAAGCCACCTTACAAATTGATTTTAACAATGTTTTTCTGAATACACTAAAACCACGACAACCCCTGACGATATCAACCCTTGGTGCCGATGCTTAGCAGCTCCCTCAAGCTATGCCACCCCCACAGGGACCCTCCTTGTGCCCAGGGGACCGGGGAGGTGCTGCAGGGTTGTGCAGGCACTGGGGCATCTCTCATGCCAGGAAAGGCACAAACTGACCCAGAGGAAACTCCACCTGCACACAGTGAGGAGAGACCAGTGGTGCAACAGGACAAACATCGCCTGGTTTCCTTTTTCCCCACATGCTTTTAAAGTCCTTTATTTGTCCTACTCAACAGGAAAGCAGGTCAGCAAAGGGCACAGCATTTCACATCCACTCCAGCAGATGTTGCTTTTGCAGCCGCTGCGGCAGAGGATGCTTCCCTGCCACTGGTGGGATTTCTGCTGAAGTTCAGGGTACACTTTCCCCCCTCCTCTGCGATGAGTTTCTGCATTACACGCTGGCAGAGCATCAGGACATCCAGCAGTGATTCAGCCGCGGTTTAGAAGCACATCACATACCACAGCAATCTGTCATTCCCACGTAACAGGGCAACATTACACACGCTGGGGAACTTCTGACCAGGGGCTCTTTCTGGACTGACAAGCAGTTTGAATGATTCAGCAGCAGGAAGCACCCAGACAAAAGGCTCTCCCCACTGCAAGGCTACAGGAGCCGACACTTCCCCAGACTCTAGATACAGCTTTAAAATGGATTTTAGGGTGCACCTCAGCCCACTGCCTCCAACCAACACAAGATCCCAGTTTCCTTTCACGACCTCTGCAGGGGAAAAGCTTGCTTTCATCCGGACCAGAGCACAACTGGCTCCACAGAACAGCCAAGCCTTACCAGAAGCAGCAGGTATCACTGCGTGGGGAAGGGGTGGGAGGATGCTATTCTGGTAGCTACAAGCCACCAGATGAACTCAGCTGCCAGGAACTGCACCATGAGTTGCAAAATACTCATTTTACTAAAACATAGATGCTTACCAAAGGACACATGTTCTCAACTCTGTGTTTGTAAACCCCTGCTGAGTGATTCCAAGGAAGTGTAAGACCGTGACTAAGAAAACGTGGTCAAAAGAATAAAGAGACTGCCCGCTCTGCAAAGGAGAAAGGGCAGCTCCAGCAGGTGGGACTTTACCTTCCCAGGGAACACTCCTACACGCATCTGTAAGGCAAACCACAGCCCCGAAACACACAGGGCAGGGACCTGTCACAGGGATTTGGGATGCTCTGAGCACAGGAGCAGTGCTATGCACCCCACGGGATGTTTAAAAGGGAGGACCAACTTGGATAGGGATGGGATGCTACTGCTGATACAGTTAAAAATAATTACTGCTGAAATCCTGTTCCAGTCTTGTATCCAGACAGTAAAAACTGGTATGGATTTATTAAAAAAAAAAATACCCAGGTATTTGCAAAAACCTTCCTAGGACACCTGGTGTACTGCTGTTAGCCTTCCTCCTCTCCAGGCAGCTGCAGCAGGTAGGGCTTATTTCTTATATCTTGCTTCATGCAATTGCATGTTTTTGCCAAACTGCTTCTGCGAGCAGAAGGGGAAAGCATTTTCTTCCCTACATCTATAGAGAACAATTTTTTGAGTCCAGAAATGAGTATATCACTATTTCTACACAAAAAAAATTCTCACCGTAAACCAATGTGGAAAGCTCACATTTCCTGCAACGCAAGATTAAAAAATAATTAGATCATAGATCTAACTGCATAGATTTACTACACAGGATGACAGATACACTATGTAGTGTTTGCTCAAGATCTTTTAAATCCAATAGATAACTTAATAGCTGAAAACCAAAATGAGCGATTCAGTGCCAATTTTAAAAGTGAGAAATAGACTTTAGGAGCACTTAATGAACAACCTTAAGTGCATTTATCTTTCATGGGACAGCAAATGACTGCCTGTTCCTAAAAGACATGGGATGTAGCTCAGAGTAAGCAAGCACTTGCCCTGGCATTACCTCTGTTTTTTTGTTAGGCTGACAAGACTATTAACAACAGTTCTGCTGAATAAAAATTTGGGGGTAAAAGAGGCTTACTGCTTAAATCCCAACTTGTGATGGCTTTGGTGGCACTTCTCTTTATAGCTGAGTGCCAGCAGAGCAGCTCATACAGCCATGTTTTAAATTCTCTAAGGAGAGCAAGACCACAGAGGCAGGCTCCTGACCACTCATCCTCCAGCACAAGCCCTTGGAAGTTGCTGTAAGAAAACCTTCAGCTCAGTAGTAACAGAACCAAACCAGGGTGTGAGATGGTGCTCAGAAAGAAATCAACATTCTGTTACTATATAAACCCATGGGTTCCTCACCCTGTGGAACACTGTCTGCCATCCTGGTCCTTCCTTTCACCCACCATCAAAAGAACAGACCAAGTTATTGAACATTTCCATACAAACATCTAACTAGATCTGAAAACCACAGTAAGACGAGACAACGGAGGCCACTGATTAGAAGTGGCACACACATACATGGAGAGGAGCTGTCTGTTCCATTCTTATGCAGGAACAGAGGAAAATCATCAAATAAAGGTCAAGAGGCTGCAGGTCCACAAGGTCTTGTAACTGCTCTTAGTCCACGAAAAAAGTGTGGAAATTGCTATGCAGGGAAAAAAAGTAAAGCAACTTGTGTTCAAAAGCCAAGGGAACAGTGGCAGATGTAGCCTAGCATCTCACTGCTCTTGCCCTGTTTTCTAGTCCTCCAGGCTTGGTCACCACTGGAGCTATAATACAAAGTGAGGGAAGTCTGACAAAAGTACTTTCAAACCTTGCACAGAATTTTGCTGTAAGTGCATGAAGTTCACTGAGTGGGCAAAATGCTACTATACTGGTAGAAAAGCACAATTTGAGAGTTATATTGATTTTAGCCACATGTGGATAAAGATGTACTCTTTAGAAGAAGGACAATCATCAGTGAAGAAATAAGAAAAATCAGGGCAGTCTAAGTGTTATTTCATTGCCTTCTCTAAGTGTATGGTTGTCTACTTCCACTGAAGCTCTCTCCTTATTTAAAGGTCTACATGTTATAGGTGATAATCTGCTAACAGCTCACCCACCTCAAAGCTCAACAGCATTACCTAGAGTTTATTACAAGTCTTGCCCCATGGGTACAGCGCTGCTGAATGACATTTCTTGTTCCTGCTGCTGTACAATTTGCACACTGACTTCTCTATGCACTGGGTTTACATACCTGAAGGTATTACATTTAGAGAACAACTACCCAGCAACACAGAATTAGGGTGAATTTTACTTCTGGGCTTTCAACATTATTCCAGAATACACAGCATAAGTATTGTAGTCTCTTTTCAACTCAACTTATACTTGGCAAAAGTAAGTAGGAAAAGAAAAAACAAACTTTTTATTTTTCACTTTTTGAAAGCATTTTACACAGGCTTTGATCTTCAGAATACCTTGGAATCAGTAGAAAAAACTAACTGAACAGTTTTTCTTTACAATAGAAACCTTTCAGGAGTCAAAATTGAGACTAAAAAAATACATGCAAAACATACTCCTTTCAAAACACAACTCGAAACAAAGAACCAAACTACACAAATATGCAGAATGAAACAGCATGTAACATCACAGAAGTAGTCTTCATAAAAGGTGTAAAAGTCACCTATTCACTAGGCACTGTTCACTTGTTTAAACAGAAGAGACAATAAAAATATTGTCCACAAACTTGCAATTTCAACTCAAAGGCTGTAGCTAGAAATTCCTCTACATGTCATGCTTTAATAGCGACCTGAAAGAAAAAACAAAATATGCACACTATTAGACTTCCAAGGATTGACAGATTTTTAAGTTTTCTATCTAAATTCAGTGCCACCCCTCAAATTTGCATCGAATTCGAGAGCCTTATGATTTGTCTATGACAAAGTCCAGCAGTCAGTACAGTTCTGCCAGTAAGTTCCTTTGTGTAGAAAACCTCCAATTCCCGTCATATGCTCAGGGCTGATGTTTCAGTGCGCAATGAGAATTCACATTGTAATTGTTCCGTGGTGGCAAGTTTCCCTACGTATCAGTAAAAGCAGTTACACTTGTTTTCATTTGGACACAAAGGGTAAACATGAGAACACAACCTATTCATTCACTCTGTATCCCTTACAAAGGGGGTATGCTAGGAATGCTATTGTGTTTTATTAAATTTCTGCCATCAAAATGCAGCTTTATCTTCCATGCAAATAAGCAATTCAGAAAAAAAGCACTATTTGGACCTTGGATGAAGTTAACCTCCTCTTTAACTTATGTTGGGAAATTTAGTTTCAGTGTTAGAACATGCGAGGCTTGTGAATTTGGCCTTGCTGTTAGAGAGGTAACCAAACTGTCAGCATACTACGAACTCCTGTTTTAAGAGTTTCAGAGAAAGAAATGGTACCTCTTGACTTTTTAACAAGTGGTATTACCTAGGTTGGTATTTTTTCTTGCAAACTAAGTATTTGCTCTGTCCTCAAGGTTGCCAGTTGCTCAATGAAACACTAAAAGGAACTGTCATTCAAAAAAAAGTCTTTATGGATGCAAAACTTCAAAAGAAGTAGTTCAGGCCAAGTGGAAATTTGCTTTTGATACGCGAGCTCTAAGACTACTTACGAGGTGAATAGGATCGAGATCTGGATCGAGATCTGTAGCCCCCTCGGCTGTAATATGGGGATGGTGATCTCCTCCTGTGAAAAGGGGCAACAGAAACAATCCTTTCGTTAAAGCCTGTGGCAGATGAGTGGCAGCAGCTTTATGTGGATACTTCTAACCCGATCCTGGTATCAAGAGTGTACTTGGGAAAGCTAATGAGCACATAAGGAGCTGATTAACATTTCTACTGGATAACAAAGCAAAGATGTGAGTTTTCTTAATACTCTTATTATTACCAGGTCAGAGTAACACTGCTTTAGACTAATGGAAGAAATATAAGCACTGTCTCATTCACAGTTTGGCTACATGCAATTTTAGTGTTTCAAGCCAAGAGCATCCCAAACAAACAGTGTAAGCCAAATCACACCTGAACTTTCAATATGAATTATTTCTTTCAAGATGACAAGTTGATTTGAGCAGCAGTCACTGCTACAACCAACTCCACCCCCTCACTGAAGAGCTGCATGTACTCTGCATCCACCCAGTTTCTGTTAATGTGTTTAAAGATATCCTAGTCTTGATTCATAGAATACTAAAAAAATACCATGTAGAAGAATATTTCCACTGTTGACCAGGCACTGAAAGCTTTCCTGTCATACCTGTAAAACTGATCCCTGTCTTGAACAGCTCTCCATCCTCCTCCTCCTCCGCCACCACCTCCTCTGTGAATCCAAAAGGAGAACAACTTTTGAAAATTTTAAAAATAAGAAGTTCATTGTACAAGCAAAAAGCACCATCAAGCATAAGAAAGTCATGTGAAGACAAGAAAACATTGGTTCCTACACTGCATAATACTAAATAACTTCACTATGTTAATTTTCATGTATTCCTAAAATGCGTTGGCTAAACTTGGTGTCAAGGAACAGTTGAAGAGGACTTACCAATGTTGCATTTTACAATGTCATACTCTCCAATGAGCAGCAATTTAAGATCAGTGCATAGCCTTTGCTTCTAAGACCATTTCTATTCTCAGATGCCTACCCACTCGAGGCAAGTGGTTTTCTTTGGTTTTGGGTTGTTTTTTTTTTTTTAAGTAGCAAGATCAAGTCACTGTCCTGAGCAAAAAATTGATTCCAGGATGGAGGCAGAGAAAAAACCCCACATCCTTACATTTTAACACTTCACAATCATGTTTAAACAAGGGCATTTAAGAACTGTGGCACAATTTCTCCTTATATAAACACTGTCTAGAAATGAAACAATATATTATAGTATTTAACAATATTAAGTGGTTGGGCTGGTACCTCCACAAATTTAGATACAACAAAGCATTATCAGGAGGAGACTAAATCAACTTTGGGTCATGGAACAGTCACTGCCGCAGATGTCTCAAGAGCTCAAAAAGGCCATAAATCATATGAAGGACAAAGAACCCCCAAAACACAACATGACACTTTCAATGAGCAGGTCTTTTTTTTTTTTAAAGTCTTCCCCATTTGGTAGCTAGCCAGTGTGCAAGTGGGGTTTTTTTCTTAAGGTTATTCTTCAGTTTACAGATACTTTTCTAGACAAGATGCAGCATCCTACAGCAATGAGAAGAAACTAGATTTTAACATGACAATTCCCATCTGAAATTTTATTTCCCTGAAGGCTTTACTGCACAGAGGGCAAGGAAGGGAAAAATGCAAATTGTTCCCAGTTGATATTCTAGGGTGGAGTACTAGTATGCAATGCTCTACTGCATCTTTACAGTTCTAACTTTCCCTTCCTCAAGGAAGCACTCATGACATACACAACACTACTCTCTCTCCCTCAAATGACCAATATCTGCAGGATGAGAAAGCAGTTATCTAACGTGGGTAGACCATGATATTTTTAAAGTAGACACACACATATCATTTGTGGCTTACTTTCACCCTTTCAGTATCTGCTATGAAAATACACTATATAAAGGTTCTACAGTGAGCTTTAAAATATTGGGGTGTGGGGTTTTTGTTGACTTCCCCCACCCCCCCCAAGATAGGAAATGGAAATCACCCTTGCTGGAATTGTCAATATTCTGAGTATTTCCACCCAAAAGCCCTAGTTCACAAGACACAGGATGGGAGAACGTGTAGGAAGGTCAGAACATTGCCCAGCACTTGACTGCCTCAAAGAGCTGGATCGAAACATGGCCATGAATTCTGATACACTACACTCAAACTAGTACACTATGTAGTCTATCTTCTCACATCACTTCTCACTAGTCTGCTCTTCTTCATCTAATGCATGTATTCTTTTTTATGTTCAGTCACTATCACAGTCTGCAACTATTCTCACTGGCATGCACCCAGAACTGATGTAATTACAACTTCTGATAACATTTTACAAACATCTGAGCCACTGTTCACTATCAGGAATGAAAAAGGTAACACTTCAAGCACTTAGGGTCATACCATAATCTAAACAAGGAATAAATTAAATTTTAAGAACACACAAGCAACAAACAACAGATTTCAAGGACAACCAGTAAACCCTGACTGACCCTTTATGAATAAAAAGGAAATCTGTACTATGAAGAAGTGCAAGAAGAAAGACTGATAGTGTAAAACTCTTACCAAACACTGCACAGCCCCACACCTTTTGCTGGTCCTTATATGCCTTTGCCATTTTGATAAGCTTACATCAGAACCCCATAGAAAAAAATGGAAAGTGGGAGAAGCAAGCTAGAAGCACCACTTAGACTGCTTAGCAGGTTAAGTTGCAAGTCTTTTCTGTTCCCCAATGCTTTGGCAAGATGCTTCAGTTAATTTACCCACTAGATTTCGGTTCATTATTTTTAGCTCATTAAATGAGATGAGGCTATGTTAACTATCCCAGGCAAGTTTTTGTACCTTGTGCTCTGAAACATACTGGAAGTTTGGTCAACAGCCACTTTTGGGTCACATCTACCTCCCATGAAAGCCTACACAGAAGTGCCAGCAAGATGAAAACCAACATGTCTTGGTTCTTGTATGCTCAGTATCAACTTCAGATTTTAGCTGCTCCAGTTCTCCAAAATGTTCAAACCACTGATGTTTCAAGAGAATGGATTGTTAGAGGCACAGAAGTGCCCTAATGACTGCTTCCCAGAAATGTGAAAACACTTGTGTCTCCTGTGTTCACTGTGATGATGTAGAGCACCTTGATCCCCTCCCCGTCCACAGCAGCATTTAAGCACTGTAGAAGCAAGGCACCTGATTTAAGTGATAACTGCAAGGCAAGGAGGGCAGAGATTGGAAGCAACACCAACAGCCCAGGAAGGAGAAAGATTGGTTGAAAGCAGTAGGAGGGGAAGGAGGAGATAGCTGCCCTCAGTCACTGACAATGACCATACAGCTATCAATGTAAGTATAAAGATGGTATTTTTTTCTACACCTAGAAAGCAACAGAAGAGTACACTGAAAGCTAAGATCACAGAATTCATTATTTCCTTTGTCTTTGAGCTATAATGTAATAATGCAATTTGAATTCACGTATTTCCATGAATACACAGTTGCCATCAGAGAACAATCATAAATCCACCCATTGCTGATGCATTTAAGCTTTGCAAACCACTTAGAAAGTACTACTATAGAATTCTGCAGCTACAGGAACGTTTGGTAATTGCAGACAAAAAAAAAAAGAACACCTATCTCTGTGTTCAACTTAATAGTGCCCCAGAAATTGTGAGGATTTCACAGGGGACAAGTCTTATTGGCAGTCTTAATGAAAAATCCAGAAGACAAACTTGTTCCATCACCAAAGCCAATTACATACCAACCATATTTTCAACAGATTTTGATCAGCTTTACTACCCCTCTGACAGTGTATATTGCCACCTGAATATTCACTTCCTTCAGCTAACTACTATGCTGTCAAAAACAGAAGTTTAGACTGAAGACAGACAGAAATAGGAGGCGTAAGTCCTTCAAGTAAAACACACACATCCAACCTGACAGAGTATGCTAAAAAAGCTTTTTTATGCAAATGTCCAATACAGAACAGGTAATGTTCCAATCCCCGATTCCTTATTTTTGGCACCATTTGAGATGCCGGAATTATTAGTAGGGGATTACTGGTGACCACTGAAACTTGGCACCTTTTGTCTACTACATTATGTTCAAAATCTAAGTTGGCACTATAATACCAACTCAAGTATTAGATCTGCACCTGTGTTCCCACTATTTCCATGCTAACAGATAAACCAACAGAAGATTCTTTTAAAATGAGAGTACAGAGAACATATTTACCTTGTTTTTCAAAACTTAATGCAGATTCAAACCATTATGGACTAACTCATGCCACAGGTTAAACATCACAAATGATTCCTCAATCTGACCAATCTGATTTGTACTGAGCAGCCATTTTGGTAAATACTTCATAGTAAGATATCAGGATGACAGCAAGTTCAAAAAAACTTTTGGCATGCATATGTAGGATGAACTGCTTAACTTATATAGGCGGAAATGTAGATGAGAAAGCACAGTTTAAAAAGCAGTCGAATATTACAAACATTGACTCACCTGTATGATCTGCTGTAATAGTCACGATCATCATACCCTCTATCATACCCTCTGTCATAGTAATCTCGTCGTCGTGAGCTGCCACTACAATTAGTGAAAGAAAATTACATTTAATAAAATACTAAACATTAATATTGTTTGCAGTGCTTTTCAGTCGGTGTACAGTCAGTCAAGTATACACCGTTTTAACTGGGTTATATTATTACCCTGCATCTTCACAGTTGAAATGATTCTGAGTACTCCTACTTTGCCATCAGTGCAGACAGGAACAGAACTACTTAAATAATTGCTTTTTAGAATGCTCGAACTTTAAGATAGCTACTTTCCTCCTTGGTCTGAAACCTCTTAACCTTTTGACATCACACACATGTGAGAAATTCCATTCTGTGACAACTCTTCATTCACTTTTAACTCTCAGCTGCTTTTGGAAGAACTTTCCCATTAAAAAAAACCTGCAGTCTCAACATCAACTACATAACCACCAGTACCATACGCTGAAAGTCTTGGGAAAACAATTGGGAAGTTACTTGGGAAAACAATTTGCATTCTTGGCAACTTTAAGTCAAAAGTGTACTCTGTGGATAGGGCAAACTGCACCACACAGCTGTTTAACTAGTATTTGCTAATTCACCCTTGAAAATTTGAGCTTGCAAAAGACATTAATATTTGAAGGTACATAGGACAACTCAAAATAATTTAGAAATTGTCAAAAAATCTTACTGTAGACTTATTTAAACATTTAGATAGCTCATGTCTGGGCTGTATAATTAAGGAGCACATGTTTCTGCTCACTGTAATCCAGGCTGACCTTAGATCAGTCACTGACAAGTGCTATATAAATTAACTCCTATCTAAAAAGCTGGAAAGATACACATTACTACTGATGGCTGTCCACATGTAGTCCATCTTTTTTAAAAATTCTGAAGAGCCTCCTTTATCAGTTGATTTTTTTAGTTTTCAGAAGCTTTGCCAGGTAACATCAGTGTTAGCACAGCTCTTGTTAAGGAGACATTTTAAAAAAAAAAACAAAACAACCCACATAATTAGGCATCAACAGTCATTTTTGTATTTTAGTTTCTAGTACTGAAACATCCACATACTGTACAGTGCACAAGCCAGAAGCAAGGGAACAGCTTTCAGAACAGCACATTAATGCAAAAGCCTGATAAACTAGGAAAACCACACAGAATCAGGTCTCTTAGAGGGGATATACAACAGTTTTTAACAAAACAAGACAATTAATCCTATCCCATACTGGTTTGGAAAAAAACACACACAGGTAACTTACTAAGTGGGTCTTCCCATATAGATTCCAGGGGTAGGTGTGTGAGGTCTTTTTGTTATGGAGAAGTCTACCCGAATCCTTCTTCCATCCAGCTCCATTCCATTGGCACGTTCCTTTGCCTGAGCAAGGTGATAAAATACAATTAGCTGCAAATATGAAATTTATTACCAAAGTTTCTAACCACTGCTTCAAGTATTAAGAAAAGTCCTAAAATGGCTCAGTTAGGATGCACGTCCAAGTTTCATTTATGCCTTATACATGACATCAAACCTAAGCTCCAAGACTTTCTAGGCCAGCTGGATATAAGCTTCAATAACCACTTAAAATGTGACTTGTATTGCATAAAAAGTCTAAAAGGAACATAATTGAACAATTGTTTCAGTACCCCTGTTCCTAATATGATTAAGAGGAACCTTTGAACATGCTTATGTAGGGAGATGTAACTACTCCAACATGCAACACGAAGCAAAGCATTTAGAAGTTAACACTTCTGTGTTACATTGGTTTTTTCCTCCAATACATCCTCAAAACCTACCAAAACCTTGAATATAGTAATACCTATGTCATAAGGAATTCTGAAGTAAAAAAAAAAGCAACCAACAAAACTATTGGTTTTTTCTGCCAAGTAGCAGGACCTACATCCAAAACTCCAACATAACATGGAAGCCTTCATGCTGAATTTGGAAAAGAAGACACTAGAGACTTTAAGTTGTAGAATTTATGCAGAATATAAGCCTAGTTACAGCCCATAAGCACAGTGCTCACCAAGGGCTGGCCTGAGTGTAGAATTCTATAGCTGGCAAGTATAAAATTCCCTGTTCATTCTGTAGCACTTTTAAGCATAAATCCTGTAATTTGTTATATGGTATTGACACTGCTTCAATTCACTGAATCCCTTAGGGTTTCCCATGGACATCTGTAGGGACCAAGAAGCCACTACACATTTGCCTGGCCTTTTATTTTCAGAAAAGATTCCCCCCCTCTCAGACTGAAGTGTTAGAAGTCAGAAGAATGCATGTTAGCACTCCTACAGAGAACTCTGAAATGGCTGGCTGGTCCACTCTGAACATGCCTGTTATTAAATAGAAGATCCCAAGTGGAGTTAGGAAGGAACTCTCATCTCATAATTGAAACAGAGAGCCTGTGTTTCTATTTTCTTTTCTTGTTGGGTTAGTTTGTGCTATGGCTAGCCCAAAGTTTGCTTTTGTGAACTGCACAACAGCTCAGCCTGCACAGGGACCATGACTCTCCACTTTCTCCTCTGGTACACAGTAGGTATCCTTTGAACTAAGACTCTGACATTTATTATGAGGTGCCCAGTATTTCTTAGGCCCTGAGAAGGCAGGAAAGATACTGTGGACTAGCTTGCATTATGATTATTTCACACAGACAAAAGGAATTAATGTTAAAGTTTCCTATACCATTTTAAAGGTCAAACAGTGAGTTTCCCCAGGCTATATCCTGTTACAGAGTACACATCCCAGCAACTGAGAACACAGCAAACGTGCCATACATCCTGCACCCCAACCTACTTCCTTAGCATCCTCAACGTTTTCAAAGTACACAAATGCAAATCCTCTTGAACGCCGAGACTGCTGATCATACACAATGGAAACATCAGCAATTGGACCATACTTGGAGAAAACTTCTCTCAGATCCCTTTCTGTGGTGTACAGACTCAATCCGAATACACCAAGACAACAATTTGGGTCAGGATTTGCCTAAAGGAAGGGACAGATAGATAGGTATTAGAATAAAATTGCTTGTATTTGCAGTACAAGGTATTTCACAAGTTGTGAGTGTCAGAGTTTCAAGCCAAAGCAACAAGAAAAAGATACTACCGAGATTCAGGTTGGGTTAACTTCCTAATAGACACTATTACAATCAAACCTACAGATACACAAGCCTCCTTTCACAAAAATACTTTGCGTTTCTCAGGGTGCTGTACAAACTACAGTTACAACACATAACAGGTACTGTATTTAAAAAGTTTTCCCTCCAAATGTGAGCGGATGACTGTTGAATGTGGAGAGATACATATACACACAGAGGCCTGGATCGTATCTTCATTTGTATTAGCTAACACTTTCCCCCCCTACTTTAGCATGAACCACACTGTGCTCAGCCACCTGAGCCTATAAAGCAGCTAAATGCAAGCTGGTTTACATGCTCATTTAAAAGACACCATCAAAACAGCTTTTAATGAAATGTTTTAGTTTTCCACAATTTCTCATCAAGAAAAGCACAAATGTTTCTCCCTCCTAATTCTACCCCCATCCTTTGCTGCATACATTAGCTCATTTATTACAGCAGGTATAGTGACAACAGCCTGCACTAGTAGCACTTCTAAAGGCATCTGTTAAAAACCAATCAAACAAGACACCCCTGCCCCACAATCCTACACAAACTTATGGAAATCCACAGCTTATCAAAAGCCAAGTGACAATTAACATCAACAATATCTTTTAAACAGATCTGAGCAGGAAGCAGAATGTTCTTCTGGAAAACCCCAATAAATTGTGTGATTT
The DNA here is from genome assembly GCF_030463565.1 of Pelecanus crispus. NCBI lineage: Eukaryota > Metazoa > Chordata > Aves > Pelecaniformes > Pelecanidae > Pelecanus > Pelecanus crispus. The sequence continues at coordinate 29,957,991 of NC_134651.1, read as the reverse complement.
CAGGGTGTATTCAGGACTACATACAAGTCATCCACTTCTGTAACAGACATACCCTGTTTCCAATATGACGTCTGCGAGTAGACATGGGTGAATGGCTGTGACTGTGTCGTCGCCGATAATCCCGACTGTAAGACCTACTTCTGGATCTCCTATGAGAGCGGGAACGAGAGCGTGATCTTGTGTAGTGTCTACGGGAACTCCTCCTTGATCTAGATCTGAGGAAAAAAGGGGAAAAGGTAGTGTTGGGTTGGTTTGAGTTTTTTTTAACCCTTCAAAAATACATCAGATATTCACAAACAAAAAGCCCAAATAACCATTTTCTAAAAACCTGCAGTACCACATGATTCAGCTATAATGAATATAGTCACTACTCTCAAGGATCGTGCACTAAATCTTTACAATCAGATTACTGTAGATGCTCTCAGAGCATTTCTACTGCAGAACAGGAATCTTATCTTCCATTTTAGTTAGTTTTTAGTTCCCCAATAGCTTTTAACTTTCTCTAACAAGGCTATCTTGGTTTGACACAGTATAGGCTTAGAATATTCACAGCTTTTACCGTAGTATTTAAGTAAAAATAGCTGGGGTGGCTTTCTTTTGAAGACTTAACAGAAAAAGGGAACAGGAGTAAACAGTCAATACAACTTCACACAAAAGCACGCACAATTGCAGAGGCGCACACCTCTGCTTATTCTAGCACTCTGCATAACACTGCTTTCAGTGACACTGAAAAGCAAACACAATTTTTACACAGTGCATAATTACAAGCACAGAAGTCTGGCAAATGCCCATGAAACAGAGCTTAACATGACTGAAGAAATTATGCAGTATTAGGTTTATTTACCTTCTAGTATTTCAACAGTTACTTAACATTAGCTGTTGATGAATGTTTACATGTTCACACTTCAAGTGTATTTAGGCAAAGGTGCAACTGCTCACTAATTTCAGCCCAGACCTCCTCACAACAGTTCCAGAAATGTTTTCTGCCAGCACTAGGTCCATGGAGATGAGGCCCTGAAACACTTCAATTCCTTCTACTAAACCCTCAGCCCTCCTGACACAATCTTAGTTGAAAAGCTGGGCAGGCACTTAAACTGGCATACAGAGCTTGGCCTGCTGATGGCAGTCACTGAATAATCTGCATTCCACACAGCTACAAAGAAAATCGCTGCAAGGCTAAGTGTAATAAACAGTTTAATATTTAAAAGCTCTTAGTCATAACTTGTTAATCTTCAGGCTCTTGTTTGTGTCTTAAATGTCCTTCCTCTAGTTTGTGGAAGCCAAGGTAGTTAAGTACTGACTGAGACCATAAGCTACCATCATTGCACAACTGTGTTTCACAGTACCACCACCACTACAGTGGCATGAATGAAGCTCTTAACCTGAACCTGTTTTTACTCCTGAGCATTTAACAGCTTCTTCCAGAGTCAGGATTTCTCACTAGCTAAGTGTTACCAGACAGCCAAACTGCACGATATACACTCTGCAAATTACAGGCCTCCTTAAAACAAAATCTTCAACCTCCTCAACCTTCCTCAGCTTGAAGCATGTATACATGTCCAGGAGAAATGACTTCAGCATGTCCCATTACAATACTTCTAACTGTGTATTTAGAAAGAATAAATTATTTTAGGCTACAAAGTAAAAAAAAAAAAAAAGAGCGAGAACTTCCCTAAGGCAGGAAAGACAGTAAAAAAAGACAGAAATAATAATAATAAAAAAAGAAGTTCAACACATGCATACAGCCACATTTCAACCGCTGACGTACCAAAAAAAAAAAAAAAAAAGGCGGCAAACACAGAACTGATGTTCCAGGTAACAGAATGCACCCATTACATTGAACAAGAGCTGGAGACTTGTAAACCAGGCAATTCATTATGCGAGAGAACAAGGCTTAAATAGGCACTGCTTATATTGCCTGCCTTAAATGTCATACTGCCATTATTCTCCTTTGCTGCAAAGCCATCACAGCTGATAACCCTACTCCTCTGTAAGAATTGTTTAGACTTCACAGTCAGCCAAAGACAACAAGCTTGCTATGCTGCTGCTGAAAACTTCAATAAAAGCAGATTTTTAAATCAAGTATATCCACACCCCAACTGATAAATACACCAAGACACATATTTGTTCCCAAATCAAAGTTTAATTTATAAAGCTGGTAACTCAAAAATACATTTGCAATAGAAACTACCAAGAAATATAAGAGTTCTCACAGGGTTATTTCTCTGGTGAGAGCCAGAGTTAGATGACCTGCTCATGAACACATCCAAACATGTGACAGCACTGAAAAGAGATATAACTATGCTGGTTCTAAATATGTTCTGACACAATTCTGCCCAAATCTGCTAATGAACACACACTAACTCTGCAATATAATTCCAGTATTTCCAGCCACAGGCATTTTCAAGACAGCTGTTAAATGCTCAGGAAGCCACGGTAGTCAAGCTTCTACTTTTGTTCATCAAAAAGTAAAAAGTCAGTTGCCAGGGTATAATTTAAAGGGTGATTTCTTGTAAAAGTAAATTATTTATGTGCCATGTCTCTCGTAAATTCTAGATCTTGTATTTGCTTCTTCCAGCATTTTATACAATTTGTGATTGCATTCTTAGATGCTATTAGACACTGTAAGTGAGAAACACAGTGCTTTAAAGAGTACAGAATCCCTAGGGGTTATGGATTAAGGTGCAGAAGGACATGCTGGGCTGGGTCCTGACTTGCTTGTTATTTTAAAATTAAAACGTTCCCCAAAAGTGGTGTGCAGTCTCCATCCTCTGAGGTTTTTAAAACCCAACTGGATAAAGCCCTGAGAACATGGTCTGAGCCCAGAGCTGACTCTGCCTTGAGCAGGATTTTGGACTGGACCCTTTCTGAGTTGTCCTATGAATCTCTCACTACTAGCAATTCCAGAGGTCATTCCAATTTCATACTCTACAAAGCAGTTATTACTCTACCAAGTATTTATTCATTTAATTTGACATATTTGTTCTTGCACTACAGGGATTGCCAAGTGCATGATTTGGCACTTCTGACTGCCTGAAGTACACAGAAAAAACAAGCCCATTCCTCTGCTGTCAAAGTTTCCCAAGTATTTTCCTTCCCAACAAGCGCCTTTCAAACTGATCACTTTGATCTTGCAAGGAGACCTAAACACAGTATCTGATAGTGTTTTCAATCACAAGTGACTGCTAATAGCACAATGTCTTCCAGAGTTGTCATCCTTCCTTTAGCCTGACCCCCAAGCTTTGGCAAGACTAATTAATTGCTTATACACATAAAAAGTATATTGTGAACAGCTTAACTGGAAACCCCACACTGAAACCGATGGTTTTTAACCTGAATGCTTACAAATGAGTAAAGGAACTATCAACACATTAATTTCTGTAGTCAGCACTCAATTATCTAAACCTCTTAAGAAAATATCATCATTCACCTATTTACATGTTTTGTTGCATTTCTATTCATTCTTTATTAAATATGTACCTCTTACATGACACAACTGGTAAAGCCAATGTAAAGTGGCTAGCAGTGACATTTAGTCTTTATTATTAGACTATCAGCATATTTCATGTCTCAGTTATGTCTGTTAACAGTTTTAAGAAGAATTCTGTCACTGCACACAGTTTGTTTAGCAGAAGAGTATAAGGATAGGTAATACAGTGCAAAAGGCATTTTCACAGTGCACATTTGTGTTGCCACGTAACAAATACAATAAGCAAGCTACTTTCTCCACAACTCTTTTTGAGAGCCTGGAAAGCTGTCTGATCTTTAAAGCTTTCCAGCCTGTTATTTTTCAAGTTAATATATATTTAAAAGGTCAGAGAGATGGCTGTTGAAATTCACATTTATCTCTACTGCCTCATGGAATTGCTCCCAGTGAGAAAACGTAATAGATTAACATGACCTAAAATGGAAAATCTGCTGATGCATGTATTTCTTTTAATGCACAGAAAAGCTAACATCTAGAGTTCCAAATGCTTCATGCTCAGAAACTAGCCATTATTCTAAGACTTAAAAGGCAGGCTACCTCCAAACTGTATCAGCAGAGATAAAAGGCTACATAGCTGACTACCTCTTAGAAAAAGCTCAAAAAAGATCCAACTTGATAGTTTATCTTTTCAAATCCTGAAACCATAAATGCCCCTTTATATTCAATGTCCACAGATCATCAGTTACTTCTGGAAACAGAATTTGGCTACCTTGGACTTCAGTTCACCTCTGACATAATGATCTGACTTGTGAAGAAGAGGAAGAGGTAAAAGAAATAAACTCACCTGGATTCAGACCTGGATCTAGATTTTGACCTGGAACGCCTGGAATCCTCCTTAGATCGAGATCTTGCAGGGGTGTGTCTCCCCGACTTGCCAGACCCATGAGCACTTCCGCTTCTGGAAGCAGAACGGGATTCCTGCACGCAGATATCGAAAGCCTAATTTGTACACAATTTCTCATTTACCTAAGGTCTGTAAACAAGCTCCAGTGAAATAAATGGTAAAAATTCATATCTATGTGTCCAGGCAGTTGGCATTAGAACTGCCTCGATTTTTAAGAAGTTTTTTTTTTTTTTTTTTTCCCTGGTAGACACTTCTTTACCCTGCATATACTTTTGCTATTAAACAGATAATGCATGCATGTTTAGCAAAATATACAGGGACACATAAACAGACTAGTAATTACTTAGCGTAGTGCTTTCAGATTCCAGATTACTTCTTATCTTAACTTCATTTTTATTCCTTTTCTTCATTCTTCCGTTTCAAATTCTGACTTCTTTCATCTTCCCCACTTCACACAAATTGCTCAATATTCTACAAGTGGGACTTCTGGTCTGATAATTAGCATGCATTCACTTTCTTTTTTTTCAAATTTCAGCTTCACTTATTCCTGAGCTTCAAATAATTCTCATTTATAAAACTTGTCAAATGGCGACTTCCGCATTTTCCTTCTTCAACATTAACCTTAATAGAAAAAGAACAGGATGAAGAATATTTAAAAACTCCAGGATAAATTCTAGTGCCAAAACTGAAACTAGAAAAAAAAAATGTTTTGTGGACTTACTATATATGCAGTTCAAGAATTGAATCTACCAAATGCCCTATTATTTTATAAACAGATTCAGTCAATTCAGTTTAACTTAGTACTAAGCAACTGAATTCGCTATTTATGCCTATATTTAACACCAAATGCACAGTGAGTCAACTGAATATCTATTAATGAATTCTAGCATTAGGAAACTCAAAATACTTTGCACTGTCAGCCACATACTTAGACAAAATCAACAAGAAGTGATTTAAGTAAGGTCCCTACTGCGGCCAGAGACAACTAACTGATGTGTTTTTTGAATGCAGAAAGCACAACACAGTTGGTCCTTCAATGACTTAGAATTATGTTACTTTGGGACATTCTTGCAGTTTAGAAGGCCTAGTTTGAAGGTTTATGAGCACACTCATGCCTACTCTGCCTGCACAAGTGTGATTACATATGGAGGCTTCATGCTTCCAAGTAAATAATAATTTTCCACCAACTGAAAATGCAATTCTGTGCAAAACACTCAAACACTGTTCTGGAATAATACTCCACCTATTCTATTATTTACTTGTATTCTTCTTTGGTAATGATATCACCTAACTAGCATTTTCCTTTTTTTTTTTTTTAAATAAGTATAATGCTTAACTTCAGTCACATGGCTTAAACACTTAGTTTCAACACACTAGAGGTATTTATTTCACAACAAATTTTAAAATTCAGCAGAATTCTGTTTTTCCTAAAAACAAACAACTCTAAATTTTCTATCCATTCTGATCAAGAATGCTCACTAACAATACCAGAATACCAGATTTTTCTCAAAAATCACTTGTTTTATCATTGTAACATCTCTTAAACTTGAACATTCAACTTAATGGGCATTCCGTACCAAGCATTCAGAAATTCATTTGCTAAACCCGTATTTATTAGTGCTTAAGCCACTTCCGTACAACTTAAAACAAAGTTTAGCTATTTACAGTTGCCTACCATACAACACTGAGGGGACAGGACACAACTTGCAGGATAAAGCAGATTTCCAATTAATACCAGCAGCAACAGAAATAAAGCAAAGTTGATCAAGGCTATATTCTTCTCTGTCAAAGTGTTTAAGGAGGTGTTCTGAACTATAGCCACCTCATATACTAACCCTGCAAAGGGCAGTGCAAATATTGAGAACTAATTTAAGTTACAAATAACAAGTTTAACCTAAATCCATTACTACCTTCAAAACAATCCACAGAGATGACTTCTGAGTTAATGTATTAATTTAGCCGTAAGAAGTTTTCAACTCTTTAAGAGTTAGACAAAGCAAGATGGAAGAAGGGATAAAACACAAAACTAAGGCTGTTCTTCATTTGAGGAAAAATACTTCCATTCACAAAACAACACTCTTGACAGATTCAGGCTGGACAGAAGGAGCCACATCCAAATACAGGTGGTCTAACAGTGAAAAGGACACAAGAAATGCATGATGGGAGGGAAGCAGCAGGGAGGATCTTGCCCATAAACATACCCCATACCCCTTTTTAGAGTTTGTAGAAATCAATAAGCTTTGAAGAAGTCAATAGAGAAACAGTATTAGCATAAGCAAATGACTGAAATCTTCATCTATTCGATACATTTTTTTGTACCATCTTTGCAATATTATGTTAAGATTGATGTGGAAACTGGACAGCTAGGATCTGAGAAGAAACTTCGGAAGAAAAAAAACCTTTAAGACAACTGTATATCTAAATCAGAAAATTAAGCAGCTGACTTATTTTCATCTAGCTCCTTTGGACTTTACAACATTTTCCAGTTTTTAAACATCCACATTTTGTTTCCAGATCATCTTCTATCTACCACATTTTACAGGATTATGCCACTTCTTTATTACTTCCAGCCTCAAAGGAATTAATTCTTTGCACCTCACCTGCTCCAGATATTACTAAGACTGGTGATAACCCCTAAAATTTCAAAGTTGTTACCCTCCCCATCCCAACCCCCAGGAAATCCTTCCTACCCAAAATTCCAAACACCAGGAGCCTGCAACACTCCAAACTTAGTTTACACCTCATTATACTGACACTGTGAGGGTTCACACAAGCCACTCCCACAGCTCACTTAAATTGGAGAGTTTCTTCCATCCAGTTTTGTTGTTCTTAATACATTTTCTTTTTCTACCTTTTGCTCTTTCGCTTTGTGAATTTTAAGCTTTTTAAAAATGCCAAAGTAGGCTCCTGTTACGACAGGTGGAAGAAGAGAGATGAAGAAACAACCTTCTTTATCCTATCTATATTCAAAACCTGCTAGTAAGCAGATCAAGAATGGTGTTCGCTATTAAATAACCATTTTTTTTCTAACCTTGAATTGTGACGTGTATATTTTAAAAACCACCAGATCCCTTCATCTTTACTAACAGTTCTTCCCCTTTGGTCAGGCATTACTGGAATTCAGGTGGAAGCCCTGAAGTCCAGGCTTGTGGTTTCCAAATTATTCTTTCCATACTTTAAGCATATTAAAAACAATGTGTAACACACATTGATATGTTTAACATCTCTATATGATAGTATATCTAAGCACATTCATAAAGATGCATTACAGCCATCTACTCTATAAGCAGGGAATGTCACAACAACAGGCTTATTCTGGGGGCAGTAGATAGAAAAGGTTTCCAAGGACAGAAGTGGCTGTAAGGTACGTGAGAACCACGTGTTCTTTGCACTTCTGAGATCTGTTTTTTCCTCGTGGGAATACAAGTTACAGATTTCAGCTACTTAATAATATAAGATGCAGTCAAAATTATTAGTATTTTTAAAATCTTAAATCCCTATAAACTTACATATTTCCACTTGTTTTCCTAAAGAAAGATGCAGCCTCACATTACACTATCAAATCTACAGTCAGATTTATTCAAGGTGTAATTGCACTCACTTCACATTCCTCAACCTCTCTACTACTGAATTTAGCAAATGATCCAACAGAAAAAAAACAGCTTTTGCCTCTCTTACCCCTGAAGCACATGATTACCAGATCAGATCACCGCTGGGGGTGGCTGGCAATCCACTCACAGGGAAAGCAGAATAACCCCTTTCCACAACAGTTTCCAAACTCCACCAAAGACAAGACAAGAATGTGTCTTGAAAAATCAAGCTAACAGACCACAAGCATGGAAACCCAGCTTCCTCCCACCACCTCTGCCCCTCGTGTTGACACTGCGGCCTCATTCAGTGCACCAAGCTGGCAGGAAACTAATCCATCAGCAAAAAGCAAACAATTTTCTGACAGCTGAGGGTACTGAATCAGCCCACCAAGAGGTCAGATCAAATGCCAGCTGGTGAATGAGGAACACAGATAATGACCTATCCTTTCAGTGGCATCAAGCTATCAGATTGTTTCTAACCTTCTCAAACTGCTTCCTTAAACCGTTTTCCACAACTTAGTAACAAAATGCATTTTTTGAAAACGTGTAAAGTACCTTGTAAGTAGATCTATAAATTGAGCATTTGTACCATTCAAGTTACTCTGATAAAAAAAAAAGAAGCCTGACTACCATATTAAACAGTTTCTGATCAGACACATACCAAGTAATTACTATCAGTATTAACTAATTCACAGGATGAGACTCACTACTTTTAACTAGTCTTCTTTCCAACCCTTCCATGTCTGAATTACATATACTTCAGTGAGCAAAATTTCAATGACTGCAAACAAAATAGAAGTGACTTGGAAAAACATGGCAATTATTACAGCCTACTGTTCAGTATTTGAAGTATTGGTAGCATTTAATAATTTATAGTATCTTCAGTTAAAAAAAGTTTCCAGAGTTTAATCCCATTATAAAGTATAAACTGTAAAAGAGAATTTGACTGGGGATTTTTTTTCTTCTTTTTTTTTCCCCCCCCTTTTTGAACTGTGACATAAGCCAGTTTAAGTTTGCATTGCTGCGAGTCCCATTACTTGCAAAAGGCACCTGGTACTTCTTCATCTCCAATACTGACATTCAGACTTGTGGCTACACAATCAAGTCAAGCCTGCAAACCAATGCAGCTGGAAATGGAATCCTAAAAAAAATTTCAGCTGATTTAATACCCAGATCTGACTGACTACACAAACACTAGTACAAGGGAGAAAACAGGAACGCATTTTCAGGAGCACAATTCTTGTCGGCAGCATGGACTTGGAACAGCTTAACAGAGCATTGTAAAGTTGTATCCCAGATTATTTACCCAAACACTGTTTCTACTCTGCAGAGACTTTAGTGCTTCCAGCTTGAAAAAGTAGAAAGCCACTGACTTGGTACAATATAAGCCTTAAATAAGCAAAAAATATCATAAATAGCACTGGCAATAACATTAGAAAAGCCACTCCCTGATCTACTCTGAAATAGCAGGTTTGTAGCTTTATGGTTTCATCTTTTAGTTTTACAAACATGTACATTGCATACAACTTACCTATTTACGATTCACAAAAGTTCAGACATAACTCATTTTAAGCCTTGGTGAAGACCGCATGCACATGATTTATACTTTTTTTTAACAGAAGTACAGAAAAGATAAAATAGAAACGCAGGTGGGACAGCAATTGCTGTCCTATCATACCCTGCACAATTATGCTTCAAACCCACTTTGCTGTAAAGGTGTTAACACTTCCATTCCTTCTGACTGAAAATACAATGCAGGTTACCCTGGCAAACTTCACTAAACTTAGGCTACCATCTTAAATTGGTTTTCAGTCTGACTTGCACAACAGCAATTAAATCAACTTTTTAAAAAACTAACACACAGAAATCCACCTTGAGCTAGTCAGAAATAATAGTCCCTCACTAAAAATATACCAGTTGTAAGAGTGACATGAAGACATCAATGAAAGGATAATACTGGGGGTAGTACGAGTCTATTCTTTAATCCCTATCTTTCAGCATTCATTTCCATCAAGCATTTTTAGCTTCCTGGAGACCAAATTTTTCTAACCTAACCTACCTTGAAGTAGAAACACTCATACTACTAAAGCTTATTATAGTGAATCTGAATAAGAAAATGCCATATTCAAAGAAAGACATTGCAATTTTGTACTCAGAATGGCATTTTTTTTTCCACCTACAGTGAAGTTTTAAGATTTAAACTACTTATCACTTCCACAACTCTGACACTGCAGTAAGTTAAAAAGTTAGACTGATACTGAAAAAAAACCAAAACACAGTATTGACCCCTGCACTGCACTTGCCTGCTGCAGTAAAAATTGAAGACCTCAAAGGAAAACAAGACTGATTCACTAAAGAAAAAACAACTATAGGTAAACTGTATTGCAGATGTACATCATATATGTGAAGCTTCACAAGTCATCTACTGCGGTATTAGCAAAATTCCATCTAGACAGTAACATCTTGCAATAACTACGCAGTTTAAAGGAACGTCTGCTGCAGGTTTCACAAAGCAAGGATATTGCCCTAGCACCGAGCACGTTCATTTTGAGGTTTAACCCTTCGACTATCGCAGTCACATTTAAATTAAATTAGAGACCAAGCCACCTAGATGCAAGGCTGCAACTACGTCAAGAAGCAAGAGTCAATATTTTGCAAGCAAGCGCGAGGAGCAGCAAATCGGAGCTCAATTTAAAATGTAATTCACCAAAAGTGAATTGCAATGCAGCTTTGGAGACAGTATAACAAAGGCTCAGACTACTACCGGCTCTAGATTTTCCTTCCCTACCCAGACGTTACCTAACAGGGCTGGGGGATGGAGAACGAGGCACCACGGCACCCGCCGAGACCGCCACAGCCCGGCTGAGAGCTCGGAGGGGGCTGAAGAGCCGTGCACCCCCAGCGCTGCTGCGGGCGGTACAAGGGGGCGGAGGCGGCCGCCCCCTGCCCGCTCGCCGGCGCCACGGTGGGAGCTGGCAGCGGCCGCCCAGACCCGCCACAATCCGTACCCCGCACCCTCTCGGGCAGCCCCACCACGCTCGGGGCAGGGACAAGGCAGACCCGCCAGGGAGAGACGCGCCGGCGGGGGCGCAGCGGCAGGGCCCGGGACACGCAGCCCCACCGCCCTCGGCCATTTTGTCCCTCTCCGGCGCGCCCGGTCACCAGCCCAAGATGGCGCCGGGCAGATTCACCATGGAGCGCGCCGGCGGGCGGGCAGCTAGAGCGTCCCCGCCGCGCGCCCCCACCGCTTTCCCGGCCGGGCCAGCCGCCATCTTCCCCCCGCCAAGCCCCGGCCCCGCCGGGCCTCCCGCGCGTCCGCCGGGGCCTCCTCACCCGCCGCGCCACGGCGGCCCCTCCCGCAGCGGCTCCGCCACCCGCTCCGCCCAGGCCGCAGGACCGGGACACGGGGGCGGCCGCGCCGTCCAGAGAGGAGCGGAGGGGGGAGGGGGGGGAACCGGCCGGGCAGCGCACTCAAGCTCCGTGTATTACCCGCTCGCCGTAGTTCTGCTCCCCGCTGTCGCTCATCGTCCCAACGCACCGCTCCCCGCCACCGCTTCGCCGACCCGACCCGACCGTCCCCGGCGCCAGCGCTCTCCGCAGAGGAAGTGACGCGGCCCGCGCACGCGCCAGACACCGCCCCCGTGCTGCCGGCCGTGAGGCGCCAGGTCCCGCCCCCTCCGCCCGGGAGGGGAAGGCCCCGCCCCCGCCCCTCCCCCCCTCCCCCCCCCCGCCGGGAGGTGAGGCCGTGGCGTTTGGCGGCGGTCGAGGGTGGGCGCCGCGCCGGGCTCGGGAGCTGCTCGGTCCCGGGGGGTCACAGCCTGACGAGTGAGCCCTTCAGAGCCAGCTCCAGTGCCGGGTGGAGAGCGTCCTGCCCGCCCGGCTCGGGGAGGCTGCAGCCAAGGCCAGGATCTCCTCTTTCCCCCCGCTCTCTCCCTCCACAGGCCGCGCGGGCCGTGGAAGCGGTTTAAAAAAACCCACTGTGTTTACAAGGGGCTTTCTTGGAGGAGATGCCCAAGAGTTTTAAGGCATTAGTTTAGTGCAGGTTGGGATTGTTGATTGGGATATTTCTAAAATACCCACGTGAGGGCAGCATAACATCACTGCATAGTCATTTTTTGCTCAGTCCTTTAACCGTTTTTTCGTGAGACACATACCACTGCGTCTCTGAGGAGCGACGCAAACACCTTTTTCTCCATCACATGCACTCCGGTTGTGAACGACTGTTGATGCACGTATTTGTTTTATTTCACCCTGGTAAGACAAAGAGCACGAGTAAAGCACCATCATCCCCAAAGGGTCAACACAGCTCCGTCTGCAGACACTAAGCAAGGACACCCAGATGGAGTGGACCGCCATGACCTGAAATACACCTCTTCAGTTTAAGCAAAATACCGACTTACTCAAAGCTCTTGAAACCATAGCACTGTGAGAGGGTTGATGTCTGGAGACAGGAGTCATCACACCCAGTCAGCACATCCCAGTGCACCGGTTACCCCACACGCTGCCGCTGAAGGATGCAGTCCCACTCCACGACTGCTCCCATAGCCATCTGACACACCAGCAGCAATTATTTTTCTTCACGTAAAGGCATTTGCTGTATAGTGAGAGTTGGGATAATGCTCTGCACACCCCTGCATTTGTGCTGTTAAACGAGCTGCGAGGCAGAGAGATGAACAGCTCAGTACCTCTTTTAACTGCAGGTTTTTTGCTGCTGAGGTTATTCCCAGCACCATTTGCCACACAGATTTAAAAGGTGGCAGCAACATGCTTGAGCAGTAAAACTGAAAATGCCAGCCAGCAGGCTGTCGGCAAACTGCAAAGTGAAGACAGCAATTTGACTGACAGCTTTAAACAGCAGCGAGCTCTGCCGTGTGGCGAGCAGCTCCGGCGCTGCAGATTTCCAGGTGATGGCTCCTGAAACACCCAGGGGGGACTCCAGCTCCATTTCTGCTAGCTTTGACACTCATGAGAAAAGACAAGCTGGATGCTGCTTGGCTGCCTTCCTTCTCCCTCCCAGCCCCAGAACACAAAGATGAATTTATCAACCAAAGAGGAAGGTGAACAGTATTTTCGCAGCTTTTTCTGATTTAAAGATACCACAGCTTTTTTTAATGCCACTTTTCAATGGTTTCATCTCAATGCTTTGCTGGTGTGATAGCACAGCTAGTGAGACACCATGTGGTAGAAAGTCATAAGCAAGGGTGGAAGGATGTAGTCACAGAAAGCACCGCTGTGTTTATTGAATCACTGATAACTCAGGCTCAGAAAAATCAGTTTTCCATATATGCTGCTTGTAACAGAAGGGGGAGAAGGAGCATCCTGTACTGAAGGGGCAGGGAGAGACATCTGACACGAGCTGTCAAAGCTGGCTAATATTCAGGAGTATCACATTGAAGTTCTGGGTTGTCTTTAGAAACTGTAACACTCACCCAAAATGTGCGGCAGAGAGTTTTGACTGAAAGCACCTGAACTCTGCAGGGAATCTCCTTTGGTTCGCTTTTGGTGCTGAAATTTTACTGGCTATTTGTTTTCCAGCCCTTGGTCTATATTTATACAGCTAGGCAGTCCTCGACCCTCAGAGAGGGTCCTGTGGCTGTAAAAAGCCAAATCTCTGCCCACAACACTGGCTGCAGAACCAGGCATTGACCTGCAGGGTCTGCCCACCCCTCCTCGAGCTCTTCCCCTTCACCAGTGGGACCGAGGAGGCACCACCAGGGATAAATCAGCTGGAGTTTGCTAGGGGCACAGGCCTCTCGCAGCTCCCCTGTCCCAGTGGTGGTAGGCACCCCAACGCTCCTGAAAATGCTCTGAGCAGGAGAAGAGGGCGCAAAGGAAAAGGGACAGCCGACCAGAGAGTGCTGTGATCCTTTCTATTCACATTTAAACTTGGTCAACCAAGGGCTGCCTAAGTAAACCTACCTTTTGGCAAACATGTGAGCCCACTGTTCTCGGCCTCTGCAACAGCAACGCAGATGTGTGAGATGATACGAAGGAGATTATCTCCCTGCTCCCAGAAGCACCCAGAGATGCAGCCCTTCCTTTCCCTTTGTGCAGGGAGCACAACTGGATTAAAGAGATGTTTTCTGGCTTGCTTGGGCCATTTCCAGCTTGCATTTCTACAACATGAATAAGCATTTATGGGACTCCTGACCATGTTCTCCACAGCAATATTCCTGTCAGATTTTATAAAAACCACTTGTGCAGTTAAAGTAGTAGTCTCACGCATGCTACGTCATCTTCAGGTGCAACTCATTCCTCAGAAGAGACACATCAAAATGTACAAACAGCTCAGGTCGTGCACTCTGGTTTCAGAGCATGCTTAGACATGACTAGGGTTCAAGCAGTGACTGTCCTCTCTGTGCTCACTTCCATCTGCTCTTTCAGCAGCAAGGTGAGCTGGCACTCAGGGAAAAAGGTTATTCTTAGCAGGATCGGTTCTCTGATCCCCTTCCAGCAAAGAGCTGCACAAATGCTTGATCTGGCCCAGTTCTGGGTAGCACACAGTCAGGAAGAAGGGGTTCAGCGAGATGGTAGTGGGAGCTCACACCTGCGCTGCCACTGAAAAGCTGGTTTAGAAGCTGGACCGTCACCCGTGGCAGCAGAGCCATCTAACTCCTGTTCACTAATCTTTGAGCCAGCTCACTCCCTAATGTGGTTTCTGTGTGCTCCAGTAAGCTGTTGGCATGCTGTGCAGGGCGGTGCAGAGGCAAGAAGAGGTGGAGGGGAGCACTGTCAAGTTGGCTCTGCAGCTGCAGACATGTTGGAATCAGAGTGCGCCGCTGGAAAAAAAAATCTTTTCATAACTTTCAGAAGTGCGGATTTTTTCATAGGCTGCAATTCAGTAAGCAAATGTCAAAGAATTAGCAACCCCCGAGTGAGCATTGCTATTTGCCTTTTACATCATAAAGATCTATTTGTCAAAATAATAATTTTTCCTCATCTTGCATTACTCATGGGAGTGGATTTTTCCTTTAGTCAAATTACATATGATATCTGTTAGTCATTCAAAGCTGATCATAGGCGGTTCATCGTTCTTGCTCAGTGGCTTAAACAGGACAGGATAAAACCCTTTCATTTTCAACATGTTTTAGAAGAGCTATTGCCTTTGTACTGTGTCCAGTGTGTACAAATTCCATTAGTATGTAGTTTGCTAATTTGGTACGACAGCTGATTGGGAACAGAAAAATACTGATAAAAACATACCTAATATAGCAGGTGACTTTCATTCCATCAATCCTGAAAAGAAACTGTGTTGGTGGATTTATTAAAAAATATTCAAATGTACTTGAAATTAGGAATTTAAGGAACTTCCACCTTTGTTTTTTTAATTTTTTCCTTTGCCTATTATGTGTTGAAAATAAACCTGAAAATACTAACCTGAAAAAGTCTAACTCGATTAGCATGGATATGGCTAGCACAAACAGCGGCACTCCAGACGACGCCGAGTCCACCTTACTGCAGCAGCAGCGGGACCTCGGGATGGACTTCAGTACTTTGCCCAGCTGGGGAACAGCTGAAAGGTTACCATCAAGAGATGATTTTGAAGCAGCAAGAGCAGCCCAGCCTGCTCCAGAGACCTGAGCAATGTAGACATGAGCCACTCTGCTCCACTCAGGATCGATTCTGGGGATTACACATAACTGCTGGAGAGTGAAAGTGCTGTTCTGGGAGCTATTACAGCAGCTCCTTGCCACGAACGGGTGTTTTCTACTCAGGACTTTTCAGTTACTCTTTGTTCTTACTCTTTAATCTTCACTTAAATGTTCTTCATCTTCACCTAATCTTTGTTCTTCCATAACACTGACCTCCTAATGGGGGATGTGAGGAAGCAGCAAGATTGAGAGGTAAAACAACTGGACTGCAAGGGACATTCCCCCTGCAAAGTGGTGTTGTCCTTGGCAAATCTGGGTGGAGAAGACAGTGCTGGTTAAACTTCCTTTACGTCCTAGTACCTCCTTGTGCTCTTCTCCAGATCCTTTTTAAATGTAATTTAAAAAACTACCAGTTGGTAGCCACTTGGTTGTGACTTCAAAATCTAGAGTATTATGTGTGGCTGTAGTGCTGATGCTGTAATCCACCCATGTCTGGAATGATTAATAAGCCCTTTTGAAGGATTTCTCTGCTTTTTTCCCTTTTCTCTCTTCCCTAATACCTGTTATTTTATTCACCCTCCTTGCAGTAAGTTGACTGCAGTCGGTTCACTACAGCTCCTGCTGTGTTTTGGCTCCCTTCGCTCCGCTTCACTAATTCTGTGGGTTTTTTTCTTCAGAAAGGAGGAAGGCAAGAGGGATTTCTCTGACCCACCTTGAGTCTAATGTTCTGCCCTTTTCGCATGATTTTTGGTCTCTTTATAAGGGAGGGACATATCACCCTGATTCCTTCAGGCTCCTTCCTGTGAATCTCACAGCATCACATGCTCTGCAGAAAGAAGCATAATATTTTACTTTGATTATATGCAAATCAGCAGGATCCCAATTCCCATGTAAATGTATTCATACGATGTGTATTATTGACAAAAGGAACTGATAATAACGGTCTCTGCAGAGCAGTGTGAGCAATGGAAATTGCAGATGATCCTTATTTTGGCATTTCAGCTGTAACCAGGGACTAGCTCTGTCGACACGGCAAAGCACTAACATCCGGACTGCAACAGCACAGCAATGCTGCTGTGCCATTTCTATCTTGGTATAATAGAATCACAGAATGGTTTGGGTTGGAAGGGACCTTTAAAGATCATCTAGTCCAACCCCCCTGCCATGGACAGGGACATCTTGAGCTAGATGCTAGATGCTAGATGAGGTTGCTCAAAGCCCCATCCAACCTGACCTTGAACACTTCCAATGATGGGGCATCCACACTTCTCTGGGCAACCTGTTCCAGTGTCTCACCACCCTTATTGTAAAACATGTCTTCCTTACGTCCAAGCTAAACCAACCCTCTTTCAGTTTAAAACCGTTGCCCCTTTTCCTGTCACTACAAGCCTTGGTAAAAAGTCTGCTTCTACCTTTCTTCTAAGCCCCCTTTATTATATTGAAAGGCTGCAGGAAGGTCTGCCCAGAGCCTGCTCTTCTCCATGCTGAACAACCCCAACTCTCTCAGCCTTTCATCATAGCAGAGGTGCTCCACCCCTCGGATCATTTTTGTGGCCCTCCTCTGGACCTGCTCCAACAAGTCCATGTCTTTCTTGTACTGGGGACCCCAGAGCTGGATGCAGTACTCCAGGTGGGGTCTCACGAGAGAGGAGTAGAGGGGGAGAATCCCCTCCCTCCACCTGCTGGCCACACTTCTTTGGATGCAGCCCAGGATAAGACTGGCTTTCTGGGCTGCGAGCACACATGGCCAGCTCACGTCCAATTTTTTGTCCACCAGTATCCCCAAGTCCTTCTCTGCAGGGCTGCTCTCAATCCATTTTGGCTCATGTCCAATTTGCCCATGTTGTCTGTCTGTGATCACCTCCCTGTCTTCAGTATGTTTTGACATGTCTTCCAGGAGGATGTGCTCCATGATCTTATCAAGCACGGATGTGCTGGAGGGATCTGCAGCCCTCCTCAGGGGTGAGCTTCTGCAGGAACATGGCAGATGTCTGCTGCCTTCAGGCTGGCTCAGTACAGGAGCAGCACTGGATGAAAGGGCCCAACCTGAGCTGATCCTTCTTCAGACTGTCAGCTTGCCATTGTCCAGGGCCAGTTCTGTGCCTCCTGGTATAACCCAGAGCTCTTCTACCACCTGCTGCTGCATGTGCTGTGTGAGGAGACCTGCACCCACCTGGCACATGCACTGGGAAAGATCCTTCCCACGGTCAGTGAGGGGCTGTTGCCCTTTTAAACCCTCCCCCCCCCCAATAAAGACTTTTCTGCCTCCACCTCCATGTGCTTGGGCGTGTTTGTTGGGGTGCAGGGAAAGGGTCTTGCCCCGCATATGGGTGGCCTGTGGCCCCTTGAGGCCAGGCTCAGTCTCATCTGCTAAGCACCGGACACCACCACCCTGCCTGCCATAAGCCAGGTCTCTGCCTGCCAGCCTCACCTGCCCTCCTTCCCTCTGTCCCCAGAGTATTTATGATGCCGTATAATCAGGTGGAACCACCATCTTCTCAGGCCACGGTAGCTTTTTTACTCCACCACTGGAGTTTGGCAACCATTTAGCAATGTGCAGACCAACCCCTGTAAGCGTGTCTGAGACTACTCCGGCTCCAGCAGCCGGGGACCCATTTACATGGAGGCTGACAAACGTTATCACCCCCAGCTCCCTAGACTCCAGTGTATAAAACAAAGGATAGAAATACTGACAGAGCTCCTGCACAGGAGCAAAGAAGAGTCTGAAGAAAGAAGTCTTCCATGTATCTGGTGGCCTTTGCCTCTTTGCTCTTGATTTTGTAGTCTGCACAGTAAATTGAATACTTGTTCTACGCAATTGGCTATGAGGACAGCAAGCTGTTCCGATGAGATTAGCTTTTAATAATATAGCAATTTGCTATCTAAATAACTTGCAAGTTCTCAATTTAACACCTTCTATGTTTTAGTTAGCTTGACATGATAGGGATGTAATTTTAAGCTATTGTTTACTGAAGTGGTCCAGTTTGATTTCCTTTTATTGTGGATGGCTGTCTTGAGAATTCATATTTGTTGGGTTAGATGGGTTTTGGCTGTCATGAAATCCCTCATCCTGGTCAGATCACTGGACCTGTGTGATGTCCCAAGGTGGCTTCAGGAGTGCTTCCTGTGGTGTCTATACAGCTCTCCAGTGAAACAGTGCTGGTGCTGGTATGATCATACAGGAAAACCTCTGCAGGTAGAGATTGTAGCTGGCAGGAGCTTTCCTGGAAATCCTCTCTAAAGCTCTTTTCCAGAATTTCTGCAGAAGCTCTTCAGTCAACTTGGCACAAACAGTGACCCAGGACTACTCATCTCCTTCAGTAGCTCTGGCAGTGTCTTGTAGACACTGGTGTTCCTCTTGGCTGGCTCTTCGGAGGGGCTGAACGGGATGCTTCAGAAAGAGAAAACCAAGTGTCTGATGGAGCCTGCATAGGTCTATGGTGACATGCCTCCATGATGACAAGATTTTTTTATTAGCTCTTACCAAACTGCGGCATTTCCTGCCCACATCTAAACAGCGATCCCATCTGGTGTTGCCAAACCCAGAGCAGTGACATTTTCACAGAGGGAATGTCCTGTGGGTGGAGTAGCTGCTGGAGGGCTGCCATGAGCAGAGCATCCTCTGAACCACAACATGGTCAAGCTTGCCATGACACTAAATTACATTGGAGCAGTTACAGGAACAACTTGCCGCCCAGAGACGACTGCTGAGACATTCTCAAACAAGTGGGGCTTTCCCAAGAACACTCCAGTGGCTGCCCTGAAGGCATGCTTGCCCTTCCCTGCCACACACCATACAGGAGGAGAGGAAGCAGAGCCCATCTCCAGGAGTGCTGACCACCTCTCTGGTGATATCAGGAGGATAAAACAGGTTCTCTGAATGTGTCCCCCAAATCCGTCTTGCCCTTCTACCCCATTTAACATCTCTTCCTAACCAGAATGGTGCTTGGTAGGGATCAACTTCTGGACTACATAAAACTGCTGTCAGCAGATATCACCATTGCAAGTAGCGTAGCACCAAGAGAGGTGGCTCTGGCTGCGCTCCCAGCTGCAGCAGTGTGGCTGCCTACTGCCAAGACTCAAGAGGAGGGTGTCTGTACAGGCACTGCCATCTGCACGGGCATATTAGCAAGTACTGCTGTGGCCAACAGCGGAAGTAGTCGCTGATAACTGTGACAGCAGACACCCCATTGGTGATGGTGGTGACAAGCGTGAAGAGTGGTGTGGAGGTATAACTGCTACCGGCAGCAGGGGCAGGTGCTGATCCTGGCAGCAACGATGACGCTCAGGATTACTACCAACAGCCCTTCTTGTCACAATCATCACTGGCAGCTCCTTCAAATTCCCTTTGCCGTGGCTCACACATGAACAGCAATCCCATAGTATGTCCAGGGTAGGTTCAGTTTAGTAGCCAGGATGCTCAGGGATTCAAAACACCTCTTTCTGAAGCTGCTGTGGACATTACAGGTAAGCCATGAGACCCTGCGTGGAGGAATCATGGGTCACAGCAAAAGCTACTGATCAGAAAATAGAGCTTTTCTGAAATGAGAAAATACATGAGGATTATGTGAAGGAAGTGGAAGTGGCTTTCCTGGACTCTCCACAAAGCAATTAAACAAGCAATAAGAGGTTCATTATATAAAACACTGATATAGAGCTGGGAAGAGAACGTGTGGCTACCACATAGTGCAGACCAAACTGAAGATACTCTAGATATGAGCCCAGGTGTACAAAGGGCTTTTTGCTCTCTTGCTCACATGGAGGCGAGAAGCGAGCGCGACCCGCCACCAGAAATTAACGGGTGAGTCGGACCCCATCATGGCCCAGTATAAGACAAGCTGAGAGCCTGGGGAGCTCGCAGCTGGGGAGATAAAATCTGTGCACTGGAGCCTGGAAAGATCTGTTAGGTGACACTGCAGGGCTGTGAGCGGGAGGTGGATGGACTGTAGGTGATCCTATGCAGCCTTACGAGGACATGTGGTCCCAGACCTCAGTGGTTCTTCTGTTCTCTCCAGGCTGCTACTTTAATGCCCTTTACAAGGCTATATGCATTATTTAAGCTCTCTCCTTTTTAAAAGACTGGGGAGGAGGCTTGCCTGAGGTTATTATTGATACTACTTGCAATATTAAACTGGGGATTAAAATCTATTTTATTTAATTAACCTGAACAAAACAATCTTTTGTGCATGTTTCAGTCACAGGAGAGGTATCAGAGCAGACAGAGGAGGTTGTGTATGTTTAAATCGACTGAACTGTACTTCTGTCAGTGAGATGAGTATGAAAATCTCTCTGTGGCACCTAGAGAAGATTCCTTAATCTACTTAGCCTGTTTCAGGGACGGGCTTCGCTGCCAACAGTGCAGCAAAGCATGGCTGGGGCTGGGATTGTGCAGCCGAGCAGTTGAAAGCATGCTTGGGTGTTTCTGTATTCCACCAGAAGTGAAAACTGCCCAGGGTTTGGAGAATGAAAGTACAGCAAAGCCATGTACATTGCTTTTCCTCCCATGATGCTGAGGATTTGGATCCGGCAGCTGCCTTCACCGACACATGGCCCAAGCGACCAAATCCCGTGTCTCAGCAGCCACCTCATGCCAGCTGGCCTGTGAACAGCTGCACACAGAAAAGTCAAGAACTCCAAAAATCCTTTCAACTGCCTCCAAGTGCTTGTATACCCAGCTCTAAAATCCTCAGTGCAACACCTGCACTCCGGCCTCCCAGCCTGAGGTCCCGGCTAGCTGTCCATGAGTGTGATGGCAGCCCAGTGTGGAGAGACAGAAAAAACACGCAGAGGTATGATCTGCCTAACCCGCTTATCCCACATTTTTCTTGAAAAGCGCACGTCCATCAATCCCAATAAACGCATCTCTCAGCCCTTTGCTTATCCTGAAGTGTGGCAATAAGGAAGGTAGGCAGCTCACTGCCACCCATCTCCTCTCCCCAGCACAAGGCCATCACCACCACCGCAACCGAGGGTTCAGTTCCAACGTATTTGAACTGCTGCACCAAAACACCAGCGCAAACAACTAAATAACTGCCAGCCCCCATCCTGCAGCTGTTTCTGCTGCCAAATAAGGCAGAAACATGCAGAAAAACATCAGGAAACTCCGCAATAACCCCTGATTTTGGACTGTAAGTCTTTGCTAACCACAAAGCTTCTCCAGGCCTTTCCATTTCAGCTATCCCCGTTCAACCACCAAAGCTGCGTGTTGAGCTCCCGAAGATACAAATTGTGTGGCACCTCACAGCAATTTTACCAGAACGTGACGGAGGAGGACTAGCCTCAGGGCTGCTGGTGTCAGTGCAGTCAGCAGTGCTACCTGTATTTCTATATATTTATAGGGTGGTGTAGAAATATGTATAAATATGTATTTTATTTATGCACATTTCATGTATATATAGATACAGGGGTATATATACTCATGTGTAAAGTGAGCTATAAATATATATCCATAAAGGTGTTGCTATATGTAACGAAACATACTCTAATACGATGTCATTAAATGAATAATAAAAATTTACACGTAAATATGAAGTAATTAAATAAAACTGCACCTCAGGGAGCTTCAGGGCACGCAGCCCGGTGCACGCAAGACAGCCAAATTCAGAGTGGGAAGAGCCCGAGCAGGAGACCCGGGGGGGCGGATGGCTGTCGCCGACTCCCGGCTCACGGCCTGCCCTCCCCGGGCGCCCTCCCGCCGGCCCCCGGCGGCAGGCTGGGGGCGGGAAGGCTGGGCAATGTCCCGCTAGCTCCGGTGCCAGGGCCGGGCCCGGCCCGCCCCGGCCGGGAGGAGCCTGCGCGGGCGGCGGGTCCCGCCCCTGGCGACGGCGGCGGCGGCGGCGGCGGCGGCGGCGGCGGCGGCGGCGGCGCCGCGGCCCGGCCCGGCCCGGCCCGGCCATGAGGCTGACGCGGGCGGCCGTGCTGGCGCGGGCCAAGGCCGCTGCGCTCGACGGCGTCCGCCGCCTCAACTGCTGGTGGGCGCCGGCGGGGACGGCCCGGGGCCGGGCGGCACGGCGGGAGGCGGGGCGGGCAGCCGGGCCGGGCAGGGCAGGCCTCGCCTCGGGCTGGGGCGCAGGCAGGCCTCGGGCTGGGGGGGAGCAGGCAGGGCTGGGGAGGGGGACAGGCAGGGCTGGGGAGGGGGGACAGGCAGGGCTGGGGAGGGGGGACAGGCAGGGCTGGGGAGGGGGGACAGGCAGGGCTGGGTGAGGGGACAGGCAGGGCTGGGTGAGGGGACAGGCAGGGCTGGGGAGGGGGGACAGGCAGGGCTGGGGAGGGGGGGCAGGCAGGGCTGGGGAGGGGGGACAGGCAGGGCTGGGGAGGGGGGACAGGCAGGGCTGGGGGAGGGAGCAGGCAGGGCTGGGGAGGGGGGGCAGGCAGGGCTGGGTGAGGGGACAGGCAGGGCTGGGTGAGGGGACAGGCAGGGCTGGGGAGGGGGGACAGGCAGGGCTGGGTGAGGGGGCAGGCAGGGCTGGGGAGGGGGGACAGGCAGGGCTGGGGAGGGGGGACAGGCAGGGCTGGGTGAGGGAGCAGGCAGGGCTGGGGAGGGGGGACAGGCAGGGCTGGGGAGGGGGGACAGGCAGGGCTGGGTGAGGGGACAGGCAGGGCTGGGGAGGGGGGGCAGGCAGGGCTGGGGAGGGGGGGCAGGCAGGGCTGGGGAGGGGGGACAGGCAGGGCTGGGTGAGGGAGCAGGCAGGGCTGGGGAGGGGGGACAGGCAGGGCTGGGGAGGGGGGACAGGCAGGGCTGGGTGAGGGGACAGGCAGGGCTGGGTGAGGGGACAGGCAGGGCTGGGGAGGGGGGGCAGGCAGGGCTGGGGAGGGGGGGCAGGCAGGGCTGGGGAGGGGGGACAGGCAGGGCTGGGTGAGGGAGCAGGCAGGGCTGGGTGAGGGGACAGGCAGGGCTGGGGAGGGGGGACAGGCAGGGCTGGGGAGGGGGGACAGGCAGGGCTGGGGGAGGGGACAGGCAGGGCTGGGGAGGGGGGACAGGCAGGGCTGGGGAGGGGGGACAGGCAGGGCTGGGTGAGGGAGCAGGCAGGGCTGGGTGAGGGGACCGGCAGGGCTGGGGTTGGGGGGAAGACAGCCTTGGGGGGGGACATGTCAGAGCAGCTTTGGTGTGTGGAGGCAGTGGGGGCACAGGGCCTGGGGCTGTACAGCCCAGGCCTGGGGGCAGGCTTGGGGTGGGCAGCTGTGCCCTGCCATGCTCCTAGTGACCCCCGCTCTCCTCCCGCAGGGGCAGCCACCTGACAGATGTGAGTACTGCACATCCTGCTCCCATCCTGCCAAGAGGAGCCGGCAAGGAGGGGCCCCACGGCTCCCGGCTGCCATCATTGAGCCCCAGCCTGCGGCCCACACGGTGCTGCTGGAGGGAAGCTGAAGCCTGGGCCAGCAGCCAGAGCGGGGAGGGGATGGGGTTGATGGGGCGCTGAGGAAGGCACAGGCCTGGGTTTGGGCTGGCCTGGTGCCAGTGAGCTGCAGTGCTTTTCAGGACTGATTAGCATCTCATACAAAAAAAAAAGGGGGGGGGGGGGGAGGTGGAGTTTGATGTTGTTCTAGAGAGCACTTGGAAAATTCCTCTCCAAGGCCCTGCATGGACCCCTGGAGAGCAGGACCCTGAGTCCTACCTCATCCATTTGGGACTTTGGATGACATGCTCTCATTAGAATAGGGCTATTTGGGGTAAGAGGGATTCCTTCTTGTGTGCGGTGGCTGGAAAATCATCTCGGAGACTGCAGAGTTGCTGGAGCAGAAGAGTGACGTGATGCTAGCTTGTGTCTGCGCTTCCAGTCCTGAGCAGAGAGGGTGGAGGAGCTGCTGACTCTGCACTGACTGTGGCAGCAAATCTCTCTGGTGGTGTTAGGTTTGGGTTAGACTGAAGCAAACCTAAATTCCTGTTCTTGCTTTTATCTTGCTTGTTTGTGATTTAAATTGCCTTCCCCCCACCCCTCCCTGGGAGGAGTGACAACTTGCTGTTTCTGTCTCTTCCTGCCTAGATATCGATATGCCGGGATTTGCCCAACATTGAGGTGATCACGTTCAGGTGAATGTCAGGCTGCCAGCCTTGGAGAGGGCAGGGGTAATCACCTTTCTCATAAGACTGTGGCTTGCCCTGGTTTCTTACCGCGTTTCTGTGG
The DNA here is from genome assembly GCF_030463565.1 of Pelecanus crispus. Lineage (NCBI taxonomy): Eukaryota > Metazoa > Chordata > Aves > Pelecaniformes > Pelecanidae > Pelecanus > Pelecanus crispus. The sequence continues at coordinate 29,933,353 of NC_134651.1, read as the reverse complement.
TTGTCTGTCTGAGCTGCCTGGCTCTTCATGCCTGATTTCTCAAGCGGCAAAGATGCAGAAATGATTGTTCTTCTGCTAGCTCCTCTGCACCCTTCCCTTTGCTACTCAAGAAAATAATCCCTTCTTTGAGAAGTGTTAAAACCTCTTAGGATTGTTGTTCTGTAAGTCCTATTCCATAGTTTGGATGGGATCTTCTGGGCCTTCATATAGGGCCAGTTTGCAGAATGCTAGTTGAAATGCCTCTTGGATCTCACAAAGCTTTTAGTTTCTGTAAGCCTCCCCACAACACACCCATCCTTCACACGTGCTGGGGATCCTGTGGAGCCAATGCTGTGAATTTGAGCTTTTTAGCTTGGGAATCTTGTATGGGTTCTCCTTCGGTGAGTCTGAGAAACTGCTATGGAAATGGGTGCAAGTGTGATGGGTGTTTGGGGCAAGCAAAGGCTGTTGGTCATCTTCAGCAGAGAGGAGAGCCTACTTTTTTAATGCTTTCCTCTGTTTAAAAAGATGAAATGCTATGTTTTTGTTCTGTGCAAAGCCATAGGCCCCTGAATGCCCCTTGCTGTGCTGTGCTGGGGTGAGGCTCCTCAGTGAAGCTGTTGCAGGAAAGGGGGCTGGAAAGCTACTGTGCTACAGGGGCTGCTGTGCTCCCACCTGAATGGTACAGCAAGGGAGGGGTGGGCTCGCTGGTCTCTGATCTCACGATCTCTCTTCAGTGTGAATGGCATCTCGGACCTTGAGCCGCTGAATCAGTGCCAGAATCTGAGTGAACTCTATCTGAGGAAGAACAACATTGCAAGCCTAAATGAGCTCTTCTACCTCAAAAACCTACCCCGGCTGAGGGTCCTGTGGCTGTCTGAAAATCCCTGTTGTGGATCGGACCCCCATCACTACCGAATGACAGTGCTGCGTAACCTACCCAGCCTGCAGAAGCTTGATAACCAAGGTGGGTGTTTGCAGGTACACAAACAGCTCCAAGCCACGGGCAGGGTGAACTGGAAACTGTTGATGTGTTGATTTCCTCTTGTTAAGGCATCCTTTGACTCTTCCTTGAGTCAGGATCTGTTAGAGGCTGAGCATCCCCTCTGCAAGGTCCACTGCTTCTAAGCTGTTTTCTCCCTTCCCTTCCCTGCAGTGACAGAGCTAGCACTATCTGAGAGTCCCTCATTATAGCTGAGACAGTACCACTTATTAGTGTTTTTTTTTTTTTAGAGCTCTCTACTTTGCTGTGGCAAACCAAAGATTCTGTAATTACATCTGCTGTTGTAAAAAATGAGAAGCTTTTCCATCTGGTAGCAGTAATTTGGTGGCTTTTGGAGCCTTCTCCAGAGACAAGACATGGCAAAGCATGCTTGCATCCCTCCCTTATATCTTTCCCACTTTGAGAGACAGGTGACGGCTGCCGGCGTTCTGCACAGCCTTTACCCAGGAGGAGGATGAAAGCAAAAGGCCAGTACAAAGGACAATTTTTGGACCAAACCCCTGTGGTATAGCTCTGCAGTACATGCCCCGTTATAGATTCTGTCTTCCTTGGCTACTGGAGTTCATTACAGCAGGCTTTGTTTTGGCTTTTTGCAGCTGTGACAGAGGAAGAACTGTCCCAGGCCCTGGTTGATGGTGAGGAGATCACAGCCCCACCAGCCAGGAAGAGCGTGGAGAACGGCTGTGCTGAGTCCACTGAATCCAGTGCTGCTGAATCCACAAAGGAGACTGAGAGTGAACTGCTGAACTTCAGTCTGGAGGAGACAAAGTGAGGGCTTGCTCATGATCTGTTAGGATTTCTGGGCTGAAATCTTGCGTAGCATGAAAGGACCCTGCCAGCCAACCCTGATATTCCGTGGGCCAGACCTGCAGCTGGTGCAAATTCCCGTTGTTCCTGTTACCATGGTGGAGCTGTGCTGGTTTAATAGCACTTGTGGGTCTGGTTCTGTATCTGCAAAACAGGCTCTTCTGTAAGTGGGTACTTACTCTGAAGCGTGTCAGCTGTATGTGCAGACAGAGATGGATCCTCTCTGAAGTGTGAGCTCCAGTCCATTCCTGCTTAGCTCTGCTTCTGCGACACGCTTTGGCGCATGTCAGTGCTGTGGCGCTGTGCGTTGTTCAAGTGCAGTGTTAATGCAGTCTGCAGTCCCAGCTGACATCGGGCATGCGAATCTGTCATCCCAGGTCCGGCTGCAAGCAGACACCTTGTAGCAGCATGCTCATTTACGTTTTATAGCTGTGAGGCTCTTGCTACATTTGGGAGTTTTGCTTGGGGCATTGTGGTCTGTAGGCAGTGGTGGTGTGTGAATAGATGTGCCTTAAGTCCTTCAGCTAGATACTTCTTGCATGGTTGCCCATGATTAGAAAGGATTGGCCTGGCAGAGGAAGGTTCTGCCAGCTGGTTGTAATAACATTTGCCTCTTCCTCTGCTTCTTCAGCAAAATTCGAGAGGAGCTTGGTATGAAGCCTGTTCCCAGGGATAAATTTTCCTCCTTTTCACCTCGAGAGACAGACTGCAACCGAAAGAAGAGAGTGAGTATCTTTAAAGACTAAATTGCTTTTCGTCTTTTAGACATCATGCAGCGTAAAGAAAGCCTGATGGTGTTTGTCCTCTTGATCTGTCTTGCCCATAAACTCATATGTGTCCCTTCACTCTGGGTGTGCTAAGAACATGTGGTAGTTGGGCAGCAGCTGAAATGCATCTGGCAGGCTGTTGGTCTGGCAGACAGGACTGCTGAAATGAAAGCTTCGGTGGTTCCTCAGAGCCCTCCATGGTATATCCTTGGATGAACCTCATGGATCTTGTCTGTTCAGCTGGGAATTGCTGTCTGCTGGGCTTAGTGCCATCACTTCAATCGGTAGGGTGAGATCTAGACCGTGTTCTGCCTCATTCTGATATTAGTTGCCTGTGATCTCTCTTTCATTCATGTTTTAAATGTACTTGAGTGTATTGCTTTGCAGCGCCATGAATAGTACTGCAGGCTCTGGCCTTTGGGAAATGAAAATATTAAACAAGGGGAGGTTCAGGAAAAAGATTCCCTAGAAGGACAGCTATTTAGAGAGGCTGTGGAATCTCTCCCTGGAGTTTTTCAAGACAGGGTTTGACAGAGCTGTGGTCTGGCGTTGGCAGTAGTCCTGCGTTGGTGGGAGGTTGGGCTGGAGACCTTCAAGGGTTCCTTCCAGCTTGTGCTTTTGTGATTCTACCAGCTCTTATTCCTCAGACTGGAGGGTTCCTGTCCTTTCCCATCACATGTGATCATGGTGGAGAAGGAGGGTGGCTGCTCTTGAATGGGCCCAGTTCAGACGGTGGCCAGGAGCCAGAGGCATGTGGGCAGTCTGTGTAGGACTGGGAGGACGGGTTTGTCCTGCATTCCAGTTAGCCCCGTCACATGCAGTCTCTGCCCATGTTTGCTCCAAGGGCTTGGTTGATCTATCCCTGTAGCTGCAGGTGGCTGTTTCAAACCTCTGCTGGTGGTGGAGTTCCTAGAAAGAGCAGCTCTTTGAAAATCAAGTGTCCTTTCCTAGGCTGGCGTTAACATGCTTGTATAAAGCAGTGTCTGTCTCATCCTGACAGAACAATGTCCTGAATGCCATCCTGCTTCTCATGAAGGAACTGGACGTGGAGGGTCTGGAGATCGTTCAGCAGACAGTAGGGAGGAGGCTTCAGACCTTTCAGAAGAAGGAGCTGCAGGAGGAGTGACGGTGCCCATTACAAACCTCCCTGGAGCACCAGCCAGCCCCAGACCTGCAGTGCCATTCTTCCCACACATACCTGGCTACAGCCAAAGCCTCGGCATTTCCTGCTGTGCTTCCCCTGTGGAGGGGCTGGGACGGGGTGCTGCTGGCTGCCTCTATAGCTCCTGACATTGCCCCTGGCTGTGCACATCATGCTGGGGCTGGCAGCACCCGATCTGGCTCTCCGGGAGCTTTCTTGCTTGCATAGCAGGCTCCGTTAACATTTGTATCTCTTGTCGCCGGGGCTGTTTGATGGGAGCTGCAGGGGAATCAGCAAAGCAAAAGTGAGCAGGGCTGCATTGAGAGGTACTGCTGTGCTGTGCAATCGAAGGGGGATGGCAAAGCCTGCTGATGGCTAGAAAGGTCACTGCTTATCGGTGGCTCCCTGTCAGACTAACCCCCTGTCAGCCTCTCTGTGTAGCAGACTCTGAAGGCGGCTTCTACCACAAAGATTTGTTTTTGTGAAGTCTGTTGCGGAGATACTGCCTGAAACGATCACCAAGAACTGTCTGGTGCAGATTGTGAAAGTCAATGTCAAATTCTTAATTTATCTTCAACTCTTGACTACTTCTGGTCCTTGTTAGCACATGCAGCATCTGACTTGGTGGTCAGGCAGCCCAAAGAAAAGCTTGGTGCAGCCTAGGTGAAACAGAAATTACTCTCTCCCAGATCCTGAATGCTCAGCTCTACTCTCATCCCCACATGCCCTTGCAGGCATTAGAGCAGCTTAAGGAAACTTCATGTCAGAGTAAAAAGTCCCTGTGCGTTTTGCAGTTAGAAAACAAGCCAAGTGTTACTGTCTGGTTTGCACAGGCATCAGGCGTGGCATTTCTCTTTAACTGAAAAAGTTGCATTTACGAAGATACTATAGTAAGTGTTAAATACAAACTAAAACATTGTGACATACCAAATAAAACCAGTTATCCCTCTAGGACATGTAAGTTGTGGCTGGGGTTCAGCAAACATAGTGAGAACAACTGACTGGGCATTGCTCCATTATGTCTGGTTCACAACTTGCATTGTGAGTCCTGCGGAGCAGGAGGAGGGCTGTGGGCCCCCACGCCCTCCCGCTTCACTGGACCTGTGAAATGGCTCACTCGCCTCTGGTGCTGTTTGATACCGTACCGAGCTGCTGCAGCAGCTGCTTTTCAAAAGCACTGTGCTATTTGGGAACCTTCTTGCAGCCACAACTCCACACTGAGCACAGGAAGCAAAAGAGATGGTAAGCAAAACTCACTTGCTCAAGCAGAGGTGCAAAGCCTGCCCAGGCAGGACAATGGCCCCTGAGACACAGGACATGAGCCCTCCATGCCGCTCAGCTGCGGATGCCGATGTTGTGCAGGGCAGCACGGCCTTTCTGTGTCCCTGCTCTCCCTGTTTGTACAGGTGTCCGAGCCCCCTGCATGCTGGGTTGTGCTGCCAGGAAGGAATGCTCCTCGGGGATGGTGACAACCGTGTGTCCACAAGCCTGTTTACTTGACCTTGGTGGGAGGGGGCATGGTTTGACCCTTATCACTTGGGTGAAGATTGCTGATGCCTTTAACTCCTCAAATGACCTAGTTCTTGCCTTCTGCATTAAACCCAGCTGCATTTAAATGGCCAGTGTGATTTATAATATACCAGACTTCCCTTGACAGCCAGGGCCCAAGAGAGTTATCTGTCATCTTGTTTGCATCTTGCTCTTGTGCTGAGGGCAAGTCCTCTCGCAGGCTGTCTCAGCCTGTTCTGTGGCAGAAATTGCGCCTGTCCACTTCAGGGAATAGAGGAGCTGCCTTTTGGGCGTGCTGGACCCCACAGCTTTTCTGGGAGGAGAGTGATCACGCGTCATCGTTTGTCATCAGGGCTTGTTTGTGGTCGTTAATGGAGCAACTGCCGTGGCCCGAGGCTGTTCTGGCACAGTTCCTCCTCTCTCCACTGGAGAAGATGGGCTGTTAATCCTGATGGCATGACTGTCCCTGAGCAGAGCTCACCGCCTACGTGCTGCACTCATCATACTTGGCTGGTGTGGGTGCTCCTGCTGCCAGGCAAGCTGCCCTTGATGCTCCCAACCACTCCTTGCAGGGTGACCCCACAGCATCCTGCTCGCTCTTGACAGCCCAGAGGGAGGCTGGCCCCTTCGGCTCATGCTTCTTCACTCTGGGGACCTGGCAGCCTGCCTTTCACCATGAGATGCTCATGGCTTTGTGCTCTGCCCTCTCTTCGGGGACAGGGGGAAGCTGGAGCTGGGCTGGATGTGCTGGGGAGCCTGGGTGCACAGTCACCACGTCCCCTCCTGCTCATCCTGGCAGGGCACAGGGTGGCTGCCCCCCATGGGGTGTAGGGCTGTGCCTGTCAGTCTTCCTCCAGGAATTTGGTACTCCAGGCTTTTTTTGGGGTGGAAATGAGGTGTTAAGGCTGCAGTGCCCCCTGTCTCCGTGTGCATCCAAATGTGCAGCTGGTCTGAGTGTGGGGACACCCCCTCCCCATTCACACCCTAAACCTGGCTGCTGGAGGGCTGTAGTGCTGTGCCAGCCCCTCCAGTGTCCTGCCTGCTGCTGAGAGTGCCAGGCTGGAGAAAAACACATGCTGGAGAGGAGCCAAACACCTGGGGCCTGCCAGCTGCATCTGGGCATGAGGCTCCACCTGGGCTACAGTACACCCGCGGGGCTTTTTGGTGCTGCCTGCTTTTGCCCTGACCTGCCTCAGTGGGGCATATCGAGCAGCAAGACCAGACATTTCCCGGTCATGTAAAATGCCAGCAGCTGTTTGCCTGCGGGTGCAAATCCAGCGCAACTCGCCTTCAAAGCATCCTTGGGGACTCTCAGAGGCTGACGGTGAGTCAGGCGTGTGGGACCACTGCAGCACAGGTGTCCATGGCTGATGGGGGGGGGGGGTTCTCACTCAGGAGCTGGATGGAGCTCCTTGAAAGTGGCACATAGGATGGTGGAAAAGCCCACTGGCTTGGAGGAGCAGCCAGGTCTCTGCCTGGGGTCCCCAGAGCAGATACTCGCCCAGGAGGAGCAGCAATACTGCCTCCATCAGCAAGGAAAGCACTATTTCTCCATGTGTCCAGCTCTGGCAGGGAAGATACAGTAATTATCATCTTCATCCAGAGCCTAAAATAAGTAATGTGGCCAGCTAGAGGAAAAGCACTGAAATCAGGGGGGAACTTATCATTTGGGGACAACTCTGTGGGGAGGAAAAAAATAACTGCATGTTTGACCCAAAAGACTGTGATGCATCCTGGTGCTGGCGATGTCCCAGAGGCTGGAGCTGTCAGCTGAAAGCCCCAGGAGGAAAGTAGCCTGGGAAAGGGGCTACATGCAGCTGTCTGGCATCAGCCGAGCACGGCAGAGCTCAGCCAAGCCCGAGCACTGCACGCGGGAGCCGGCACACTTGGCAGCTGCCCTGAGAAACTGCATTAACAAACACACACATCGCCTTGATAGATCGCTTATGCGCTTTCTTTGAAGGTGGGAACCAGAACAAGGGAGAAGCAATTTTTCTCTGGGATTACGAAGTCTGCCCACAGAGGGATGCTGACCTTGCACCCGCTGCAGCCCGGCCGGGGAGCGGCCGCCTGCAGTCCCACTCTCCCAGGCTTTGAGGATACATGAAGCAGGGAAACACAGCCTGGAATTAACCCGGCTCCAGCAAACTGTCTGTCTCTGTTCCCAGGACTGTCCCCCCATCCTCACCCCAGGTCTGCCCCTGCTTCCCTCCCTGTGGGTACTCGGCGCGCTATGACCACTCTGCCGAGGCAGGTTTGGCTCCAGCAGGTTTTATCTCTAGAGGAGGACAGCAGTGCCGCGAACGGTACAAGATTTGGGGGGTCACAGAGCAGAGGTGAGATGACGGGCATGGCACCCGGGACCATGCAGTGACGGTCGCAGCCAAGCATCATGCAAGGTGGCCAGGGAAGAGGGGCTTGCCAGGACCAGTGCTGTGTGCTGAGCCCTCAAGATGCCCCACCAGGCAAACTCCACGAGAGGATGGAGCTTTACTGGGGCTCATGGGGCAGCCAAAAGCCACCAGGACCAGTCTCTACCTGCTCCGGGACACCACTGCATCCTCTTCAGCTCCCTTCCCGCACGTAGGGCAGGCAACTAAAAGCAGCGGTTGGCTCAGGCAGTCAAGCTGCTAAATAAGGAATCAAGATACCCCATTGTTAAATAATAGGAATAAACTATTAAGGGAAGATTAAGGGTCTGGGCTGTGCAGCTGGGCTCTAGCAACACCTCTTTTCCACATCTGCACAGAGACCAGACCCTGGACCAGCAATGTGGGGCAAGATTGTGCTGTTCTAGGAGCCAGGACCAGGCTCTGCCTGCATTAAGGGGTCAGTGGCAAAGCTACAGGGCTACTGAGAACAGGGGGGACCTGGTGCTCCCTGACCAGCACGTGGGGAGGGAGAGGACATAGAAGGGGGCTATGGCTCAGGCTAGAAGGACTAGAAGCCCTTCTCGATGCTGAGCGTGCGGCGGGTGACGTGCTCCATCTTCCCCGAGATGTACTCAGTCAGGCTGATCTGGTAGTTGGCGAGCATCTTCAGCATCAGCCGCAGGTTCAGCCACCACTGCTCCTGGGGCAGCCTGTGCCTGCACAGGAGGGGACACAGCTCTCAAGTGGCCCCAGGGGCAATGCAGGAAGGTCCCCTGGGACCTGGCAGGGCATGGGGACAGAGACTTACTCGAAGTCAGTGACTTTCTTGAGCTCTGTCACGGGGCTGAAGGCCACCACCTTCTTCCTGAGCCCGATCACACAGGCAGAGTCACCCGAGTTGGCAAACACGCGTCCTGGGAGGGGGACACAGTTGACCATGGCCACTTCACTGGGGGCCAAGTGGCTTAGCCCAGAGCAGCAGGGGCTGCCCAGTGCCACCAGCCTCCCCCCATCCCGCCATGGGACCCCCAGCCCTTGGCTCACCCTTGCGGTAGACCTCCTGCAGCTTCTCTGACATCCACAGCACCGCCTTCACGCCCAGCTTGGTCCCGTAGTTGCGGTCAAAGGGGGTTGGGGCTCCCCCCTGGGGACAAAGAAATGGTGATGTCAAGCCTGCCCAGCTCTTGGGGACAGCAGTGGCCCATGTGGCCCTGTCCCTGTACCTGCTGGAGGTGGCCCAGGACATTAATCCTGCAGTCAAAGATGCCTTTGCCCTCGGAGGAGTAGAGGTTGTAGAGGAACTCGGTGGTGTAGTGCTCGTGGCACTTCTCATTGCTGGGGGAGCAGAGAGAAGGGACTGGGGGGCTGCTCCCTAATCTGGCATCCCCAGGGGCTCCCTCCATGCTCCCCTAAACACCGTTTTTTTGTTGTTTTGTTCTCCCTGAGGCCAGGAGCCCTGGCCCATCTCCCCAGCAGGACCCTGGGGCCGGGGTGGGGATGGCAGCGGAGACACGCAGTGCAGGACTATCCCGCTGGCCAAGTGTGGCATCCCCAGGCAGGATGCCTGTGCACCTGCCATGCCAAATGCCACTGCACCCAGGGACCCTCTCCGGCCACGGGAAGGGCTCAGCTCTGGCCTCACTCCCCACCATGGGGCTGGGTTTTTCAGCAAGCATCCCCAGGGGTTCCCAACTCACCGTAGCACCAGCCCTCTCTGGATATCTGTCTTCATTTTGTCAGTCAAGTGCTCCACGTTGGCCTGCAAGATGAATGCCAGGATGCTGGCAGCCATCCTGGGTCCCTCTGGTCCTCTTGTTCAGACCCAGGTGCCACTAATGTCAACCCAGCAGCTTCATGGGGCTTGGCCATACTCCTCCAAAACCTGCTCTGCCCCAGACCCCTCTCTTTCCTGGTTTTCCTTCTTGTTTTACCCAGATGATGCTGCCAGGAAGCAGCCCCCTGCCCTGTTCACCTTCAGGTCGTGGATGGTGAAGGGATCTTCGTAGACATAGGCAGCATCGGCACCCACTGCGATGCCGGTGACGGTCGACAGGTACCCGCAGTAGCCCCCCATCGTCTCCACAATGAAAACGCGGCGCTTGGTGCCCGAGGCTGACTGCTTGATGCGGTCACAACTCTGCGCCGGGAGAAGGGGGATTCACACCAGGAAAACCCACCTTTGCTGCCCAGGACAGGATGCTGGTTCATTCCCACGTCATTCCAAAACATGATGGGTCCTGGCAGAGTGGGACAGCCCTGTGAGTTGCCCCCTGCCCTGTCCCTTACCTCCATGGCTGCGTTGACGGCTGTGTCCGAGCCCAGGCTGAAGTCAGTCCCAGGCACGTTGTTGCTGATGGTGGCGGGGATGACGCACATGATGATGCAGAGCTCCTCGTACTGCCCACGGGCCTCCACCAGCTGCAGCACCCCCTCGTACGCCTGCAAGCAGCCAAGGACTGGGGAAATGCCGGCCCTGGGGCCGGATCTGCATCCCAAAAGAGATGGCCCAGGGTGCCTGCACCGCCTGGGATGCCGACAGCCCACCCCGACCCCCACTAAAATGGGGCTGAAGATTCCCCCGCACCTCGAACCCCCCGATGACCAGCAGCCCCTGGATGTTGAATTTCCGCACGTTCTCCACAATCTTTTCCATGCAGGTCTTGGGCAGCGTCCTGTGTCAGGCAGGAGAGGGGAGACCACAGGGTGAGGACAGGAGGTCACCGCTATCCCTGGGGACAGTGGTGTCCCCTTTGCTACATCCCCCAGCCACCCCGGGGCTGTGCTTACCGCTTGGTGCCCAGCATGGACCCGCCACGTCCCAGCCAGCCCGCCACGTCATGCCAGCCCACCTCGCGAATCTGCAAGCAGCAGCGCTCAGTTTTGGGGTGGGGGAGCACCCTACCATGCCCCTCCAAGCCCAAACCTGTGCCCCTAGCACCCAGGCTCACCCTTCCCCTTACCTGCCCCTTGGACAAGCCCTCGAAGCCGTCGCTCACCACGTAGACGGTGTGTCCCTGGCAGATGCCGATCCGCACAGCTGACCTGACGGCAGCGTTCATGCCGGCAGCGGGGGCACCCACGTTCAGGATGGCCAGGCTGAAGGGGCTCTGTGGGGACAGGGACAGGGGTGGCACGTTGGTGTGTGTCCCCAAGGCGGGGATGCTGTCCCCTGCCACTCATCATCCTTCCTCACCTTCTCCTGCGCTGGCTTCTGGTGTGCCAACAGCTTGTAGATGTTCCAGTTGTTCTCAAAGCTCCTGCAAGGACAAGGTGGCGTGGCCCCAAGGCATGCCTGGACTGCAGGGTTTGGGGTGGGGACTGTCCCCGGCTGCAGGACCCACTGGTTTCCCCTCAGGGAGAAGTCCCCATCCCAGCACATCCTTTTGGCTGCCCTATAGGGATGTCTCCCCCAAGACCCGGTCCCCACTCCTCACCTCCCGCGGAGCTGGATGGCCTCCTCAAATCTCTTCTCATCCATGGCTTTCTGCACATCCTTTGTCTTGGGGGAGGAAAAGATGCAGCACCAAGATGCCTGTGCTTATGGGGAGGAGAGGAGGACCCCCACGCAGCGGGCTGGCATGCCTGATCCCCCCAGTACTCACCACCTGGACGCACTCCATGAGCGGCAGCCGCACTGACTGGTTCCCCGAGAGGCTCACCACGCAGGCGGGGGTGTCCGGCGTGGCCTCCAGCAGCGCCATCACTGCCTCCATCCCCATCTTGCTGCTCTGCAAAGGGAAAGGGGGACCCGCCGGCCCCTGACACCAGGGCCACCCGTGCCAGCCAGGTGGGATGCTCTCCCGGGCTTGCACAGGGATGCTCACATGGGCCTGGAAACCACACAGCTGCTTGCACGCCTGATTTATGGCCAGATAGCTGCTGGTTTTATTTAAAAACCCGTGAAATTTGCAGCAAATGAGGGGAAATGGGTGCATTACTCTGCCCAGCACAGCGGGGACAAGCCTGCAGGGACTGTCTGAGCCTCATCCCAGCTGGCAAGTCCTTTGCAACAGGCAGAGGGAAGGCAGAAGTGGGGTTCCCCAGCTGCCTGCTCCCTTCTACAGGCTGACCCCCCTGTGCACCCCCCAACACCTACCAGCACACGGTCAAAGGCTGATGGGGTCCCTCCGCGCTGCACGTGGCCAAGGACGGTGACCCGCGTGTCAAAGCCCAAGCGCTGCACCACCAGCTGTGGAGCAGAGAGGATGTCACGCTGGGGACCCGCTGGTCACCACAGGTGCCAGAACAGCTACTGGAGCAGGCACTTACGTCCTTCACATAGTTGGAGGAGATGGGTTTGCCACTGCGGTCGATGGCGCCCTCAGCAATGATGATGATGTTGAGCCGTGACCCTCTGCTGCGTGTCTGGCGTGAGGGGAGGAAAACAGCTGCCACAGCTTAGTCAAAACTCACCAGCAGCCAAGCCTGAGCATCCTTTGCCCCCACCAGCCATAGCCTGGCGGGGGTGGCTCAGGTTCTGGGCGGCCAAGCCCCCAAGCCAGCACTGCTCCTGGCACACGAGGGCTGGATTTGTGCTTGGCTGAGTGCCCCATTTCACAGGGACAATGGTGGGAGCTCCTGAAGCTTCGCAGGGGCCGGGCACCTGCCGTGAGGCTCAGCCTGGGCCCCTGCGGGGACTCTCTCAGGAGAAAAGGGATGGGACCGTAGGAACTCCCTCTCTCACCTCCCCGAGCCTCTCGCACATGAGGTCCTCCCAGCCGTCTTCCGGAGGGGATTCAGGGATGAACAGCCAGTCAGCACCTGAGGCCAAGCCGGACACCAGTGCCAGGTACCTGGGGGGACATGGTGGTGGCAGCACCGGCACCGCCCCCGAAACGTGACATCTCATCCCACCAACGGGATTCCCCACCCGTGGGGGGCTTACCCGCAGTGGCGGCCCATCACCTCCAGCACGAATGTCCGCTGGTGGCTGCAAGGACACAGGTGGGAGGAGAAGGAGGGTCAGTACCAGGCTCCGGGGTGGGCTGGCATCCAGCACCCAGCCCACTCACCTCTGCGCCGTGGTGGTGATGGCGTCAATCACCTCCATGATGCGGTGCAGCGCCGAGTCAGTGCCAATGGTCATGTCAGTGCCGCAGAAGTCGTTATCGATGGAGCCCACCAGCCCCACGATGTTCAGGCGGCAGTTCTCCCGTGCCACCTCCTCACTGATCTGCCCTGTGGGGTGGATGGCCACGCCACTGGTTATTTTAGGGTGCTCCTGTCCCCTCCCAGCATAGGCCAGATCCTGCAGAGCAGCGGAGGAGCCCAGCCCTCCCTGGGGGTCATAGTGATGGGGTAGACCCCTGGACCTCAACACCCCTTGAATGCTTTCACTCTATCCATGTGGGGATTTTGGGGATGGGGGGGTTCACGCACCGTCCTGGACCAGCTCCTCCAGCAGCCCACCCCACTCGGAGCGGAAGATGTCGGCGCCTGTCAGACTGCCGTCCCCGCCAATGACGCAGAGGTTGGTGATACCGTGCTCCACCAGGTTACGGGCGGCCCGCAGCCGGCCTGCGCGGGTGGTGAAGGCTTTGCAGCGGGCACTGCCGATCACGGTCCCACCCTGGAGAGATAAGGGGGGGACATGGCTCACCATGCGGATTTGGGGGGGGGGATGGAACTTGGGGGCCCTACTGCCCCACCGGTGAGCCTCACCAGCTGGATGATGTTGGAGACGCTGAGCCAGTTGGCTTGCTTGATGTTGTCTCCCCCCTCCACCAGCCCCTCATAGCCCTGTGGAGAAGAGGGGCGTGGAGGTGAGGGGTACCTGGGGGCAGGGGGGTGGTTCCCCCCCACCCATGGCAGGGAACAGGGGTGTACCCCAACCTCATAGATAAGGAAGACCTTGGCTCCCACGTATATCCCCATGCGGGTGACAGCACGGACAGCAGCGTTCATCCCTGGAAAAAAGTGAGACGTGAGCCGGGGCAGCCCCAAGGGACCCTGCGCAGGGTGGGTGCCCCATAGGGGACTGGATCCTATAGGTGACCCTGAAGCGTCCCCTCGAGTGGGGGGGGGGGGCACACGCGCAGAGACTGGGGAAGCTCAGTGCATGGGTGGGAGCTGCAGATGAACAACCGCCCAAGAGCAAGACGTATTAGAAATAGCTGCTTATCCCTGGGGGGTGGGGGGGGGGCACCGTGGCGGTTCCCCCGTGGGGCCCGTGACCTCCCACGGAGGGTGCTGCGGGGGTGATGGGGACGCGGAAGCGCCGCGGGTGGGACGCACCGACCCCTCCCCCGCGGGGGGAACACGGGCGCCCGGGGAGGAGCGTGGGCCCCCGCCCGCCGTGCCGGGTGGACACGGACACGCGGCCCCCACGGGGCGGGAGCGGGGCCGAGCCCCCCCCCCCCGCCGGGCCCCACCTTGCGCGTCGCCGCCGCTGGTGAGGACGGCGATGGCCATGCCGGCCCCCGCCATCCGCAGCCGCTCCAGCTCCGCCGCCGCCATCGCTGCGCTCCCGGCACCGGCGCCGCCGGCCACGCCCCCGCGGAGACGCGCCCCGGCGGTGGCCACGCCCCCCCGCGAGGCCCCGCCCACCGCCCGCGTGGCCGCGCCCCTCCCCGCGGTCGCCGGGCGCCATGCCGTCCCACGCCGTCCCACGCCGTCCCGTACCGCGCCACGGCAGGCGGTGCGGTGCCGGTAGATGCCGCCCCAGGCTGTGCCACGCGGGACGAGCTGGATATTTTAATATAAATTATGTATTTTTTAAATCTTAAGCTATAATTATTTTAGGTATAATTAAAAACCAAACATACGGAGCGAGCCCAGCCAGGGTTTTCTCAGTGTCCACCCCCCCCCTCCGCCCAGCCCATTACAGCAGCCGCGGGGATGCCGCATCCCGAGGGTCGCATCCCTCCAAGGATGCGGGTCCCGCCGCACCAGCGCTTGCAGAACCACCTGCGCTGGATGTCCACCCCGGGGCCCCGATGGGTGCAGCCTGGTGCTGCGAGGCTTCTCCCCTCCATCCCTCCCTCCGTTCTCCTCCCTGAGCCATCCCCCCCCGCACCGTGTCCCCGCTGGCCTCCGACACCCACAGGGGGAGCAGGGATGGGGCCCCAGCCCGGCCAAGGGATGGGGAAACTGAGGCAGGCGCTGGCTACTCTGTCTCCCGCCGGCTGGAGCGGTGCCATACAGTCCTGCAGGCCCCGGGGCGAGCTCGGAGCCTCATCCCGCATCATCGCCCCCGGGCGCTGCAGGGCCGGGCACCCCCAGCACGTCCGGCAGGGAAGGGGTGCGGGTGGCTCGGGCTAAGGAAATGGGAGAGACCTGGCCGGACTCCCGCTCTCCTCCTCCCGCAGCCCCACCTCCCTGGCCCCGCTTAACTCCCTGCCAGGCCAGCCGTGGGGCCACCATTCCCGTCCCCATCCCTGTCCCCACAATGCTCTGGTTGCTGCTGCTCTGCGGGGCCCTGGGCTGCGGTGCAGACCAGGCGGGTAAGGCAAGGACACGGTGGCGATGGGGCTGGAGAGACTTGGGGTTGGCATGGGGGGGACATGGCTTAAGGGAAGGGGATGGGGCAGTGGGTGATGTCCGGCGCCTCTCGCAGCCCCGCTCACCTTCACCATGCTGCAACGGACCCGCATCTTCAACGGCACCTCTGTCTTCTCGGGGAACGCCAGCCTGGATGGGCAGCTCAGCCATCTCCTGGAGGGGCCTAATGTCACCCAGGTGCTGCCGCTGGAGCCCCCGGATGCCTGGGCCAGGCGGCAGCAGGACGTGACCACCTACCTGCACTACTTCGGTGAGCTGGTGAAGCTCTTCAGCAAGGAGAGACCCATCAACTGTGAGTGGTACACCGGGGGGGGGGGGGGGGGGGGGAGGGGCACAGGGATGGGACGCATGGCCCGATGGGGGACAGGTCTCAGTGGGGAAGGTCTCACCCTGCTTGCACTGCCTGGGCACAGGCATGGCTCTCCAGGGACAGCTGGGCAAAGGGATGGGGGCACAGCCACGTGCAAAACCTCACTCTGGGCAAAAGGACCCCTTCTGCAGGGTGGGGAATTTCTTACCCAGAGCCTACCTGGGGAACAGGGTAGTGGTCAACATCGTGCTGCCCCTCCGGGAGCTGGGCTGAGGGCTGCAGCCCGGAGGAATGGTGAGGTGTAGGCACCCTTCCTGCACCCACCTGTAGCCTGCCTTCGTCCCGCCTGCACCCCACCTGCATCCTGCCTGCATCTCACCTGCACCCTACCTGCATCCTGTCTACACTCTGTGTGCACCCTGCCTGCACCCTGCAGCCTTTGTGGGAGGTGTGAGGATGCTGATGGCAACGGTTTCATGTTCCTGCCTGCATTTCTCCACAAACCCATGTTACCTCCAGTGCTCCTACGCAGGGTGTGTTTTACCTTTGGTTTCTTTGCTACCCCCAAACCAGTTTTGCCCCAGCTCTGCATTTCTTTACCTCACCCTTGGGGAGCACTTTCTCACCTCAGGGTCTCAGGTGTGAGCCCCATGCCTCCCCTTGCCCCATGCTACCTGTGCTGCATGCTTCCACAAGAGTGATAAATAGCTCACTCTCCGCCGAAAAACCTCCCATCTCTGCAAAACCGAAACTCTGCTGTACACAGATAAGGAAGGGAAAAATAAGCACAGCTGCCTGGCCATTGGAAAAGATGCCGCTGCAGCTTTAGCCAAGCGAAAACAAAGCTGTGGGTGGGTCGGGTGGTGCAAGACTGAGGCCTTGCAAACTCAGTGCACAGCTTGATGCTGGTGATGGCAATGGGCTGCCGAGGGTGGGAGTGTGCTGACCCTGACCCGCTCCCTCTGTCCCTGCAGACACCCAGAGCCTGTGCTGCCGCCTGGGCTGCTGCCTCTTCCCTAATGGCACGGCCTACAGCTTCTATGAGGTGACCCTCAATGGGACGGCTTTCCTCAGCTTCCATGTCCCCAATGCCACCTGGGAGCGGCGCTGGCCTGGCAGGGATGCGGTGGCCACCTTTGCTGAGAGGGAGCTGATGAAGTACCCCATGACGACCCGGGACCTCCAGCATTTCCTCAACACCACCTGCATTGACATCTTGCGGGCTCAGAGTGCCTGGACAGGTCTGTGCCAGGGCTGGGGGTGGGGGAACACGGTGGTGTGGTGGCGGTGACCCCAGTCATCACCTCCATTCCTCTTGCCTCTTGCAGGAAAACAGAGCAGCCGGTCGCATGCCCCGCTGGTGCTGGGCCTGATCCTGGGGTCCTTTGCCTTGCTGGGCATGGCTGTGGGGATCTTCTTGTGCACAGGAGGGAGCTGCTAGCAGAGCCAGCAGCCATCCCATGTCACCCTGTGGAGGCAGAGGACAGACCCATCATTCACCCCGTGGAGGCAGGGACTGAGCCCATGCTCCGCAACAGATGCCGCTCCCCAGCACCACAGGCTTTGCTCCCAAAGGACACCAGTGGCTTCCCTGCCTGGTTCCAGCTCGGTTGACCCCCCCCAGCAGCAGCAGCCTGCCCTGGGGATGGTCCCCACACCAGGCTGGCGCAGTGCATTGAGACTTAATGCAGAAATATGCTTGGCAGAGGGAAAAAGTGGGGAAGGGGCAGGGAGGGAGGGGAATTGGCAGGAGAAACAGCCAAAAAAGGGTTAAAAGGATGGCATTGAAACCCTTCTTATCCCTGTTCCAGTGGGGACAAATGCCCTGGAGGGAGGATGTCACACCTTTGTGGCACTGCTTCAAGATGTCATGTAATAAAACTGCCCATCAGCTCCCAGGGCGTATTTGGCTGCTCTCATTTCCCCCCAGCAGCACAGACGTGGGGCTGCAGATCCATCACGGGGTGGGGGGCACGATTGCCAGTGCTGGGTGGGCTGGTCAGCGTTGCCAGCCCCTGCGTCAGACCCCAGGCCACACACCCAGATTGCAAGGCCTCTGGAGAGAGGCACCTCCTGAGCTCATTTCAATCTGCCCACAGCTTTTGTTTGACTTAATTATTTCCCCAATGGCCAAGTGGTGACGCTTCATTTATTTTTCATTTCCTCACCTTTGTAGGAGACACTCAGGTTGAGTACAGACAGCTGTAACAGGACAGTTTCTCTGAGCAGATTAATGTGTTCACCACTCTCCCATAAGGATGCTGCCCAGAGGGATACAGGAGTGTGGGGACACTGGACGAGTGGCAGGGCAGGCATGGGGTGATGTGCTGGGGACCCCAAGGCGAGAAACGGCTCACCAAAGACCAGCTAAAGAAATGCAGAGCTGTATTACTAGTACTGTACAACAGCATTCATTGCTTTATTTTCCTTTTCTGGAATCTAGATCTGAGCTAAAAACTGCTCGTTGACTGTTTAAACTTCAGTTATATTAATAAAAAATTCTTGGCTGCGTTTCCTTTTCACCCATTGCAAGATTTTCAGCATGACACCCCTCTCATGCTCAACTCCGCTGCCCCAGGGCAGGAAGGGCTGGGGATGAGCCAGAAGCTGGCTTGGGCCACCAAAAGAGGGGACAGCACAGGAGCAAGGAGCTTTCCTGGATTAACTTCCAGTTTATTCCTTTCCAAACACCCTTACCTACAGCTCAAAGCCAGAAAGAAAGGGTGGGCAGGGGGGAAGATGAGAAAAGAGCTGCAGGACAGAAGGGGGATGGGAAGATGACATAGTTATTGTCCTTAAGGAGAGATGGAGGAGGAGGTCTCCAAAGACCACATCTCATCACCCTGGCTGCTGGCCACCCCCTCTGAGCAGCCCCCGCCTCCACCAGGCTCCTGGGGCAGGGGCTGGGGTGCTCCCCACCCTTCAGCAGGCTCCTTTGCAAAAGGAAAACAGCAGCCAACAGGCCAGAGGATCCAAAACAAGGCAGAGGTATGTGAACATCATTGCTCAGCCTCTAAAGAAGTACCTTTGGAGGGAGCTCTGCCATGGGCCAAGCACTGTGCATTCCCACCCTGGGCATCAGGGGACATGAGGCTGATGCTGAAGGTCAAATGTGGTAGGTTTGCTCCCCGTGAAGGAATAAAACCACTTGTAGCCAGCTTCCAGCAGGGAGAAACTGCTGCATTCACAGCTCTGCTTTGGTTTTTAGACTTGGGGCATCTGCCTGCACATGGAAGCAGATGTTGCACTGCAGTCCCAAGACCCACAGTGATTCTTATGCCAAGTCCCGCCCCAGGCTGCAGCTCCTTGCTCTGATTGGGATGGCAGGGCATGGATCCTGCAGGAGAGTGATGCCCCAAGGCTGCGCTGATCCCATTGGACACAGGCTGGCAGCAGGGACAGCACCTGGGAGAGACCCAGTCAGGAGAAACTGGGGAGGTCTAGGAACAACGGGGCTTATTTTGCTTTTTGCTTCTGAAATGCGTCATCTTTTGGACAGATGAGGAAGTCTCTGCTTTAAACAACTCTGCTTTAAACAACTCTGGAAAAGCCTTTTTCCTGCCCCTGGGCCATGCCCCATGCATGCCTGTCGCAGCAGGAGAGCGCTCCGGAAAGGAGCTGACTTTGCTGCTGGTCTCTTGAGTCTCTGCCAGCGATCACAAGGGGATGCGGCAATGCCTAGCAGCGAGGATCCCCCCAAAACTGCAGGACAGCAAGAAACAGCCTCATCTCAAACTATGCTCACAGGCAACGCACCCAAAGCTGCCACACCCCCATCCCAGGGCCACCTCCCTGGTGGTGACCAGTGCCTGACCTGGGCATGGCAGCCAAGAGCTGAGGGGTTATGGCAGTAGCATCCACTGAGCACCCCCAACCTGCCTCATCATGGGGTCACCAAAACCTGCCCCAGTGCAGCATGCTGGGGACACAGAGCCCAGCTGCCCCAGCCTGGGAGCTGGGCTCCCTCCCCACCACCACTCCAGCAAGTACCATCCCTCCAACAGCTGGTAGCCACATCCATGGCCAATCCTCTCCCCAGTTTGGCTGTTCTTCCACCCTTGATTACAGCTTGGGACAGGCGCCAACAGTTAACCACGTATCCTGTCAACTGAGGGTTGTTTTTAATTTGCTCCTTGGTTGGGGATTTTTTTTTTTTTTTCTTTCTGCAAGAGGGTGAAGCAACCCACACACAGACCTTTGGAGGCTTTAACCAACTCCCTTATGCAGCTTCTCCCTCAAAGCAAACCATCCCCGTCACATGCACCAATTGCCACATGAGGCTTTGCTTTCCATGCACTGCATGGTTTCCATCACTCCGCTCTGCTAGCACTGGCTTGGATAAGGATTAAGATAAGACACCCAGCCTTGAACATCATTCCAGTGAGTAAGATGATGCCAACGTGCTAGGAACCAACTTTCCCCCGTGTCCATGTCCCATGCATGCTCCAGATGGGGTGGGCAGGTTCCCCTCCCACCTAGTAGGGACATGCAGTCCCCCTACTGCCTTTCGGAGATCAGCTCCCAGCACAAGGTCAGCATCCCCAGACATGTCCTTCAGGAGCCTCCAGCTGCTCACACAGCCTCCTTGGCTCCACACCCTGCCCGGCAGCTGTGGTGCCCTGCCCATCCCCAGGGGCAAAGGCCTGGACAGCTCCAGAGGCTGCTGGAAAACACAGCAAAGGGGTCCAATGCCTGCTCTGCTTGGGTGGGGAAGGCAGCAGCTGGGAAAAAAAAGTTGGACCAGTAGTATCAGTGCTTATCATGAAAAGGGGTAGCACCAGATTTAAGTCTCTGGGGACAGGAAAAAGGGATTATCCTTGATTATCCTTATAAACATCCCTTATGCACTCAGTGCCTGAGCTGGTGTAATCATCTCTTTTATGGACTAAACAAGGTCTGTTCTTCTGAATTCCCCCAGAGGTCACAATGTCACAGCCCCAGATTCATTTCTAGCACTGCTTTTGCAAACATCCTTTTTAACCCAGGGGTTGCACTGTGGTGAGGGGATTTGCAACATGTGCAGCCCTGATCAAGGGATGTTTTTTTTCAGGCAACATAGTTTTAGGGGTCAAGGCTGTTTGGGCTAGTTAGGTATCTGCTTTCTAGCAGCCTCCTGCTCCTGCACAAGAACAGGCAGGTCCCTTGAAACATTTAACAGCAGAGGAAAGGGCTGTGCTGGTGAGTCCCTCCTCAGAGGATGTACAGGTGCCCAGGACCCATCACTACCCTCTTCCCTTTCCTCTCACCTCCCAGGTCAGTGTGCCTGACCGAGCCAGAGGAAACAGGAGGAGAAAGCTGGCTGCTGGCCACAGTCAACACCGAGCAGGACTACGTGGCAGTTTGGATCAAGGGAGGCTTCTGGGCAGCGGGATACCACCAGTCCCACCACACCTCCCGCCCTGCCCCAAGCATGCTGTCCCCTCCCCTTTGGCCTAAGCAAGCTATGCCTTGCAAGATGCTCCACCACTGCTCTTGCAGTGCTGCTTATCAGCCCAATAGCATGGGAGCAGAGATAGGGGCTGCTATCTAGAAATCACATCGCAGACTCCAGTGAGGAATCATTGCTTCACCTGCCCTTGCCAGCCAGAGACCCCCATGGTCTTCAGATATGTGAGCAGATGTATTCAGGGACATTGCAAATCTGTGTCTTCAGAGCAATCTTCTGGCACCAGTCACTTCCCCCCTCCTATCTCTGCTGCCTGTCTCTCAGAAGCAGAAAAGTTTAGATATAGATAAGTACTTTAAAATAATAAGCTCTTCCGAGAAAAAACAAGCCTGCCTGCACTGTAATTGCAGAGAAGTTTCCATGGAGAAGTTTCTGCTGTTTAGGAACACTTTCACCCCCTGTCCAGACTTGGGGAGGAGGGGTTGCTCTGTGCAAGCAGCGCCACTTGCTGTGGCAAGAAACAAGACACCAGTAGCCCTCTGCATGGCTGAAGTCATTGGGAACAAACCACCCCCTTGGCCCAGACTGATCCCCAGGACCCACATACCTAACGCTGAAGCTCCTGTGAGCAGCTCCAAAACTTCAACATCTGGTCTGGAATGGGCAACATGACTTTAGATACAGGAAACCCAGACTGTGGAGGGACAGGAGAAGCAGACTAGACTGCTAGGGCATGATGCTTTCTGGAAAAGCAGATCTGAACTCTGTTTTCACCCCCATCATCTACCTGCTATGGAGTCCTCACCCCATCTGCTCCTTCACCTCTCCTGGGATGGGAGGCATCCAGCCAAAGGGTGGTAACATAGCACTGATGGAGGTGATGATATCTTAAAACGAGCCTGTAGTGAGGCCCTGGAGGAACACACACAACTTCTGGAGATGATCAAAGCCATTCACTTCAGAAATAAATCAGGATCCCATTTTAGCCAGGCAAGGACCATGTGCTTGTTTAAACTCCCCCTTCTCAAAACAGCAAGGACTTCTAGAAATGTGTTTCAAGGACAAGTATTTTGCAGAAAGAATTGAGCAACATGCCCATATCTAAACCCTCAACAATCCTTGACTTGTGCAAGGATTTAGGGTAAAAGCAGACCAGGAAATTAGTTTTTTTATTTGATCTAACTTGGGAACAACAGCATTTTTTAGAAGGGGCTGGCAATTAAGACTATGCATTACAGGATTCCCAGCTCAGAAGTTAGCATCTCCAGGCTGCTTACTTGGTCCCAAACCAAGAAGAGTTGGTGTGAACATCTAAGCCCCCTAAGAAGCATTTATGTGAGATAAATGAGTCCATGCACGCTTGACTCATTCACACAAGCTAAATGTTACTGAAATAAGGAACACGGGATGTCACAGACACTGAACAGCTTCCACATCTCCCTGGCCAGACACCAGAGGGCCGTTGGAGGACAAATACCTTCCCATGATCCTAGAAGCAGCACAACTTTCCTCAGGCAAGCAGACGAAAACAAAACCAAGTGGAAATGTTTGAACCAAACCCTGGCAAGCACTAGTGTATGCTGCTGCCTGCGGAGAAAGCACAGAAACCCTGGAAGCTTTGTCTGAAGGTGGGAAAGGCAGAGGACCCCAGCTCTGCGCACACCCCACAACAGGGGGGAAAAGGAAGATGGAAGGAAGCAGCGTTCCTTGGTATGATTCGGGGCTTTCTTTTTTGTTTTTCTTGTCACCCTTGTAAAAGCTGGGGCTTTGCAGCTATTATTGCTGTTCTACATAGCACTGGCCTCTCAGAGGAATACAGACCCACAATGAAAAAACAAAAAAAAAAAGCCACAGGAAGGAAAAGAATTAGCAGGGAAAGGAAAAGCAGCAGCAGGAACAAGTACTCATGCTTGAAATAAATGCACTGCCTGCTGCTAGGGGTGCAGGTAGGAAAGATTACACCACCTTCTTCTGTGGAGAAGTTGACTTCAGTGTCAAGTCCCAGCTTTTTGGCTTTATTACTACATGCAAGCACTGACAGCATGATCGTGCGTCAGTGGAATATGAAGGCAGACAGGCAATCAAATGGACCCTCAAGGGGCTGAGATAATAGGAACTAGCCCCATTCACAGGGATATTGGAAGGAGAGTTTCTTTGAAATCTGAGGTTTCTTACAAATCTAAGCTAAGGGGGAGAAGCAGGGGCAGAGCTGCCTACAGACACCTGGAAAGAGCTGGTCATCAAATGGGCAGACACTTGAGGTAGCAGCCTCAGCTGGGATTAACAGCTTATGCTTACAGATTTTGAAGAAGATGAGCATTGAGAGCGACCAAGGGTTTGGCATCCTGGGTTTGCATTGACCCCCTCTCTCAGCTGTTCCTGAAACCCCCTGCTTTGCTCTGCCAAAGCAAATGTACAAAGGATCCAACAGGAAGCCTTCCCGGTGCTGCTGCTTCCGCTGCATCAGCTCCCACTGGAGTTTAAGGGTTGGGTGGGACATTGCTAGACCAAGGGCAGCACACAAGGGCTGGGCCACAGCTGCCCTCCACCTCTCTGAGCTCAGATCTGAGCTACTTTAGAGTTCACAATGAAGAAAAGCAAACAACAAAAAACAGAATGAAAAAACCTACCTGGAGTCTCCTGCTGCTGCTCCCAAGCAAACATTTCTGTGTAGACAAAACAGATCCCATCCGCTTCCCAGGTAGGGGATGAGGTACAAGGGAGCAGCTGTAAGGATCCCACTTTATAGCCCCTAAGAGCCTGGAGGGAAGGAGCAGAACACCATCCTAAACAAACAACTGACTCATTTCTCTTGCTGCCTGCATCCCTGTCACCATGAAGCACAAGTCTGACACAGGCACCTCTGAGAAGTTGTTTAGCTACCACTTCATGTGGAGATAGGAGTCTCTGATGTGGATGCTCAAAGCAGCAGGGTCTTCATGACAGTGACCAGAGCAGCACAGGTACCTCCCTGTCAGGTTACCAGGCCCTCAGTTCAAATAAAAGCAGCTACAGAGCTTTTTCTTGTTCTAGCAGCTCTAGTTTCACTCTTTACAGCAGCTCACAGCTTAGATCACCGAAGGGACCATTCCTTGTCAGTCCAATGACTTGCAGCTGTCCCAGAGTATGGTCTGCTGAAATATATAACCAGGTAGTTTTTGCCATTCCAACTCAAACATCTTTATTTCTGTGCTGTTAGCTTCACCTGTCCTCATTGAGGATAGAATGCAGGAGGTAAGTGAACTTTTCCAGACAAGCTGTTCATTACATTTAGGGGCAACAAGGAAGAACCAAGGCCACGAGGAGCCATTCCCAATATTTTCCAAAATCCCACCGTGAAGGTCTGAGGAGCTAAGCTGTTGAGACTTCAAATGTAAAATGAAGCATTAACTTTTGGGACAAGAGGACTACTTGGTAGTTGAGAGAGTCCAGAGGAACCTTAAGAGACTCTTTTCCCCCTGCTTTTCCCCACAACCATATGTGGGGCCCAACACAGCCTATAAAGGCTCTCCTGCCAGTCCACTCCCAACAGCAGCTGTACTCCTAGCCCAGAAACACAGACTCTGAAGCAATACCACACTCTGGACTCAGAGGGGAAGTGGAGGAAGGGCTGGGATTAAGAAAAACCCAAACCAACAGAAACTCAGAAGAGACTGACACAAAGGACATAAAAAGCAGGAGAAGCTATGAAAATATGTCGAGATGTCAAGATAAGTCACATCAAAATATATTTAAAAACCAGAAATTCCAATCTGCGTGGAATTTAAAACTCCTTTCCCCACCTTTTTTTCCTGCTCAAGGAGTCTTGTTGTTCCAGGATGTGGAACATGATAGGCAGCACCAGTTATGCCCTGAAAAGGGTAGTATTTCCCCCAACTTGTTTGAGCACTTCCATCATTTACAAAGAAAAAGTTATATATACCTCAACAATTGCCCCACCCTCCCTCTCTTCCATTCTACAGTGGGCAGGAGAAGAGACTGCAAACAAATCTGACTTTTCATTTTCAGTTAAGTCCAATTTTTCCACACATCAGTATCCCTGCAATCCATTGTACACCTTCTGCACCGATCCTTGTTTCAACAACTGTTTGAGACCTGCAAGAGAAAGGAAAGTGTTACTGCACAGCACAAACAGGAGGAAGACTGCATTTGCTGCTCCTGCTGCATTTACACATCTGGCTTATAGGCCCCATGATACCAGCCTCTCAAGGCTGAGCCCACGTATCTGAACAATGCAACCGCTAGTACTCTAAGAGCGTCATTTAAAAAAAGAAAAAAAAAAAAAACCCAACCCAGTGGTGCGACAGCTTTACTCCTCCTCCTTCAGCATTCCTACAAGGAGAAACAGGACTGAGGTTAGTGATGCTGTTAACAGCACTTTCATGTGCTCTTGGGACCACACAAGGCCAGTGGTTCCAGGGAGAACGACTCCTCTGCTACAACCTAAAGCCCAGCGTGCCACCTCAAGATCCTCACAGCTCTGAAAGGGATAAAGCTGACTCCCAGAGCTGTTTTGCTGTTGAAGTTGTACTTAAGATGACAAAATTGTTGTCAAGTGCAACAACAAACAACTTGCTGAGTATTTCCAGAGTCTAATTCATCTAGCTCATCTCCCCAGGCTCCCTCTACAGCCCAAGAGAAATCTGCTAACAGCAAGCTTGGGAGGGCTATGTTTGAGGCCACCTGGACTTGCCAGCTACAGAAACCCTCATAGGTAATTAGAAAGCAGAGGTTTTCACACTGGTATGTGGTACCTGGGGACAGTACTGTCCACTAGAAGCAGTCCCTGAAGCCAAGTAAGAGAACCAAACTCATTACTTGGGGGCTTACGTATCCTACTGAAGGCCTGAAGTTTTTTTGAAATGAACTATTTCACAAAGGAGTCTAGATGACTTTTCAAATATCATCTTCCCCACCCCTGAAAGCCCATTCATAAAACATTTTAAAGAACTGACTGCTTTGAGGTCTTGTCAGTATCAAATTCTTACCAGAGCAGGATAAGAGAAGAGTGAGTCAGCCCTTAAAACCATAATAGCTCATCTACTGGGGTCAGTATGTTCAGGGAAAGACTGATAGGTCTCCACTGCTACTTAAAGGGCAAGTCCACACAAAACAGAGGAAGCAGACTGGCAAGAACAGATGTGTCACACTGTTTTTCCAGAGATAATCGGAGGGGACTCCCTCTTTAAAGTCAGCCTGGTCACACACTGCCAGGACTCTCACTGCCCTGGCCACGGGCCCCCTCAGGGCATGGCAGCACCTCTGCTCTGACCAGCACCAGAAATCATTGAGCCTGAGGAGGGGCTGTCAGGACCCAAAACAGAGATGAGAACTCCCCACACTATGGGTAACTTTCAAATAATAATAATAGAAAGCAAACTGCTATAATTCTGCTGCTGTTTTGCAACAAAGCACACAAGCAGCTGGCTTGCACCTCAACATGACAGAAGACAGGATTGCAGTCCTGCCTCAGATCAGCTTGCTCCGCTGCTCCACTGAAGCCAGAGTCATGGTGAAGGGGGGCTGGATGCTTTACATGTTTGTACAACAACTCAGATTAGACTACCTAGAAAACACTGCAGTAGTTGTTAACTTTAAGTGAGGTACATAGGCAGGGAGATGGAGGATCAGTAATTAAATCAACCAATCTACTTGTCCAGAAAAAAACCCCAACCTTTCAGGCATGCAAGTCCTTCTTCAGGAAGTCCAGCTGAAAGAGAGTATGCCTCCCTACAAACCTTGTCCTGCTTGTCTACCCTTCAATCATTCTGGCCGCAAATACTACTGTCCTTTAAGATCAGTGGTTGATGCACAAGGGTCACAGTAGCTCTGTTAAAATGCTGGAAAACTATCCTGGAAGTAGTAACTGGAACCAAGATGGCTCTTTGCTGGGCAAGAACTATTCATGCCTCTTGCTTGCTGCCCAGATAATCCTGAACTCTTCTACATTCAGAAACATCCTCACCAGCAGGGCAAAGTGAACCCCTATGGAGGAGCTGCTAATCATAAGGGATAAATCATTCTCTAGGGGAGTGCAAGGCAAGTTCACTTCCACTCCACAGCCCAAGAAAGCTAAAAGCCACTTCCTAGCTGATGAGTAAGAGGATGTGCCTCCTGGATGTGCAGTTCTTTGAAAGGAAGGACATAGCTGGAGAAAGGTGTGCTCCAGTAACACTGAAAAAAGTGGGATTAGCACCATTCCCATACCTTGTTTCCAGCTAGCTAGCTTTAGGCAGCTGCCTGCTGGCCTGAAGGACATTATTGCATAGGATATTTCAACATATATCTGATGTTCAATCAGGAATTCCAGCCAGGAATCCTGACATTTGGTGCTACTGCACCTCAGGTTTTTTTGGGGGGTTTTTTTGGTTTTTTTTTTTTTTTTTTTAAACTAGAGCCAACTTGGAGATTTTTCCGACACCACCAACAGGTGTCAGGTTACAATACAACCTGGGCACTGCGCTGCCTGCTGTTGCTCTCCGAGTACTCCAGAGGTAAAGCATGGGATCCAGAGCTCCAAAACAGACAATAAACAAGTGTCAGTAGAGATGAACGAGAGATATATCAAAGAGAAAGTCACCTCTGATCAACGGGCAATAAATTCCCTGATGTCACACTGGCAGGAAAGCAAGCATATTATTTCTCTAACTCTAAAGCTTAGACTGACCAGAGTGATGCTCTCAGAGTCAGAGTATCTTCTGACTGCCCCAGGAGCTGTGCATATGGTTATGAGATAAGAAGTTAGGACCACTGCCAACAATAAAAGGGATGTTTTGAATTCTGAAGCCTACAGTCTTCCTCTGAATGTGTACACTGAGCTGCTGCCACACAACATGAATAGACCTATTCTCTCATAAAACTCCTTAAATCACTGGATGTTTGGAGATAATTCTAGCACACAGAAATCCATCTGACTGCCTACCCAGTCACCTTCCCCTGGAAAGAATGGAATTGCTTTAGGAGGCAGTGAAACAGCCAAAGGCCCTGTGCCCGAGCACACTCATGCCAGGACCATCACCTCTCTGTCCCCGGGATATCTGTAAAGGCGTGCAAGTAATTTTGACACTCACAGAGGCTTCTGTCACTGCCCAGTCTTTTCATAAACTGTCAAGAGCAACAGCTGGAAAAACCTCTTGTCTTTTTGAGAGGTGCTGTTGCCTTATGAAGCCTCAAGAAGGGCAGCAGAGCCTGGAATGAGACTTCACACTGATGCAGTCACTGTGCTCTGTAGCCCTCACTGGACACACCACCTTGCAACAAGCAGGAAAGCACAAGTGTCAAAACACAGGGTTCACTCAAAGCATAGCCCAGAGGCACAGACCTCACAGTCCAAACAGCTGCAGAAAGATCCACAGAACATTAGTCAATCCTGGAGCTGCAGCTACCAACCAGGCTCCAAGTGGTAGCTAGCACAGTGTTGTCAACGCAGCAGTAAGTGCTGCAGGGCTGAGCAAAATCCACCTAGGGCTTGGCTTCCCTCTACAAGCTTGAGGAGTCCAGGAAAGCTGACAGAATTCACTAAAAGGGCACCTTCAGAAGAAGAAAGTATGATAGCCCTGACTAGCAGGAAGAAGTTCTGGGGATGGGAATTTTCTGAAGAACTACACTGGTACATGCCAGGAACTTCTTTGCCCCATAGCAAAGAGGATGGAGCCCTCAATGCCTACTCTGATGCCTTGTGCAGAACGGCAGAACCTACCACAGAGGCTGCTAAAGCAAAGAGGAATTTCTAGCTAGGAGTATAGTATTTACCCTCCTATCAATTTTAGGATTTCTACATGGTTCATCAAGTTCCCATTTGAGCACTGAAGCTGAGAAGCAGATCTCTCCTACAAAATATCTGCATTGCACCCTTCTTCCCTATACAGCCACAAAGCACTAAGGGTAGAAGGAGATGCAGAGAGGAACAATCCTTCTGATGCTGCATGACACTCTTTTACCATTGACAGTAGAGTGATTTTTCACAAGTCTTGTCTACAGGAAACTAGAAGCAGGGGCTGAAAAACCACTTGTGATCCCATTCCAGCAGAGGCAAAGCAGACAGAGGCTAAGCCCAGCAAGTCTTTCAGTTCAGACAGATGGCCAGCTACCAGACAAAGCACCTGCAAACTTGCCAAGTGCTATGTCCCAGCAGTGGCACATCCCAGCCTAATCTGGTTCCCTACAACTACAGCAGCAAAGCTCACTTGCTTCAAAGGGAAATGGAAGTTGATCACAGGCCATCAGCCAACTGTGTTATACGCTACAAGGGGCACAGGGAAAGGAGAGCCCCTCCTGACTGCTACAGGCCACTGGTTCAGCTGTGCCAACTTCTTATCAGCTTTGGCGAGAAGTCTGTGCAGCCCGCTGCCATGACAGAACTTTAAAAACACACACCTTCCCGCTGTTCGTTTGTTAATTGCTCTTTGGGGAACTCCACATCAAATGTTATTATTAGTGAGCCTTTGATATTATTGTTATCAAAGTTTGGAAGACCTTCTCCCTTCTTCCACAGTTTGGCCCCAGGTTTTGTAATTTTATCCCGAGCGATATGAACCTGGAAACAAAAGAAATTTCAGAACATTACTAGCATTCTGTGTGTGTACCCCAATACTCCAGTGTACTTTTCCAACATGCTGGAAAGCTTCAACTGATATTGATTCCTTGCCGAAGTCAGTGATATTCAAGGGATCCAGGCACTATTACTGCCAGGACACGTCCCAGAACTAACACCACCCAAGACAGCACACGCAGTAACTGCTGTGACAGCCTGGAAACGAGACCCACACTGAGCACCCCTTGTACAGAGCCTGTTTTGGCTCCATGGGAACTGGTCTGGAAGGCTCCAACACAGGGGACACAGTTATACAACCAGCAGCTGCACAGACCCTGAGCAAGTTAACCCTCAGCACAAGAGGCCTGCTGTTAAATTTTGTCTACACACAGCAAGAAGGCAAACCGTTGCCTCACCTTGTGCCCATCCAAGTGGGCAATATCCATTTCAAAGCCTGTAAGTGCCTCAACCAGCGAGATTGTCACATTTGTATACAAGTCGTCTCCTCTTCTTTCAAACACTGGGTGCCTGTGGAAATAAAACACATTAGAACTTTTCTCCTTCCCCATAGGGGAAATAGGTTCCTCCCCTCTGTTTGTGAGCTTGGAGAATTTGCAAATCAGAGAGGAAGTGAAGAAAAAATGAAACTTAGCTTCATTTTCCTGTGAGAGGTATGTACTACTAAATAACCTTTCTATTTCTAGGGCAATGAGTGGTGAGGTGTGTCAAGAAGTTGTGAGTCACACAACACTTTTCTTAGTAGTGCATTTCCTTACAACAGGGAGATAGCATGTTTATGGAAAAAGAGAGATATTTCATGTGATTCACACAGGAGCTATTAATGCATGGCAGAATTCAAGCCAAACAAAATAAAAGTGGAATTATCACAGCATCTTAACAGTGATGAATCCAGCTACTCTAGCATCATCAGGGTTGAACATCCTGCACAGCCCTGCATACCACACCCCTTGCTGCACCAACTCTGCTGAAGGGCAAGCTACATGCCAGCCAAGTGGGCAACACTGGCCAGAAAATTGTTTGCAAGCTTCCTTTATAGCAACCAGAAAGAGTGGTCTACCTAGGCCAGTTACTTACTTAAGAACTTTTATTCGGAAGCGCAAATCACCTGGCTCCCCATCCACATGGGGTTCACCTGTGAAAAAGAAAAGCTCTGTTTAAAGGAGATAGTTAGTAACAACTGAAGAAACAAGTGGCTTATTAAACACAACAGAGATTTGCAGCTCACATGTTAAAGGAAAAAAAACAACCAGTTGATCTTTACACGACTAAAACCCTGCTTACACATATCTGTTATTAAAGAGCCTAGGACTTTCCGAGTATTGCCTCAATGAGCTCATACCTCTCTGCTGTTCTGAAAGACTTGCCTGCATGTTAATGATGTCCTTTACTTGTTGAAGGACTTCTTGGGCAGAGGGGATTCCCTCACATACTCAAGCCTGGAACAGATGCTCCTACTCAAAAGTTCCAAAACATCAGATTTAGAGCTTTTTTTTCTTTTTGTGTATTTCCCCAGTACTAGCAAAGGGAGTGAAACTCAGAGCATTATCCAGACTTAGCAAAGAGTATGCTCCTGGATTTCAGCAGCATGCAGTGGACACAGCACTTAAAACCACATGTGCTGATCAGTTACCCAAAGCAGGGCTTGGACACTTTCACTGCCATGAAGACAGCCTTGCATCACAGAAAAGGAGCAAGTCAAAGCTGAGCAGCAGGGCAGCGCCCATATACATACCTTCACCAATGAAGGGATACTCCATACCATCCCTCACACCTGGCTCTATCTCCACTTCTAGTGTTCGCTCCTCATTCACAAGCCTGCAAAGGGGAAGAGCAAGCAAGCAATAAGTTTTCAACAGTAGGTGGTAGCACCTACTTATGTTACTGGTATATTGACAACACCCCCACAAGTTAACACATACTCTCTCCTTGCTCATATCTAAAACTGGAGGCAAGTGCTGCCTTTGTGTGCTGATACTCATCTAGTAGAGAAGGCAAAGTTAAGCTCCTAAATGCACAGTCAGCATCTGGATGTACGACTACAACGCCAGAATTCCATGTCTATTCCCAGCTGGAAACTGCAGGCCTCCCTGACTTTGTTTATTCAGATTTACTTATGGAACTTCCACTGCAGCATGACTCATTGTTCAAGGAATAAGAGGCTGAAAAAGCAAATTGTGGAGCTCTACATCTAATAGAGGTGGCCATCTCTACTATAAGAATAAAGACTGGCTCCTTGGAAATGAGAAACATATGCTAAGTTTTTCCAAATTCCCCAGGTCTTACTGGTAGTACAGGCACTTTCCTCCATCTAGTGGCAGGTTTTGAATAAACATTCACAGAGCAGTAAACAGCACCAAAACTCACTTGACATTCGGACATTCATCACAAACAACTTCTTGAGTCATCTGGAAACGTCCAGGACCCAACTGGGTGGTCCTCATCTCCTGCCGGCAATTGCATTTCCGTTTGCCAGGTGCCTGTCTTGCCACTGGCTTGTTCCTGACAACCTGCGTGAGAGAGGAAGAGGTTAGCACCAGCACAGGCCAGCACTCCTGGGTCTCCACAAGGGTCTGGATTTCTCAAGCAGCCTGAACACAGTTTGTGTGGGGTTTTTTTGGTTTTTTTTTTGTGCCTTCACAGCAGCTCTACACACCCTTGGTGAAACATGCCTGATAAATTTTCACCTTACACCTCTTGCTGTCCACACATTAAATACCAGGATATCAGAAAAAAAATGTCTGGCACCATTATCACCATTTTCTTTCTTTTTCTGGCAGACTAGGATGAAACATCCAACACCTTTGGTTATGATAGCTTCCTCATTCTACATACTGTGCAAAATTATTCAGAGTTCCCCATCTACCCAGACACTCACAGACTCAATCAATGCAAATTCTAATGTGCATAATAGCAGGGACTGTCAGCACCAGAAATGTAGCTTGCTTTAAAAAAAAAAAATTAAAAAGGCCACCATACATTTGCCAAGTATGTAATCCAGAAATTTGCAGTGGCATGTTTGGCCACATAAAGAGACTATGAAAAAATCATCAACATGGTTTTGCAAGAATTGCAAAATTAATTTGAGGCTTATGAATGGGTCCTCAAATATCACTAAATTCTAGAGAGAGACCACTTACACCTTTTCCAGCTGGGCTACTGCAAAAAGCTACAGCTAGTCACTAACAGCCAATAAACTATTATCAAAAGAAGCATCCCTTTATAGAGAAATTACCAGATGGCAAAGATGAATAAATGCATTGTGTCTTCAGTTAACTACTAGCAAACAGCATTACAACATCCTCCACTGTCACTGCCAGATACTGAGAAAATGAGCATTTATATTAGTTCTGTTCTTTGGGAGAAGACACCATTCTGAGTAGAGGCCAGGCCAGGCATCTCAAACCTGAGAACACACTGGAAAGACTGAGAGCCAAGCAGTCAAACTTACTTCTACGAAGTTTCCTGAATACACCTCCTCCAGTGTAACCTCCAAGTCCACGATGATGTCACTTCCTCGGGGAATGTTCCTGTCTTGTTGGCGAGGATTACCTCCAAACATGAATCCAAAGTCCCCAAAGAAGCTGGAGTAAAGCACATCAGTTAGTTCAGGAAGGAATTCTGATCAAACGAGGCTTTGATGAAGAGAGCCACGCAAGGCAGCAGCAATATGCTGCTTGGCAAATGCTTCTAGCCCCCTAGAGAACAGTCTCCTCACAGTACAAAAAGCACTGCAGTAAATCCAGATACCTCTTTTTGCTCTTCCAGGACACAAGCTAATGCCTTCAAACAAAGCAGTCACTTTGGAAGAGTTTTCTGTGCTAAAGAGAACAAGTTTTAGAGCAGGAGTTGAATGCCAACACCTCAAAATCTGACTAAAAATCTGAAGTCCTCTCCATACTGCACTGCTGCTCAGCTGCCATCACCAAAAGGTGCAAACTGAGTATAATTCCATCTCTGGTACTGCAAGCCAATGCTAGCAGGTTGGTTTTCAACAGTTTGAGGACAAGGGGGATAGGAAAAAACTTCTTAGCAAGTCTGCATATTTTTCCTCAAAGCAGACCCACAGACGGTGCAAGTTCTCACCCAGAAGGATCACACAAGATGAGCAACTTCAGGAATTGTTCTATCAAATTTGTGCCTAGCAGAACCAAAGGGGCCTTAAACAGAAAATCAGCTCCTGCCTGAGCAACATGCAAGTGCCTTCAGATTTTAATGATCCAAATTCTACAGTTGCTCCAAAAAGTAGTGTAAGTCACTACAGCATTACTTTGCAAAAGAAAAAGTAACTCCCAAAGCACACACATGGTCTGTGACAACAGGTTAAACATCAATCACATACTGGATAACACAAGAAGTTCCTACACGTTTAATGAAGCACCTTACAAATCACCCACGCTGGCAATACAACTTGCCAAGTAAGCAAGCGCTGCCCATGTGGGAAGACGCCACTCGTTCCTACCCACTGCTCTTGAAGCAAGGACTGATGCAAGACAGACTACTGAAAACTGCACATGGGATAACCACTGTAAATGCATTTCTTCAAATTAGCAACTGTCACTTCAGATCAGTGCCTCCTGAGTGGCTAAAACACCTTAATATAGAATTTGTCCACATCAAACCTGTGCACAAGCATCACAAAATTAGAGCACCAACTGTAGCATAGCCTGAAATTGCAAAATCTCCTTACTGTGAGAAGATGTCTCCATGTGAGCTCTGGTGCCCATCCTTCAATCCCTCCTCACCATATGCATCATACTGCTTCCTCTTCTCCTCATCCGACAGCACCTGGCAAAGGGATGGCAGGCCGACAAGACATTCACCCAGAGATCAGCTGGGTTATTTAAACACAGCTCTGAGCAGAATCTCACTAGTACTCTTAACTGGGAGACAAGCAGCAATGCTTTACATTACAGAAGCACTGGCTAGAACTTGCTTGTTGTGCTGCACTAGAAAAGTTAAACATTTACCAGATAAACTTATAAAAAGTACAGTTAGTTTATTAAAACAGCAGAAGCAACAAAGGAAAATATAAATAATACTGACTTTATCTTAAGGATTAAAAAAAAAAAATCAGGATGAATAATTCAAATCAGTTCCTACAAAGCAAGACACACTGAAAATCCACATAATACCAAATCAGTTTCTCAGTTTGTTCTTCAGGCACACAGAATATGTATTTCTCTGGCTACTATTTAATAACAATTAGCAACAATGGCAAGTTTGCTTACCAAGTTGAACCTGCCAAATATGGTAACTCAGCACCAGTGTGAATGCTGGCCCTCATTCCTAAGGGCAGCAAAAGTTAGAAGTAACTTCAGTACTGAAGCAGAATAACACATCCCAACACACATGACTTTCAAGACTGTAAAGCTCCAGTTTTAATTCCTAAGTATTGATCTTTGCCCTTTCCTCCCCCAGAGATCCAGAAATTTCTGGTCACATTTAGTCTTCCTTCCCCTGCCTCCCCTGTTGATCTATTTTGGAAGGTTAAAATTGCCAGGTTAGCTTTCAGAGGCTACAGAGGAGTGAAAACAGGTGGAGAAGCAACTAAACAGGTGGAGAAGCTGATGAAGCAATGAAAACTAGCCTGAAATTGTAACCAATGATAAATGCTAGCAACAGGGGAAAAAAACCCAACAGTGACTTTACCAGCTTCATCTAGTAGGTAAGAGTTCAATTCTCCCTTTGTCACTTCAGATTTTGCATTAAAACACACATTTCCTAAAACTGGAATAAGCTTTCCATTTTGTGATCTGTTGGTGTCAGAGCAAAATCCTGCTGGTAGAGTACTGCACAGCACAGACAACACCACAAGCAATAAGAAAGGAATTAAGAACACAAAATATTTGCCCTTCCAGTCATTTTGCTTCTTTCTGCAGGCTGCTGGAGAACACAACTCCAAGAACATAATTTCAAGTACTGTGAAGAGAGTTCTTGTTTGTTACGTTAGGTTGCCTTGAAAGCAAAGCAACTACAGTGGATAAGCTTAGGAAAAAAAAAAACCCAAACCCATGCAAACTCCACCCCCAAACCATCCTGAGACTAATGACTATAGGTAGAGGAGTCTCGGTTCCCTCACATGGGATCAGTCTCCTTTCTAGTCAAAACAACTGTGTTCGGACCACACAGCTGCAGGGTGGAAATCACTTAGGCTGTTAAAATGAAAGACACCAAGTAGTTTAATTAACCTACTTTCCAATTTTTCTGAAGACTTTACTATACATAGTCAGCTAGCCAAACCCTGAGCAGTGGTACCACTGTTAGTGGTTAGTAGTGGTTAGCAACAGAGGCTGTTGCTTTATGGCAAAAAGCATCCAGGTTTAGGTTATAAGGGAAATATAATTCTAGCTCTCTTTTGCCCAAAACAATCAAATTGACACACTGCATCTCATAGCTAGTTTAGTAGAGGAATTTGCAAGCTGTACTGCCTAAACAAAGAGACAAAGACCTTGCAGGATATCAAAACGTTACTTTTTCCAGACCTATTTTAAAAACCACGTATGTCAATACTGGATTTCAATATTCTGATGCATATCTCTTCAGCAAGAAGCGCATGAATGAAGACTTTGAAGGGAGGTTTCCTAGTTTAGTTTTCACCAGCACCCAATGAGAGCATGTTTCATTTGTACTGTCTGTGTTAGCACTAGAACTCCACACTTTATGTTGAACAAGGACACTGTTGTGTTACAATAATACCCTGGTTAGGGGGAAGCAGACTCAGTCACTGCTCATAAAAGTTAATATTCAACTACTCCTGCCACCACATCCCCTGCTGATTTAATTTTACAACCATTTTCTTCCCAACATTTTTAATAGAAAGAGTACTCTCAACTGTTACTATGGTAAAGACTTAAATAAACTGGGACTCGGGGAAGAGGTAGAGAAATGCTTCCCACACATAAGGTACTGTCAAATGTGACAAGATCCCAACTCACAGAAACAAGAAACTCACAGCTTCGAAGTAAGCCACATGCATCAATCTTCAGACGCTGCAAATAACAGGTAAGAAACACTTTTTTCCCCAAAAAAAAGTTATTTACATTCACTGATTTCCCTATGAGAGTTCAGGCAATTTATTTAAGAATAGATAAGTATGTACTAAAAAGAGGTCCCAGTTCTGATTAAAAAATAATGTGGTTTTTTTTCTGACCAAAGAGGAATGCGTTCAAGCTGCTTCTCTCTTTCTTACTCATTTTATATTTGCATATCTGAAGAGCAGAGGAGCATCAGGGATGGAGGCAGGAGCCACACTACAGCTGCAGGCTGAGCAGCACCACTGGACTGCAGCGGGAATGCAAACACTTTCCTTCTGAAGTTCAACTCCTCAAAGAGCACACAAACCTCCCACCCAAAACAGCCCACCAGTGCAGGCAAGCTCCTGGTGGAACCACTGCTACAAATTCTTGCTGGTCAACACCATCTTCCCTCAGGGGCCCTCTGCTCCATGGGGTACAGCAGGAACAGATGGAAACCAACAGTGACAGAAGAGAGACAAAAAGGACAGAGAATGTGCAAAAAACAGATCCCATCACGCTGCCTAAAACGCATTAACACATATGTACATGGCACAGAAAATAGCCTTTGACTTAAAAGGCTTGACTAAACCTATACGCAATTTATATAACGCACTGTGCTTTTAGTGTCAGGTATCATTTGTATACTACTATATTATCATGGAAATAACAGGAATCCTCATGCATATGTGACTTAACACTTACTTTCCTCACCTTAATGCCTTCTAAAAGGCAAGCCAATAACCTTTCATCTCCTATCAGCTCAGACTTACAGCCAGGCCCTATACATACACACACTTGCTCCTGCGCCAATACTTACAGTTGATGCAACTCTATTTCTTCCTCAAAGAATTATTAATAAATACCAAACAACTTTAACTTGCTGCCTTCACTTTCTCCTGTTTAAGTGAACTAAGGTCTTTTATTGTCCTCTGATGCTCTGACAAAAGCAGCTCTCTAATCAGCCTCTCTACCTTTGTTCTTTTATTTAGTAGAATGTCTGAAATTCAGTATAGTAATGAGGGAGGAGGGACTGCACTTGTGCCTCAAAGAAGGACCTTTACACTTCCTAGAAGCCCTCCTTTCTTGTTCCCCCAAGTCTTACAGGATGAAGCCTCATGAGACAACTTGTTGGCCAAGCTCAGCTTCACATGCTTGGCACCTTCTACCATGAACCCCATCTACCCTCTACAGTCTGAAAAGGGCTGGGAGGACTTAAAGTTCTCCGAGTTCCTTACAACAGGCTGCACAACTTCACCCCTACCTTTTCCCAGCAGCCACACCAGGTCTCGCTACACCCTGCCCTGCACCGCAGGTAGTGGTGCCGCTCAGCGGCGCCCACGGACGGATGCGGGGCACCGGGGAGCCCGCGGCCCCCGGCCTCACCTCGTAGGCAGCCCCCAGGTCCTGGAACTTCTCCTGCGCCCGGGGGTCGTCGGGGTTCCTGTCGGGATGGAGCTGCAGCGCCAGTTTCCGGTAGGCCTTCTTGATGTCCTTGATGGAGGCGCCACGGGACACCCCCAGGATCTTGTAGAAGTCCCTCCTGCCGGGAGAGAGGAAGAGGGGAAGGGAGCGGGGCCCCGTCAGCGCCGCGGCCGCCGAGCCAGGGAGAGGCAAGGCCCAGCGCTGATGCGGGGGGACAGAGGCCCGGTGGCGCGGCGCACTCACCCGGCAGCGGCCATCCCGCAGAGGCAGAGCAGCAGGAGGCAGAGGCGGCCGAGCCAGCCGGGGGCCATGGCGCAGCGGCCGGGCCTGCCCGGGGGGCGGCGGGGAGAGGGAGCAGCGCTCTCCGGGCGGGTCCGCAGCGCCGCAGCCGCCCGCCCCGGCCCGGCCACCATTAGACGTGAAACGGAGCCCGGGGACGGCCGCCGGCCAATGGGAGCGCGGCGCAGCCCCGCGCGCTGCATGCCGCTGGCCTATCGGCTGAGCACACTTCACCACCGGCTTGAAGGCGCCGGCCAATCGCCTGCCAGGACGTCAGCTTTGAGCTCGCCGGTCCAATCACGGCTCAATGCGTCACGCCGCGCCCTTCCCTATCGCCGCTCCAGGCTGCATAGCGGCCGCCCAGCGGCAGCCAGTCAGAGGGTGCGTCGTTTATTCCCGCCTCCGCGCTGGCTCGAGCAATCGAAACTGGCTCCTCGGGGAAAGGGGGACCTGCCCGGCCCAGGCGGAGTCCTCCACGCTGTGAGGGAAGGGCCGTCTCGTTGGTCTGCGCGGCCACCGCTCTGCGCGGCGCGTTGGCGGGCACCGGAAGCAGACGGCGGTCGCCATGGAGGCGGCGGCGGCCCCGGTGCGGCTGTGGGTGAAGACGGAGCCGTTCCTTGTGGGGGCCCTGCCCGGCCCGCCGCCCGCC
Source organism: Pelecanus crispus (assembly GCF_030463565.1). Lineage (NCBI taxonomy): Eukaryota > Metazoa > Chordata > Aves > Pelecaniformes > Pelecanidae > Pelecanus > Pelecanus crispus. The sequence continues at coordinate 29,894,659 of NC_134651.1, read as the reverse complement.
CGCCTCGGTCCCCACTACCTGCGGAAGATGGCGGCGTACGCCCGGGCGCGGGCGGCCGAGGGCTGCTTCCCGCGGCTGTCGTGGCCCCGCTGGCGGCATATCGCCTGCGGGAAGCTGCAGCTGGGCCGTGACCTGGCCTGGCTCTACTTCGAGCTCTTCCACAGCCTCCTCCGGCGGGACCCGCCGTGCCGCCTCGAGTGGGCCGAGGCTGAGGCGGCCTGCGCCAGCGCCGACGACCTGGAGCGGGAGCGGAGCAAGGCAGGAGCCCCATCCCGGGCCGGGCGGGCGTGGGGAGAGCCCAGCCCGTCCTAACGCCTGTTTTTCTCCCCTCTTGGCTAGCTATCGGTAGACACTCTGCAGTTCCTGCTGTTCCTGTACGTGCAGCAGGTGAACAAGGTCTCTCTGCGAACGTCTCTGATTGGGGAGGAATGGCCCAGCCCCAGGACCAAGTCTTCCAGCCTGACTGGAAAATCTGCTGGCGAAAATAAGGTATTTGTGGCCGTAGGATTCTCCTTGTGCAGCTTTGTGGGAAACTACAAAGTCCTGCCTTGAGGTGGGTTGAAAAGTGGCTGGTTTGTTCCTGGGAGGGTGTAACCCTGCCTGTGGTAGAGTCTAAGCTAGAGTCAAATGGGAGATACTTTGCTCAATAGTAAATGAAATTATGTTGGTGTATTCTCTGCAGCTTTACCAGCAAAAGTTGCCCACAGGCATTTCATAGAGTCTGAGACCAACTGTGAAAGTTTTCTGAGAGTCTTGGCAATTGTCCTTTTAAGAACCAATTGCCTCTTTGCTTTTTCTATTAGTCAAGTGGGGAGCTTTCCTTATGTTGGAGGCTGCTTTCCCGTGATCCACTGTAGAGTATTAGGATCTTAGGATGGTTCCTAGCATTAAGTTATATTTCAGAGAGGGGAGTTGGTTGTTCAGCTGTAGATCAACCATGTGGAAATGCTAATGTTTCCTTTTAAAATACTATCAAGTATATTGAAAGAAGAGAAGTGCGTTGGATGTATCCAGTGCAGCTTGTGGGCAGCTCTGTATTTGAGAGTGAATTGTAGATTGGCAACATCATTATAAAGGCCAGCTGCAAACCTCAGTGGATTTCTGTCACGACTATGATGTTGTGAGCTGTATGAGCTAGTGAAATGTAGCTTGGGACAAACTGAACTAATTAAAAATAGTGACTGGGTAACTTTTTACCGAAAGGTTGAACAAATGAAAAAAGAAGTGAGAGAACTGGGGGGCTGTGAGTTGGGTGGCTGTGGAGCATCCAGTGTTATTTAAAAGCTGATGTTTTCTTTTAACTGTAGCCATTATATAAAACTGGACAGGAAGGAGGTGTGTCTTGGCTGCCACTGTACTCCTCCCAGAGGTTTTGGTTCCGACAGGACTGGGGCTGTCTCCGCTGGTGTTGCTTTTCCCTGTGTGATCGGGAGAGATTCCCCCAGCTTCAGCAATGCCCGATATGAACCGTGCCCCCTTTTGAAATGGTGCAGCGAGGCTTGTCTGGTGCAAGAGGGTCTCTGTCACAGGGCAGGGATCTCCAGCCTCTAGATAAGACGCTTGCAGCTGCTTGTTACCCTTTTGGCTACAGCCCTTGCAGGTGGTGAGGCCTATGTGTAATCACAGTCGTGTGTTGCTTGTTCTGCAGTTTGCAAGCCAGCAAAGGTTGTCTTTATTAATGACTGCCATAATTCCAGTCTTCTGCTTTTTTTTTGGTATGCAGCCCTTTAGAATTTGAATGAATGATTCTTTCAGAGGTCATTTGGTTTATTGGTCCGCTCACTATGAAGAAAGGACCCTCTGCTTTTTCCTGGCAGCACCTCGGAAAGTGGCACTTAATCATATCTGAAGGTCTGGAACAGACGTAGTGATTTTCCAATAGAGCAGTTCCAAGACCTTGACTGTCACTTACTGATTTGTTTCCTACCTTCAATTGCCAGCAGCAGCTGGCTGAATTTGTGTGGGAAGGATTGTAGGAGAGTCTGTTTCTGCTTTCTAGAGTGAAATATTTGGTACTTGGAGTTAGAATAAAATGTCTTTTTCTTTTTGGGGGGAGGTTGCTGATGAGTCCAGTTTCCTTTCTGTGTTTTGGAAGAGCAGAGCAGCAGAAGTAGTGAGCAGGAGAGAGCACCATGTTTGATTTGTTTTCCCTCTTTCAGAACAAGTGTAAGCAAGGATACATTGTATACTGTCAGTGGAGCTTGTCAGCTCTGTGAGGACTCACCTCATTCTTCTGTGTTTTTCTGCCCATTAAGAACTGGAATGATCAGGACCACCACGCCTTTGTGCAGAGCCACCTCTTGGATATGCTGGAACTGCTGCTGGAGCGGGAGCCACTCACTGTCTCCTCCCATTCCACCCACAGTAGCTTGGTGTCCTATGAAGCTGTCTGTGCCCTCAGCTTTCTTATTGAAGGGACTGTGAACAAATCCAGGATGGTCTATCCTCTGCATGAGCTTGCCCTCTGGCAGCCCTGTCACAGGCAGAACGGCTACTCAAAGGTCTCCAAAGCCTTCTCTTTCCCCAAGATAGAGAGCTGGCTGCGGTCTTGCCTGACGACAAACCCTTTTGGAATGACTGCCTGCCTCAAGTCTGGGAAGAAACTTGCATGGGCACAGCAAGGTAGCTGGTAACTTTCCAGTCTCAGCTTCTCTTGCTGACTAGGGATCTGGCAATGGTGTGGGGTCTTGCCTCTTTTTCCTCCTACTGTTAGTGGCTATGGGGTAAATGACAGCTTAGAGGTGAGTCTGGGGGACTAGAGGGTGCTGCATGACATCTGTGTGTATTTTTCTGGTCTTTGGATCACTTTTGTGAGCAAACATTAATAATTTTATTTTCAAAGGCCCGTCTGAGTGAGGTCAGTATCACTATCCTCATTATTCAAGTACTGCTGGACACAGAGAATAGATAATGTGATGTGTTTGTAGCAAAGCTTATTACTGATCTAGGTTTCCTTGCCTTGAATTGCAGCCCCTCGCCTGCGGAGACATGGCAGTGGAGCCAAGGCAATTTCCACCTTAGGAGAAAAAAATTTAGATGAATGTTTTGTTTCCTGTGGCTGCACAATCATAAGAGTGTCAGCGCGTTAGGTAGGACAGTGAGGTTGCTTGGGGATGTAGAGGGAGCATTTCACTGTCTTAAAACATGCAGTTCCTGCTTTCAACATAAAACTTGCCCTAAGTATCTTCCTGCCAACCTAAGTCTTGTGTTCAGGAGCAGGCTTCTGGCAATGGAGGTGCCTAGGTCAGGGCTGTCTGTAGCTTGTGGGAGGCTTTGGCTGCCTCTGAATAACCTTGAAGTGGTTTTGATCTTTCAATGTGCCCTGACTTCTGGAGCTTCTGACTGCTGCCTACTGCTGACCTGCCCAGTAGGCATCAGTGGATGGTATGACTGGTGCATGAAGTGATGCTGTTTGATGGTACCACCCTTGAAGTTTTGGGCTGATTATTTTCTTGAGGGATTGCTGAGTGATGTGGACAGTGAACCATCATGTCTGTGTCCCTGTAGGAATCATGTATAGCCTTTTTGTACTTTTTTTTTTTAAATTTTAAATGCACTGGTGAACTTTATTTTGCAGTTGAAGGAACAACCAGGAGAGCAAAGATTGCCTGCAATACTCGTGTGGTGCCTGAGGTGTTCCCCATGGTGATAATGAGTCAGGTGTACAAGCAGACGCTGGCCAAGAGCTCGGACACCCTGGTGGGGGCTCATGTAAGAGTTCATCGCTGCAATGAGTCCTTCATTTATCTCCTCTCTCCTCTCCGGTGAGCTTTTGTTCTCCTGGAACACAGCTAGACGTCTTTTCAGCAAGTTTGTTGAAGCACTAAGTTCTTGTTAGATGGACTAAGCAGTGAAAAAGTCCTGGTTTTGCTCTTTCCTGCTCACTGTGTCCTTGCTCTCTTGTTCTTTTGCAGATCGGTGACCATCGAGAAGTGCCGGAATAGCACTTTTGTCCTTGGCCCTGTGCAGGCATCTGTTCACGTGCACAGCTGTGATAACGTCAAGGTCATTGTGGTTTGCCATCGTTTGTGCCTTTCTTCCACCACTGGCTGTACTTTTTACATCCTCACGCCTACCCAGCCTCTCATCCTCTCGGGGAACCAAGCAGTCAGCTTTGCCCCTTTCCACACGCATTATCCTATGCTTGAAGACCACATGGCTCAGGTGGGATTGGCCACTCTGCCAAACTACTGGGACAGCCCCATGCTGGTGTGCAAGGAGAGTGGTGACATGAGTGTCTTCCGCCTCCTGCCACCCTCGGACTTCTACACCTTTGTGATTCCTTTTGAGATGGAAGGAGACACCACGGAGACGCCGGGTGGGCTTCCCCATGCGTATCGGAAGGCGCTGAGTCAGCGAGAGCAGAAGGTGCAGATCTGGCAGAAAACTGTGAAGGAGGCAGGCCTGACCAAGTGAGTGCTGCGTCTGAACAGGAACGTGTGAGCTGTGTTGAAGCTCAGACATACAAACAGAAGATTCATTTGATGTGGTTCAACAAAAATGCTTTAATAATGGGTTAATTTGCATGAGCCGTGTCTTGCATGCCATTTCTAGAGCACTAGTAATGAGCAATCTTGGGATCCTGGTCTTTGCTATTAATATACTGGGAAGAATAACGCTCACAATTGTAACTCTGAAGGAGGCGCTTTGTCATGATTGCATTTTCCTACCTTGTGAGACTCGAGGAAAAGCATGCCTAGATACTGTTGAGGGCTGAGGTGAGGGATCCACCCTGGCAGTAAGAGTTTACAACTTATCTCACACTGGGTACTGTCTCTCTGCTGTCTCTCTTCTGTTTCCAGTGTCGTGTGCTGCCGTGGGCATGTATCCTGAACAACAGGTCAGCTAATTATTGGCTTGCAGCTGATTGGTGGCTACTTTTAGCCCAACCTTTACATTGAGATTGAAGCTTTAAAATACTGTCCCATCTGTTGCTGCGGTGAGCTAAGAATGTGCATGTGGACCATTACAGTAGATCACCTCGTGGACAGTAGCTTTTAAAGTCCTCTTTATCAGATCACATCAAATCCTCTGCCCAGCTTTTACTGTGCTAGCTAGGCTTGTCCTAGCCCTTCTCATGTACTGATGTGCGTCTGTTTGCTTTCTCAGCACCAGTTGCAGAGTTCTGAAAAAGTTCGCCTTGCTTCATTTGTCAACGTGCTTTCTTCTGCAGCCAGCCAGGGCAAGGGTACAAGTCTCTGCCGACTTCAGTTTAGCTGCTTTTATCTTTTTGTGAACTGTTTTGATGCAGCAACCCGAAGGACCTGGCTTCCTTTGCAAGTACAGAATGGGGATAGAAACCCAGATATGCAATTGTAAAGGCTTGAGATGAGAACAACTTTTATTCCCTAAGCTGCACTTGAGCTGTATAGATTTTCTTTCTGTTCTGTGCTCAGTCGATGACTTGTAATGGGCGTGCAACTGTGTGCTGATAAGCAGTGATCTTGGAGGGGTTTATCCTGTGGGGAACACAGAATAAGAAAACCTCCTCTTGGGTCAAGCTGTCCACACTTCCCATCATACCAAGCTGAGGAGTTCTAGTCCATTTGATTGTTCATTATTTTGGAGGGGGTCCCTCTGCTTCCCTTGTTCCTTTCTGAAATCCAGGTGCCTCTGTGCCGAGTGTAGGGGAGCCTGCAGTTTGAAAGAGCTCTAAACTGGGAGGGAGAAAGGGTTCTGGGGCAGGATTTTGCTACGGCTGGAGGGTGGCTGAGCAGTAGTGGTGGTGACAGAGGTGTAAAAACCTTTAAAACTCTTAGTCCTTGAGTCTTGAAGAGCAGCAGAGAGGAAAGTTATAACTTCAGCCCTTGTGCTAGTCATCTGTTGTGTCTATCAGCCTCACCTAAGGTGCTTCTTCCCCCTCCAGCCATTGTTCTCCCTTCTCCCAGGGCTGCTGCTTCTCACCCCAGGGTTTTGTGAAGGTGTTTGGCCTGTCAAAATCTTACTGTTAAAGAAATGTGAGGTAATACAGATGATGTGCTTAGATTTAACATCCTCTACAGCAGGAGGCAAGAGCTCGGTACTAGAGGGGCTTATTTCATAAAAGGGGGGAAACTGTGCCAAGTTTAGAAGCTTGCTGAAAAGAAACTGGGCAGCTGACAGTGTAAAATGTCTGTCTCCTGCAGGCAGGGAAAGAACTAGGGAGACAGCTAGGAAGCTTAGAGCAAACAGGATATCAGACTTGTAGAAAGAAAAAAGCTGCCATGTTTGAATGGGGAGGTGAAAGAGAATGTTAGAAATAAGAAGACATCTTTCAAGAAGTTGAAGTTGTCTGAATCAGGAAAGTGGGGCAAAAAAAAAAAGAACATAAATCCTGCTAGGCTGAAAGTAAAAACCCCGTAAGACAGGACCAATAAGACAGCTTGAGGAACAACTTGCAAAAGCATAAAATCCTGTTTATTCATTTTCTGAGTGAATCAGACAGAAAGGCTTTCAGGGTCAGCAGCAGATCAAGGTATATAAAAAGCACTTGGAGAAGATAAACCCTAAGAGAAGAAAGAAGTAACTGCCTTTGTGTTCACGTTCACTGGGGAGGAATTTAGGTTAGTTTCTGTCCTAGAACCCTGCTTTCTCGGGAATGTCTCAAATGGAAGCGATAGTACAAAGAAGAGCCTTTAACTTGAAAAAAGAGTCTGGGTACCTTGAGCCTCTCTGAAACTGAGTGGCACAAAAAAGAATAAGGCCGGTTTGCTGCTTTTCCCAGTACAGGATGGCATCAGCACATCAAATTAGGAATGAGTTCAAAGCCAAAACACGTAAAATCTCCACAGGACATTGAAAAGGTTCATGTTTTATGTGGGTTCCGAAAGGAATTGCATAAGATCATAGAAAAAAAAAAAAGTGCAGCAGGAGTTACTCAATACTCATGCCACCTTTGGCTTAAGAAATTGTGGAGCTGAGCTGATCCCAGATGGCTAGGATGCTATTCTGGAGAAATACTGCCGTGAACCTGTACTGCTCTTGGACATCTGACCAGTGCCAGAGACAGGGAGCCTGAGCTAAGTGGTATACCTTGTTATTGCTGGTCTTACCAAAAACCACCCCAAAAGTTATTTATCAGTAATGGGAATTAGTTGAGGAGTGTTGTTTATATGCACATTCTTTTCCCTGATCTCCATCCTCTTCTTTCAGATGCTGTCAGAACAGAATTTTGTGTCTTCAGTGCTTAAATGCTGGTTACTATTCTTTTTTTCCCTTTTCAGACAGTTTTTAATCTGTGCTCTAAGAGTAAAACAGAGGCAGCCCTGTGGAGCAGGGTTGCTGTGCTAGTGGGATGGGGAAGCTTGCATGATGACTTCTGCTTTTGGGGTTCACTGTGGTCATATTCACTTGGTAAAAGCTTCTTCCTGGTACAGGCAGTTCACGAACCAAGCCCAGCTCTCAGCTGATTTATATGGAGGTTGTTTTGGTAGTGACGGTAAGGTTTAGAAGTATAATACTCTAAATAAATGTGACCTTTACACAGTTCCCTGCTGATCTTCTTTTGGTTTCAGGTATCAGAGGAAACAGTTCCAGATGCTGGTAGAAAACAAATTCTATGAATGGCTGGTTCAGACAGGGAACCGTCAGCAGCTGGATAGCCTTGTCCCTCCTGCAGTAAGCTCCAAGCAGGCAGCAGGATAGCATCATGTTCCTATACAGCACAAGGAAAAGAAGGGTGAGTAGAGGGCCTATTTCTCTTGATTCTTCTCTGTCTAGAAAAATTGTCCCATGTTTGTATGCACAGCCTAGGCAGAGGTGGAAGAAGTAGGAGGCTGTTCAGTGGACATTCTCCCAAGAGCCTTGCATTTGGTTTTAGTTCTTACTTTGCAGTCAAAACCTCTTTTCAATTTGAAACTGTTCCCTGTGTACTCAGCACCTCCCTTGTTCTCTGCAGGTGTTCTGTTTGATTTGTCAGGGACATCTGTGTCCATCTGTAAAGGCAGATAGGCATATTGTACATAATCTGATGTAAAAACTTACTTGAACAGCTGTTCTTTTGAAAAGGCTGTGTGTATTAATGTCTGTACTTTAACTGTCTCACTTTTTGCTTAAGAGAATCGAGTGAGACTTCAAATAATTCTTAGTTTGTAGTGTCTTTCTATTCCCAAGTAGAAGTGGTTTAGAAACCGGAGACAAGCCGTTCTCACGCTTTGCTGCCATTGCATGTTTCAAACGATTAGAAAGTTGGGTTTTTTCCTTTTCTTTAGTCTTTGAGTTGCTTTTTCTTTGCCAGTGTTGGGAGTAAAATTTGCTCCTCTATTTTGTTACAGAGTTCTGGGAACAGGCAGCAATATACTGAAAATGGTTCTCGTTAAGACTTTGCAGCCATCCTGCCTGAACACACTTGATGTGGACCTGACACCCAGCCTCAGTGTGGATTGGACTTGTCCATCTGCTTTAGGATTTCTAATCACTGCTGCTTTCCCAGGAATGTGCAGTATGGTAACTGAGACAGCGCATGTCACTAGAGGATGATGAACAAGTACACCTTGTTGCAGATCCTTTAGTAGGGAGGCTGTCATCATGGTTACTGTCAGTGGTGTGCAAGTATCCAGCAAAGGAGCCCTTCCTGGTGCAGAGCTGGGCACAGGGCCCTGGCTGTCATTTGCATCTTTGTGGTACGAGCTAGCTGCACTGTTTTTTATAAATGTGAAAAAGAAAAATGTTTGATTTTTTTTTTTTATGAATGAAATTCAATGGATTTTTTTATATGAAGATGGCACTTAAGTGACGTGATTTTATGGAATTAACTTTCTTATACATTTACACTGTTTTGACAAATGTCAATAAAACAGAGTTCTCCGATAAGCCTGGCACATGTCCTGGGGAAAGGGTTTTACCTGTACAGTGGCTATTAGAGGGACATAACATCTTTACTGCTTAATGATGTGAACCAAAAGTGCTAATTTATTAATAGCCATGGAGTTGAGGGTTTTGAAGGCTGCCCTAGCACAGCATTTTGATACAAACACTGTTTCCTACCTTTAATATTTCTTGTAAAGAGTATCAACTTGAATGAGTACCATTCTCATGTGCTAGTGGAACCTGTTTTGGAGAGATGGGCTTGTAGCTGAGCACCTAAATGAGCTGGGCAAAATAGGCAAAGACCAATTGCATGCACGACTGAACACAGCAGCTGTATGTGACTTGTGAAGGGCTATCTAACCTGAGAGTGAGAGGAAGTCAGGGGCATTTAGTACTCTGGTGTGTACAGTTGTTGTGATGCTAGAAATTTTTCTGAAGGTCTCTCTTGGCTCCTGGGGAGGCAGGTGATGCAATACAAGGTGAGTTTGTTATATTTAACTGACTTTTAAAGGAGGTATGTGCAAAGTGACTGCAGTGGAGCTTTGAGATGTCCTAGTGAACCTACTGAGTTGCCTTTTAATAGGACCTGGATTGTGGTTGGACTCTGATCTTTATAAGACAGCATTTAAATTAAAAAAAAAAAAAAAAACAACCCTAAGTGGCCTCACAGCTTTCTAGCAGTAAAAGCTGTAAGCAACAGCACTAGATAATTCAAGACATGTAAAATGGAAAGAAGACAAGATGCTGCTGAACATGTCTGTCTCAGACTGCTGTGTCTGACTGCATTTAGGAGAACTGTGGCAGTGTACGTGGGGTGGCATGCAGAGTTGCTGTTGTAAGACTGCTTGTCCTGACAGATTTGAAATAGGGTCTGTGTGTATCAGGCGCTGCTGTGCCAAATTCATTTCCCTTTGTTTCACTAAGCCTTTGGGCTGGTGCAGTGAATAGCTGCAGAGGTGTGTTTTCATAATGCACTGGCAGGGGGGATTGTGGGTATACATAAGCCAGCAACCCTCATCCTCCCTACTCAGGGGACCAGAGTGTGGCTAAAAGAAAGACTTTTGCTCAAACCTCAGACAGTGGTGTAAGAGTTTTGAGTTGAATTTGTGACACTGGCAGATTTTGTCAGAAATTTGGGCACATTCTTTACTATTTGATGTGTGAAATCACTCACTTTGGGGGTGTGTGGCCAGACATACTTCTTTTCCTCTATGTCAGGCACAATCTGGAGCAACATAGCTATAAAAATATGCAGCCACTTTGCTGCACAGATGTTTCCATTGGGAGCTTTTGAAGCAGAGCCTCTACACAGAGGCTGTTCTTTGCAAGTCTGTGGTGTCAGCTCTGAGCACATGTTGACCATTTCCTAGCTGGATCCTTTGCTGCATGGGAACATTCTCTGATAAATATTGGGTCTCTTCCTTACAAATGGGGATGGGCTTTTAGAGCTGATGAGGATGCCTTCTTGTTTAACATGCTTGAAAGGGAGAGAGCAGCCAAATTGCCTCCTGTCCTCCAGGACTTGGCAGGGGGTATGTGTTTTGAGCGCATTTGGCAGAGTTTTGGTGTTCTGACTCAGCAAATGGTAACAAAGGGAGGATGGCGAAGCCTTCCTTTATTCCATAATCCTGTTTGCTTTTCTGGAAACAGGCTATAGCCTCGGAATCACTGACTCAATTTTTGGATCCTGTTCTCATGACAAAGCGGCTGTCTGGTTTAAAACAAGCCCATTATAAAAAGGGTGTGCCTTGGATCCTGGCTGTTGTAACAGCTTCTGATGTTCCTCCAGCACTGGGGAGCTTGGCTGGAACGCAAAATGTCCATAGCTGGAACCAAGGTAAGTTTATTTGCAGCCTAGTCATGATTCTGGCTAGGAGTACAGAATTTATCAGGGATAAGTTGTGGAGAAACTTTGGTTTCTTTGTTCTGCTGACAGCTTCGCCCTCTGTCAGTCTGTCGGCAAGAGGAGGTGCTTGAAGTCCCTCCTCAAGTGGAGGGAAGCTGGAGCTGAGCCCTCCCTTGTTTTTTCCCAGATCTTGGCTGTTTTGTCTAGGTGTGGCTCTGTGAGAAGATGGAGTCAAACACAGTGACTGGTGAGGGGATATTTTAAAATACACCAGGACCTGATGCCTTGTAAACTGATGGCGGAGGCTGCTGTGCCAGCAGTGAGTGTGACAATTTACATTTGGAGAGCAGAGTCTTGTGGAAGGTTTCCCAACACCAGTGGCAGCCACCACATCCCCCCTTCCATGGTGGAGCAAAGGGTGTGCTGCAACAGAAAGACGGCTGAATGATGACCATAGCACCGAAGGCAGTAGCATTCCCCAAGAGATGCGAACTGGCTTTGTGATTTGGTGGAATCGGCAGAGATTAATTTAAACTGGAGAAAGAGGTAGATCAGAAAGCTCAACTTCAGCTAGAGTGACGTGCATCAGATGAGGATCCAGCTCTAATGCTGTGTTCTTCAGTCTTGGAAGTTAGCAGAGCTGAGCTGGTTGGTCAGGCAGACGTTGTTGCAGGCAGGTTTGGGACTGGGCAGGGATAAACAGCTAGGAAAGGAGGGTGAGAACTTTGAGCCAGTGGCCAGTTTCTCCTGTGAAATGTTAAATAACTGTTAAGAGGCTGTGGACAGACATACATCTTTCCATTGTATTAGTTTTGCTTTTGGGTTACATTCCTTTTAACCTGTGGAGACTGTAAGACCCAAGGGGGCAGAGGGCTCAGAAGCAGTGTGGTTTTGTAGGCACTGGCTGATGCTATGGAAGATCTGGATTCAGTCTCTGCTTCTCTGCACCTTCTGGCTGTGCTCTTGGCTCAAAGTGATTTGCCTATTTCTGAGCAGTCTTTAGAAACTGAACATGGTGTGCTACTTCCTTCTAACCTGGTGGCTGTCAGATTGCAGTCGTACAGTCTTTATGTACCTGTGCATAAAGAAGGTGCTAGGGAAATGTAACTGATTCATGCTCAAGTCTCCTGTCCACTTGAAGAGACTTAAAACACATACTGCCTTTATCCCTGCTGAAAGCCATGTCTCCTGTGAGCATGCTACAGCAAATTTGTTAATTATCATAGAATTATAGAATGCTTTGGGTTGGAAGGGACCTTTAGAGGTCATCTAGCCCAGCCCCCCTGCAGTGAGCAGGGACAGCTTTAACTAGATCAGGTTGCTCAGAGCCCCATCCAACCTGACCTTGAACGTTGCCAGGGATGGGGCCTCTACTACCTCTCTGGGCAACCTGTTCCAGTGCCTCACCACCCTCATTGTAAAAAATTTCTTCCTTATATCCAGTCTAAATCTATTCTTCTTTAGTTTAAATCCATTATTCCTTGTCCTGTCACAACAAGCCTTGTTAAAAAGATTCTCCCCATCTTTCCTGTAGGCCTCCTTTAAGTACTGCAAGGCTGCAATAAGGTCTCCTCGCAGCCTTCTCTTCTCCAGGCTGAACAACCCCAACTCTCTCAGCCTGTCCTCATAGGAGAGGTGCTCCAGCCCTCGGATCATTTTGGTGGCCCTCTTCTGGACCTGCTCCAACAGGTCCTTGTCCTTCTTGTGCTGAGGGCTCCAGAGCTGGACACAGTACTCCAGGTGGGGTCTCACCAGAGCAGAGTAGAGGGGCAGAATCCCCTCCCTCAACCTGCTGGCCACGCTTTGTTTGATGCAGCCCAGGGTATGGCTGGCCTTCTGGGCTGCAAGCGCACGTTGCTGGCTCATGTTCAGCTTTTTATCCACCAGTATCCCCAAGTCCTTCTCTGCACGGCTGCTCTCAATCCCTTCATTCCCCAGCCTGTATTGATATCGGGGGTTGCCCTGACCCAGGTGCAGGACCTTGCACTTGGCCTTGTTGAACCTCATGAGGTTCATGCAGGCCCACCTCTCCAGCTTGTCCAGGTCCCTTTGGATGACATCTCGTCCTCCTGGTGTGTCAACCGCACCACTCAGCTTGGTGTCGTCTGCAAGTTTGCAGACGATTATGTGCGGCTGTGGTGCAGCAAAATGTCCAAAAGGAGTTAAGTCAGTGCAAATCTGATCTTTTCTGTGTGCCATGCTCTTGCCTAGCACATTGCAGGGAGAAGAAAAGGCCGAAGGAGAATTAAACACTATTTCCCGCAACCTAGGCAAGTGGTCTGCCCTAGAAAGGAATCACTGCCTCCATGCTGCTTTCTTAGAAAGCAGTGGGCACTACTTGTTATTGGTTACAGTTATTGTTTACAAGTTTCCTTCTAACAGAGCTGCTGTTGGGAAGAAATGTGATAACTACTATGTGGTGGCCAAGGGAGTAAGAGCTTTACAGTCCCGTAAGGAAGATCTGCTATGGCAAATCTGTTATCTGCCAGGTAAGCCCCAAAAAAGCAAAGTTTGGGCAGCAAGCAGTTAACGCGTTAGTGCTGTAAGCAGAGCAACTTGATGGCTTTACTGAAGGAAGATGATTCGCATCAGAATAAGATGCGACTGAAATGAACTGATGAACCTGAGACTGAAATCTGTAATTCACCTGTCATTATCAGTCTGCTCTGTTTGTGCCTGAATCATTGGAGGAAAGCTGAGAAGCGCTCAGTGTGAAGGTCTGAAATGAATTGAGGGTGTGTGCAAAGGGCTGTGATGGGAGAATGGGTGGGCAGGAGCCCTCTCCTTAAGTCTTCCTATAAATGGTCTAAGAATAAAACAATGAACGATGCTTTTGGTGGGCCACTGTTCTGTGGGAATGGCCATACCCTTAATGTGCTCTTGGATTTCTTTGGCTTTGTAGCCATATAAGTACAGGGAAAAAAGCCTCCTAGGAACACCAGGTAGCTTTGCCAAATTGAAGTTCAGTTGTGTTAGGCTGGGTGGGGAAGGAACATCAAATGAGCTTTTCTGTTACGAAATTAAAGGCCAACTTAACCAACTTCGTGCAGAGTTGCTGTGATAGGGCATCGCAAGAGGAGCTGATTCTGCTGGATGCTAGCCACAAAATCAAGGCAGCTCATGTGGAACCAGGACCAGAGGTGGCGGAGATGTGTTCCTTTCCCACTACCAATTGCTCTGCTGTAAGGCAGAAGGAGGCATCCCTCTGCCCGGGAGGGGTGCTGCCTGCATGGAGACCAGACCTGTGGTCTTACAGATGTTGGGCAGAGTTCATCATCAATCGTGCTGGATGCTCACTGTGTGGACAGGAGTGGGACTGCAGATCAGAAGGTGCTGCAGAACTTAGGGAGTGAGGTTGAAGAGGGGGAGAGCGCATGCGCTGTCCGAGTGGAGGGTAATGGCTGAGCCATGAAGAGATGCATCCCTGTGTACCACCCTGTGGAGGGTATTACAGGGATGCTGTGGCTTCCTTGACCACTGGCTTCAAGAAGAGGATTGCTGGTGGTGAGTGACTGCCAAACCTTAGTGAGTAGGGCTTTCAATGTTGCCTCTGGGCACATACTGGCAGATTTTTCAGGTGGTACCTCTAGGGACAAATATACAGAAGCAGGATCTGTAAAACAACAGCAAGGTTGTGGCTGGAAAGGGCTGACTAGCATGGTTAACTACCCAGGAGTAGCAGTGTGGGAAAACAGGAATTGGATGTCTTAGTGCACACCTTTTACAACCTTTATTCACTAGCTGGAAAGACGATAATGATCTCCCAACTCTCCATTGCACTGAAGATGGGAAGAGCTTGCTCAGGAGGGAGAGACGTGGGGACAGGTTGCTTTGTATGTGCTGACTGCTTTGTAATGGGAGATCAGTCTCCTGAAAGTAAGAGGAAAATGTGAGGGAGATAACATTATTCTAATAAAGGTCTACTAACAGGCCACAAGACCAAGGACATAAATCCTCTGGCATGATTAATCCAACTCCCCAGATACCTGGTCAGGCTAGTGGGACACACTGACCAACCAGCTCTAGGAAAACTGTGACTAAGTTATTTTTCAACACAAAATGAATGAAAAAAAAAAAATACTGAACAGGTTGTCCTAGATTTGAGTCTATCTCCTAGGTTGAAACTGTGACAAAGAACAGTATTTTTAAGCAGTGATATTAGATCAATACAAGTAGCCGAAGCACATAGGTGAAGTACAACCAGCTAGGAGCAAAATGTGATTGTATATCTTAATACTCAAGCTATGGAAAAACCATGGGGAAAAATGGATTACAGAGTTTTGCATGTTAGATGTTAAATCACTGCGGCCAGAAAAATTCTCTCCAGAGCACCTGGGGGAATTGGCTGAGGCAATCTCAGATGCTACCAAATAACTCAGCAGCATGTATGGGGCTGATGCCATACTGGAAGGCTGGAAAAGGTGAAATGCTGTCTTGAGTATGAATGGCATTGGATCAATCAACTTGCACATCAGTTGATTCAATGCAAGGCTCTAGAAGACACTGGAGTAAAGTAATCAAACTCCTGTTAAGGTGGAAGATGGGATGGTGATTGGGTGCAGCTGAATGGGATCTACTGAGACTGATTCATGTCAAACTAATGCAATTTTTGGCATGGTCTGGCATCACAGTATCATAAGCAAGCAAGGGATATAGTCAAAATAGACATGATGGTTTGGGAACCCTTATTGCAAAGAGCAGCTCTTGATGAATAATTGTCATCTGGAAGGATCTAAAAATGGGGCTGTGCAAAGGACTGGTCTGGGTCTAGAGCTTGGCAATATTTCCATGAAGGGCTTTTTGAAGAAAGCATGCGACATCTCTCCAGGGCTAGCTGGGTTGGTGATACCTTGGGCAAGAGGAATGGGATTTGCTCACCAGCTCTCAAGATCATTTCAAAACAGGTTGTGATCAAGTAGGGGAAAAGTGTCCTTAAGCAAAGTGCTTTGCAGTCAGCTGCCTGGCTGTAGAGCAGCTCTTGGGAAAGAAATGTGGTGATGGATTGGAAATTTGTCAGCTGTATTGCAAACTTGCAGCAACCAAAGCAGAAAACTGCAAATGCAGTCCTAAGATGTCCAAAGAACTGTGCTATCCACCATGTACATGGAGTGCTCCTTTAATTTTTCTTGGCACTGGTAAAGCTTTTGTGATGTCCAGCTTTTGTCATTGACTTTTGAGAAAGTAAGCTGTGGACTGTTAGAGTGGGAATGATCACAGGGCTAGACGATTGTGACCCAGGAGGAAAGAGACCTCACCACCCCCTTATCAGTAAATGTCTAACTGCAAACACTCAGTAAGCCAGTATAAATGGTCAATATACTGCTTAGTACAGTCCATTATACCAGGGGAGGTTTAGATTGGGTATTAGGAAAAATTTCTTCACCAAAAGGGTTGTCAAGCATTGGAACAGGCTGCCCAGGGAAGTGTGTTGCATCAAGAGAGGCTTTGGAAGGTACCCAATTTATCGTTGTAAGTCCGGTCGCATTCAGTACACTGAACTATCACGATTACGGATTCACAAATAACGTAGGCACCTTTCGTCTAGTCGTGCTGCATGAATTATCATGGCCACACTTAAAGCGTCTGGTCGCGTTCAATGACCACTATCACGGCAAGACCAATAAATCAAAGCAATTTATTAAAGCAACAGACACACAGGTTCTTTGGATTACTGGCGATAAATTCACTGACTGCAAGGCACATGCAAATACCAAAGCTTTGGATAATACAGATGTATCAGAAGACATAAAAGCGACTCTATAGAGGTTTCTAAGTTTCCCGGGGAGGCACTTGGTATAACCAAGTGTTAGATTCTTACCCAAAGGCATCCTGATACGGGGGAAGAGAGGCTCAGCCCATCGACTGATCCCAGAGGTCAGAGTAGCACACGATGGTATCTTCCCTAATATCCCCTCTCTCTCAGGCTAGTTTATACTATTTTTTACCTTTCAGGTGGAGCTTGAGGGACTCTAGTCATACATACTTTATTACGATTGGTGTAAAACTTTCTCGCTTCGTTTTAAAGGTACAGGCTCAGAAAAATTCAGAGCGCAGACTCAGTGAGGAGTGGTCTCACCTTGGAGGCAGGTAGGGTTTGGGATGGAGGTGTGTTTTGGTATTATAATGATATTATAATGAGCAAAGTTTACCAAAAGGACAGCATTTTGTCAACATCATGACAGTTTGTTGACTCAGGGTATCACTTATGCAGCTTATCAGTTCCATGGTGCCCCTCCGAGTTCCCTTATCGCAAGGCTTGGCTGTGATGTCTCCACACCACTCCACCCCCTGGGCAGTTCCTCTTAGAATCAGCACACCAGGCTCCCCTGGGTTGCGACATCCAAGATTACAGGCTTAGGGAATTTCTTGTGGAATAAATTCCAGCTGCATACCACCTGGGCAGCTTCTTCAATGCTGTGTTTTTCTTGAAATCGTAAATCTAAGTCTAATGTCCAAGTCACCTCTAGCAATTACTCCACAGAGTGGTTGAGTCCCCATCCCTGGACATATTTAAAAGATGTGTAGATGTGGTGCTTAGGGACATGGTTTAGTGATGGACTTGGCAGTGCTGGGTTAACTGTTGGACTGGATGATCTTAAAGGTCTTTTCCAACCTAAACGATTCTATGATTCTATGATTGACTACTTATGGCTCCCTTGGACATAATTTAGTAATTACTGATCTAGAGAAGGTGGGAGGAAAATGTATTAATAGTGTTTGCTGCAAAGAGGACAGGGACTTCACCAAGGGAGCTTTGGGTTGGATTGGGACAGAACTAGGTGCTGGGAAGGGCAAGACATTGGTGGCAGCTGGAGGTGTTGGGGCCAGACTGGTGAATTGGCTGCCAGGGTTAGTTGGGATGCGGAAGATCCAGCTCAACTGTTGGGCTCAATGACTTTGTGACATCTTGAGGGCTCTGTTTTCAGGTATTTCACACGGTGATGTGGCTAGAATATGGATGCAGGCATGTGCTGGGGGATGAGGAACCTCCCTGCTTTCCTTCCTCTACTTGTGTTTCAGGTCACCTTCTATGAAGACAAGAATTTCCTAGGCCGTTGCTACAAGTGCGACAGCGACTGCCCCGATTTTCACACCTACCTGAGCTGCTGCAATTCCATCCGGGTGGATGGAGGCACCTGGGTGGCCTATGAGAGGCCAAACTTTTCTGGGAACATGTACATTCTGATGCGTGGGGAGTATCCTGACTACCATCACTGGATGGGCCTCAACGACCGCCTCAGCTCCTGCAAAGCCATCCAGATAGTAAGTGTGACCTCTTCCCAAGGGACATTTTAATTTACACAGCTATCATTAAAGGGTTTCAGCATGCTTGTGGGTGGCCCCCATCTTCCTGGGGACCTGCAGGAGCTCCCTTGGAGAGGATGGCTATAAGGGGTTTGCTCCCGCAGTCCTGCTCCAGGAATGGCAAGGTGTTTGGTGAGTGGAGAAAGTAAATCTCTTCCACTCTTGACTGCAGTGGGAAAAAGCAGATCCCTTTGAGTGCTTTGTAGGTGAGTTTCCATAGGAACAGCAGCGTAGTTTTATCTGCATGTTCCTCTAGGGACTTCAGTGTCCAGGCAGGTCATTCCAAGGTTTGTGTCTTGCCTTTCGCCCTTGTGTGATTCCAACGGATCCAAACCTTGATGGTGGGCACAAGGCTTGTAACAGTAGGATGTAGATTTTGCAGGAGCACTGAGAACGAGGGGCAGTTTGTTTGCCTCTCTAGCAAGCCAGGGCTCCCTTCTGATATAGGAACCAAATCTTAGTATCACCAAGGCCCTCTGGGCATGGGGAGAACAGCCCCAGGAGCAGACCTGGAGTGACCAGGAGTGGGAGGGATGCCTGAAGCCATCCTTGGGCATGCTTGGAGCAGCCTGGTGTCTCCTGCTGTTAGGAGAGCACAGGGCAATGTGAGTTTCCCTGCTGCAGCGCAGGAACTGTGCTCATCGCCTCCTAATTGATGATGGGGAGGTGCCTCTGCAGCCCTTGGCAGCCCCTGTCCTTCCACCAGCAGGAGATGGGATAAATGTAGGTTGACAGTGAGCAGCTTTTACACCCTGTGGAAGCGCTGGAGGGGAGAAAGGAACAGAAGCCTATGGGGAGAAGCACACTTTAAAACTGGCAGGGATGGGAGTGTGGATGGAGTGTGGATTGGGGTTGAGATGCTGAGTGCTGCTGCTGCTGTGTTTTTGCCAGCAGTGGGGCAGATGCTGGTGATCTGTGCATCGCTGACTTGGGAATCCATGGCTGTGCTACTCATTGGGTGGAGCAAGTCTCACAGCTGAGAAGGGGTTTTGCTTTTATGTCTGGAGGTCTAACGCCACTTTCAGCCTGTTCTGGGTTTGACCTTAGGTCTAAATCCCTTTACATAGGGCAGGGAGATTTTCTAGCCAGTTCAGAGCACTGATCTGGCATAAGGAATGGAACCAAAACATGTGGGAGATATAACAGCAACACAGCTTCCTCCATCGGGATGAAATGCCGAGGCCTTATCCTGGAGGTCCACCTGGTGCCTGACTTCCCCTCTGGCACCTGGGGAGGTTGCATGGGGACCCGACGCGTGCAGGTGTTAGGTCAGAGCGCCCTGGAGAAGCTGCAGCGGCAGCACAGATCCGAGACACCCTGCAGAGCTCGGCTGTGGCTGGCAGAGTGGGCTTGGGCAGATGGGGGAGGCGAGGGAAGATGGTGTCCAGGCGGCTGCAGATTAAAACTGCTGCAGTGCCTTCAGGCAATGCAGCGCTTCAAATCACAGTGG
Source organism: Pelecanus crispus (assembly GCF_030463565.1). Taxonomy (NCBI): domain Eukaryota; kingdom Metazoa; phylum Chordata; class Aves; order Pelecaniformes; family Pelecanidae; genus Pelecanus; species Pelecanus crispus. Next base: position 29,875,271 of record NC_134651.1, on the reverse strand, counting down.
AAAATACATGTGCTACATTTGCCTGTAATACAACCCAGCTGGGGTCACCAGCTCATTAAACTCCTCATTGCCTGGAGGAGCGGGGAGTGGAGGGGGTCCATCTCTCTGGATGCTCATGTGGAGTGGCTGAAGGGTTCAAGCCAGCAGTGGGATGGGCAGGCTGCCTGGGATAGAGAGCCCAACACTTGCTGTCTTGGCCTTATCCCTCCCTGTAGCCTTCTTCCCTGCGAAACTGGGGCTGCGGTGGGGGTTTGAGCTGAAACAGCTCTGCTCTGGCTCAGTGCTTTTGTGCCCTCTTTGCACATGATGCTCGGTCAAGACTAACCCCGGTTGCCTCCCCACTGTGCTTTTGGGGGCTGACGGGAGCTGTTCAGCCCTGTCCTGGTGTGCTGGGGGGGGTGGTTTGTACCCGATATGGGTCTGACCGTGCCTCAGCTCTGCTTCTATCTGCTGGCAACTATCAGAGCCAGGGGATATGTTGGTGCCTCCCTCCAGCCTCTGCCATTTTCTCTCCCCTTTTTCTAGCCAAGTGGAGGCCAGGGCCACATCCAGGTATTTGAGAAGGGAGACTTTGGCGGGCAGATGTTCGAAGCCACCGAAGACTGTCCTTCCATCATGGAGGAGTGGCACATGCGTGAGGTCCATGCCTGCAGAGTGCTGGAGGGCGTCTGGGTTTTCTACGAACATCCCAACTACCGGGGGAGGCAGTACCTGCTGCCCAAAGGGGAGTACCGCAAACCTGTAGAGTGGGGAGCAGTGAGCCCCGCTGTCCAGTCCTTCCGCAGCATCACTGAGTGAGGCAGCCCATTGACTGGGCTGCTGGGGGTCGTCAATAAAGCAACTGAGTCACTCAGCTCAGCCTGTCCTGCTTATTCCCAGGGTCTGCATGCAAGTTATCCTGCCTTGGGGGAGCCAGCATGGGGCTGAGCCTTCTCTAAGCAAAACACCCTCTGCCAGTCCTGACTGCCTCTGTCTCTGCTGTTATCTCCTTCCTCCAGGATGGTCCCATCCTCTCCCCTCCATCCCACTGCTCCTTTCCAGGGAAAAGCCATCCCAAGGCAGAGCTTGTGCTCCAACATTTGGCCAGTCCAGTGGAGCAGTGGGACCACCTGTCCCTGGGACTCCAGTTTTTGGTGCTGGCTGTGGGTGGCTCATTCTGTCATGACCCTGCAGAGTCCCCACTTGCTGTGGTGCTGCTCTGTGGTGGCTCGGGAGAAGGGGCTGCTGGTGGCTGGGGAGAAGGGATGAGGTTTACATCCATGCCACATGCAGCGAGAGCCCCCCGGGGAGCCTGAGTAGGCAGCAGATGTCCTGTTGCTGGAGAAGCATGTCCCTCTCATGATGCATGGGGCAATGGCACCAATTAGAAAGTGGAGGTGAGGCAGGGCTCCCAGAGTGGGCAGGAAGGAGATGGCCGCAATCTCCATGGGTGATGCTGGGGACCCCAGAAGCCCAGTGTGTCAGGTGCTGGATGCCCCTTGTAGGTGTGAGACAATGGACCTGGCTGCTTAAAATGGGGCTAAGCACCACATCAGGTTGGGCACCTGGAAGGGGAAGAAGAGGCTGGATGTAGACAGAGACAGTGAGTACCTCTGAAAGCTGCCTGGGATGGGAGGTTGCTGCTGAATGATCTCGAAGAGCAGGAAGAGATCCCCGGGCACCTGAGACATGCCAGGAGCAGAGGTGGGTGTTGGGCTCCCTAGGGCCCCCAGTCAGCCCAGTTTGCCACCAGCTGGAGCACTCCATTTTGCCCAGTGCCGCTAGGTGTCAGGCTGGGCCTGCGCTGCGGCAGCGCAGGAATAACTGATGTCCGCTGCACAGGGCACTCTCCTCCTGGGCACCCTGGGGACCTGCAGCCCGTTTGCATATTGAGCCAAGGGGCCTTGGGATAATGACGCTGGATGTAGAAGCAGAGCCCTTCTAGCCATGCTCTGCAGTCTCTTCCCGGTTGATGTATGAGGTTATTATGGAGCAGGGAGGCAGGTTAAGTGATGCTCGTCAAGCTGTGGTGCTGCAACCCCCGGGGAATGCAGCCGCTGGCGGGGAGTGTGAAGGGGCTGCCCTGCAGGCTTCTTCCAGCACAAAGATGGACTAAAGAGAGTCATCATCATCCTCCTCCTGCTGTGACCCTGCACCCCCCCGACCTTAGCCTCCTGCACTGTTTCAGCCCTTTGCTGCAAAGGGCGATGCATCTTCTTGACCAGCTTCTGTCCCTTGCATTTCTCCTCTGTTGCCTTTCCATCATGGGTCAGCAGCATGCAGGATGCAGATGTTTTGGCTTTACAGTTGGGTCTTGGTGCATTTTTCACCAAAATATTTCTTCAGGACCAACCAACCTAGCTCCGGCTCCCCTTTTCCCCATGGCTCCTGGCAAAGCTCTCCAAGCACCTCCAAGGGCTGCTGGCTCCTGCCTGTGCAAGGCATCTTGCTTGAGCATCGCCTGGCTGCCATTTTTTGTGGGGAGCCTGTTGATGTCCCTGTTTTGGAAGGAAAATCTGCAGGTAGGTTGCTGTGGCCAGTGCGTTTCCACCCATCTCCCACTCTGATTTTCAGGAATGTCTGCCTGGGCAGTGTGCGTCCCCTGCAGTGGCATTTGTCCCACCCTGCAGCAGATGCCAGAGTTGCAGTGGGCAGGTTGGGGGTGCTACAGCCTTGTGGCTGCTGGTGTACATCCACCCCGGAGCATCAGAGGAACCAGACCTGATTCGGTTTGCCCTTACAGTAACATTTCCTCCCTGTGTCCTTCCCTTACATTGCTTGATCTACCCACCATGAAAACACAATTATCCCAACTCTTTTCCCCCCTCCTCCTCCGGCTAGCTCTTTCCCTCTGGTGAATTTTGCGTTGTGCCATGAATGTTGGCAACCAATGTGAATAACAATAAAATATGCTAGTTGGGTTGGGTTTTTTTATTATTTTTTATTTTATTATTACTATAGATTACTTTTTCCATCGGGGGCTCCCTTGTCATGGCTGCACGCCAAGCAGAGTGCATGTGGATATGAGCGGCAGCGAGAGCGAGCGGGGAGCGCAGGCAATCCAAACCCAGCTTGCTGATGTCGTTTTTTGCTTGACAGCTAATTTCCATTTTTCAGTATCAGGGGGTCTGCTCTGGTAATTGGCATGCAGATTGTGTCTGATGGGCCTGTTAGACACGAGAAAAGACTCTGCTAGTTAGAATAAGCCAACCCCAGGCTGATGGATGGGGCGTAAGGAGGTCATTGTGAAAGAGAATATACACATGCCTGTGCACATGCACACACCTACGAAATTTCACATTTTGTGCCCTCCCCCCACTCCTACTTTCTTTATCCTGCAAACTCTAATCTATCATATTTCATTGAGACAAATCCGGCTCCATTTCTCTCTCTTTCCTTTTTCCCTTTAAGGGAAATGTGATGGAACCTACTCCTGGATTTAATAAGAAGATGGTGCAGCATAGCAGGAATTAAAGCAGTGCCATGCTTCATTAGCAGCTGGGGATCACACAGAGCTGGCCCAGATGTTAATTACACTTTGCGAATTAACTGATATAAGGCGTTCCTCTCCTACATCATCTGTAATCTGGTGGGTGTGCAAGGACTTCTGGAAGTGGAGACTGCCGGGTGGGTGCCTATCTCCCCTCCTCAGCCTGTCCAGTGCTGGCTGTGACTGAGATGCATGGGGTGGCTTTGAAATCTTGAAGCCACCTTCATTTCCATCCCCTTGGTGCCCAAAGACCTGCTGCTATTTTTCCCTCTTTTCTTTCCTGTGCCAATCTTCTCCAAACTTTTTCTCCAGCTGCTGGGGAGAAGCAGGTCCAGCTGGGACTGGGGAATGGTGGGAGGTGGCACTGCTTTGAAGGAGGAAAGACAATTCCCCTTGAAGCTGTCCATCCTCAGGGGACTCCAGGACACCCTCTACGAGGGCTGGCAGGATGGTAGCTTCCCTCTCTCCTGCTCCCCAGCCCATCCTTGCTGGCCCATTCCTTTCCTCCATCTTGGGGTACAGACCTGTGCTGTTCCCTGTGTCGCATAGGAGAGCCTCAGTCTGCCCCCACAGCACCTTTCTGCTGCTGAAATCCCTCCAGTTCTTGAAGGAAACTGGTCTCCAGTTTCTTCTCTCCCCTTTTCCACCTTGGATTCAACCTGATAAAATGCAAAAGCTGCTAAGCAGCTGGGCGGGGGGCTTTTTGCCAGAGGACAGAAATGACATGCTTGGAAATGAAGAATATTCCTCTGAATGCTGCCAATTTGTTCCTTTTCTGAGCTGGCTGGTGGCAGCCCAGTGTGGGGCATGGTTATCTCTGCAGTGGAGCATCACATCTTAGGGCTTCTGCCTGGGCTTGGAGAGATTGCTTCACGGCCCCAGTGGGACACTTGTGTTCAGCTTTGCCTCCCTCAAATTGCTCCCAGGCCCTAATAGTGTGAGCTTGCTGTCACCGCAACCACAGCAGGGGCTTGGCCGGAGCTCTCACCATGGCAGGTGTGACAAGATGAGCCTGTGCTCCGTGTTTGCCCTCCTCTTCCAGGCTTTCTAGTGGCGATACTCCCAGGTTGCAGCAGAAATCCTTCTTGCTGCTGGCACATCCTGAGCTTTTGTACTGCACATGGTGGTCCTCAGGGTTTTGTGGGTCTTCTCTTGGTGTTGTTGACACTCTTCAGTCTTGAGGTATCAGCCAACTTGATGCAGGTCCCTTTCTCCCCACCAGCAAAGGTCATTAATGTCACTTCAGTGCAACACTTCATTGCCATTTGGTTCCCTTGGATCCTTTCTTGCTGAAACGAAAGGCCCTGTAGGTTCAGCTACTGCCTTAGACCATACCTGGGTGGTCTCTGAAGGTCCTTACTGGTGATTATGGCAAATGATTTGGTTTTGCCAGTATGGCCCTTCCAAATGTCCTCTTTTCCTCTGTTTTATGTGTGAACCACCCTATGCATCCCCTGTTGACACCGGCTGAAATGCAAAGGTTGCATGGAGCAAAGTGTTTCAGGAGCAGATGGTCAAGACCAGCTCTGTCCATCCTGGTTTGAGCTTGTTGGAAAGTCTGGCCCCACTCTGGTCACACAGAGCTTTTGAGCTGTGCACAAACAGATGCAATAACAGAGCCAAGCTGCTTCGTATCTCACACATGTCTGTGTACCAACACACATGTCCTGGAAACCCTTCCAGTGTCTGCTCACTGTCATGCATATCCTCTGTGGCGGATGTGCTGGACACGTGCCAGGTTGGCCATGCCCACGAGCGGGTGTGCAGTGCTGTGGGCAAGAGCTGCCTCTCTGGGACATGTAAGTGGTGACGGGGGTTCACTGCTGCAGGATGGTGCTGGCACCCCAGCCTGGGGCTCTGCAGCTCCCCTGAAATTACAGAGGGAGACGGAGAGGAGAAGGCACTGCCCTGGGGATCAGCCTTCCCTTTGACAATCCCCAGCAGAGGGCAATAGAAGCAAATGGAAGAGACAAGACGTTACAAGTGATGTGCAAGAGGAGCAGTTTTCAAGCTGGAGCAACCTGCAAGCAGAGTGATGTGCGAACAGGAGCAATGTGCAAGAGGGGGCAATGTGCAGACAGAGTGATGTGCAGTGGGACCAGTGGTTGGGGGGGCTTGGGAAGGAGATCAAAGCAAAACAGCAATTCAAGGATATTTTGGTAGGCATTAAGGCAAAACAATGCTTTCATAGGTCCAAAATTAATTGCTTTGAGTTTGGATGGAGAAAGGAGGGGAGATATTTAACCCTTTTGTTTAAAATGTCTTGATTTTAGGTCAGTTTTTAAGTGAAAAGTGATGCAGTGACAGGCATGGCTGAACACCTCCAGTGAAGGGTGATGGAAGCAAAGGCACTGAGAGTTCCCAGCACCAATTATATTCCACCTGGCCAATTTGTGTGACTAAGCCGAGCTCAGTTTCTGGGTCTCTTTCTGGATGCTCTTGGTCTCTTGGCGAGCAAATTCTGCCATAGCCACACATGCCTGGAGACTTTGGGTGCTGACCTCCACCCTGGCCAGAGGGATGATCTGGGCTGGGGCTGGCGCTGCCTGCAGGCTCCCTTCTACCCTGCAAAGGGAAAACCACAGCCGGCCATGGGGGGAAGAGCATCCCTTGCACCTCCCTGCTGCTGGACCAGCTAGGGCAACAGCCTCTGCCCTGCTGCATTACTCATCCCTGCACACTCCTGCCTGGCTTGGCAGATATTCACATCCCACATGCAGGTTTCCTACATATGTTTTTTCAGCTTTTTTTGTCCCAGACTGCTTGGAATTACACAGGGATGTTTTAGCAAGGAAAGCTTTCCATGGCAGGAGCATGATCCTACAGATGCCCTCCCAGCCAGGACAAGACATCTGCACAGACACTGCAGGGAAGTCTTTCCAGGCAGTATTCCCACCTGGATGCAAAGCTGCGACCTGATCTTTTTTGGGGAAAGAAATGCAATTATTTCAAAAGGAAGGGCAAAATCCATGTGTCAGGGAGCTGTGAGTGGCGGGGAACAGCAAGCACCCTGCCTGGATGCAGGGTGCCCAGGAGGGCTGGATGCCCCAGCAGGTAGCTGGGGACATTATTTGGGCAGAGACCCACACCATGGTGCAGCTGCTGTGGTGTGGGGTTGGGGGCAAAGCCTTGGGGAAAAAGACATTTTTCGGGAAGGCCAGAATAGGCCTTTTGTTGAGATGCTGCTGCTTGGAGAGGGCACAACTGGACTCCAGCCCTAAAGGAGAAGAACAAAGGGGCTCCACCACCTTTGCTCTGCAGAGCCCCCTGACCAACCTCATTAAACCCCTCCTTGCTGAGATGAGTAAGGCAAAATCTCCCCATCTTGGCGTTATCTCTCCATCTGCTTCTTCTCCTGCCACACTTCCAGATGCTCCTTATCTCCTCTCATCTTCCCCAGAAACCCACGGTGTTTCTCCCGCTCCCCTGGCTGGAGGCAGAGACGGCTGCCTGTGCTGAGACTCTGTACCTGTGATCTCTGCAGCTCTTATCTGCTGCCGGGAGTTTTGATTCAGCCCCTGTCTCAAAGTCAAATGGATTTCTGGCAGGACGAGTGCGGCGGTTGGAGCGAAGGTCGGTGGAGGGGAGGCGGGCAGGGACCATGCTCTCCCCCTCCGCCCCGCTCAAGCCAATTCTCCAGGTAGTGCCTATCCCCATTTATTCTCAAACATTATCAATTACATTTGGATTATTATTACTCATTCAAGCCAAAGTGAGTCACAGACAGCTATTTCCTAATGGGGAAATGTTACAGGCGACTTATTAATGAACAATGCATCATTAAGGGGGGAGAGCTTCAAAGGCTTATAAATGCATTTCAAAGGACACAATGCGAGCAGAGCCTGCAATCGCATATCTGGGGGACATGGGCAAAATTTGTAACAAGGAATATACTGGGCCCAATGTAATTAACTAATTCTCGATCAAAGGGGTTTTAGAACTGAATGGTCAGGGAATTCAATTATGGGTTTCCTAATGAACCACTGTGTGCCAAGGCAGGGGGATGTTTTCTCCTGGAAAAGCAGGGCTGAGGATCAGGACTGGGATTTCCAGGGAGGTTTGGGGAGAGAAGCACCAGAAAAGCTCATCCCAGGTGGATTTGGTGCAGGGGGACAGAGTGATGCACCACAGAGGGAGGCACTGTGCAGGTTCCCCGTGACAACTGTCTGTCCTGGAGATGGCCCACGTGGTGGGACACATTCACCCAGCAGCTGATTTTTGGCAGACCAACAGCTCTTTTGAAGCCAAGGCTGGTGGAAGGGGCTGGGTGATGCAGCTTCTGAGCCCCCAGGAGGGCAGAACATCTGCCCTGGGGCTGGCACCACCTGATCCCCTCCCTGGAAAACCTGGTCAAGGGAGATTTCCTCCTCTGCCATCTGAATCCAGCCTCCAGTAAAAATAGTGTCGTTCTCCATTTATGAAAGGAGCATCTTCTAGTCCTCCACTAGTTTCTCTCATTATAGAAATTTGGTTTGCTCACTTTACAAAGGGAAATGTATTATGAATTTTCCCTTCATTCCCCTCCTTTTTTTTCCCCACGTTTAACAACCGATTTGTGTGTTGCATGAAAGTTACACAGTTCTTTAGATGCATTTGCTATTTTATTTTCTTTCATTCAAAAATATGTCAGTAATCTTTTTGTTAACATGAAAGATAAAGGATTAGTAATGCAAGATGCAGTTTTCTTGTAACCTTCTTGAAAGCAGACTATAGTTTCTTATCTGGCTCTAACATTCATTTTCCTGGGAAAAAAAAAAAAAAAAAAAAGACTTCTTAAAATGAAATAAACTATATTCGATTCAGACGAGCAGTGCTAGCAAAGAAATTTATTGCAGCTGGCAGAATGGAGCAGTGGCACAAAAGTCCCTCCGTCGCAGCAGTGAGCACCTTTCCAAGAAAACAGCATACACACGTGTACATGCACACACACATGCATAGTCTGCATGGAAAATGCTGCTGTGAAGAGAAAGCAGCATGACCAAGCCTTGCATTGATATCACAAAATATCCCAAGATATGCCTGTCTGTTTGACTCCAGCAGCTGCAACGCTTGCCTCAGGGACATCCAGGAGCAGGACCCTGCTAGCACGTCCCACACTGGAGATGGGCCACCCGTTTCCTGGGCTTGATGCTCACTGCAGATGTGCAGCAGTGGGCTGCCTGCCCGCTACTTGCTGTGTGCACCACTGCATCCCTTCTGGGTTTGGCCCAGAAGTGCTTGTCAACTGGGGTGTCTTTTGGGGCTACAACAGCACTGGGTGTCCTGCAAGCCTTGGGGACTACAGAGGACAAGAAGGAGGAAAGTGGTAGGTTTTTTAATGCTGATGGTCCCTTGAGAAATGTTTCTAATGGAGCCATACATTTGAAGGAAGGTTTTCTCTGCCAGCAGTTCACAAGTCTGGCAGGTCACTGTGGTGGTCACAAGCACAGCCCCAAACCATCTGATGGGCTGTGGAGCATCTCAGGGTGTGACACGTGTGGGCAATGCCCACTGCAGCCTCCTCCTGCTGCCATAGAGGCACAGCACTCTAGCTAGTGCTTGCAAGCAGAGCTAAGATATAAAGTTGCTCTTTGGCCTCTTCTGGGCTGTCTCTGCCATTCCTGTTAGACTCCAGCAATTTCCATCTCAGCATCTTCTGCTCACAGCTCATGAGCAAATAGGGTTTTGCAGCACTGCTGGCTCCTGATTACTTATTTGAGTGACACTGGGTCTCCAGGAGGTCCCACCTTGCAATACCCTACCTGTCTTGGCTGAGAGCTTCCTCTCCTCCCTGCCGACCGGGGACAGGAGCTCCTGCTTCGGGCTGTGCAAGCTGGTGATGGCAGGCAGGGAGGAAATGAGACAGAAAAACACCAGGGAGGGGAAAAGACAGATGGGGACAGGAGGAGGAGATGTGTGAGCAAGCAGGGGACAGTGCGAGGGGCTACCAGGGACTGGCAGGTCTTCAAGCATCATCTGCTGAAGCAAAGAACTTAAATTTGATGGAGCTGATTTCTTTGTAAGAGCAGAGAATGAAAGCAAACTCAGGGTGAGCAGAGGCTGGTTTTCACAACACTGAACTCCTCCAGTCAAAAAAAACACTGCCCTTTTCCATGAGCCTGACAACTCTGCAAGGGTTAAATCACTATATAAAATGATGGATTTCTATGGCAATTACCTAATGGGTCCTCAGCATATAAAACAAAGTACTTTTCCCCCATCAGGTGGATTTGGTTAATATTGAGTTAGCATAATAAGGAGCTAGTGTTTACAACTTTGTTTATAACCTCATTTGCAGGGAATACTTTGTTTTGCTCTGGAGAAACTTGATATTTTCTATTGCTGATGGAAATCATGATTTCTGTCGCACACAACATGGACTACATTCTGCTCCCTTTGCAGGGCTTAACAATTAAAAAAAAGAGCGTCATCCTTTGGGCTGAAATCTTCACCTTTAGAGTTTAATGGGTCTCTTGTCCTGTGCTAACAGATCTGTGGTTTCATTTGAGGAAAAGTGTGTTTTCATATCAAAGGAGCCCCCCCCCTCACTGACCCAGCCTTCCCTTCCCCCTTCTCTGCCCCAGCACACATGCTATTTTAATATTTCATATATTTCATAAGCTTTTATGCCTCTAAAAGAGAAGTGAATTTGTGGAGAGTTGAGCTCCAGGACTGTACTTCAGAGCTGGGAAGTAATTCAGGGTGAAGCCTGTATTAATCTCAGGTGAGAGAGATATTTAAATTCAGGCTACCAGTGTGAATATAAAATGGGGATCTCTTTACAAAAATTTCAAATTGTAATATGCAAAGCTTAAAGAAAAGCAACCCCAAGGGAACAGCTTTCTTCTATAACATTTTGTTCCAACCATCATCTCTTTACCTTTATTTTTTTATTTAAAAACCCTCCCTTTGCCATTTTGTATTTTTAAATTAAATCTTTCAGTTTTTAAAATGAAATTCTTTAATGCTGGGAGATAGTGGTGAGGGGGTGGGGAATGTAAGTGCCTGGCTATGAAAAATGGTATATGGGCCCAAATTTTAGCCAGAGCAGAAGGAATAGTGACCAGCTGGCAAATACAGCCCTGCCTGGTTGGGCCCATGTGCCCCCAGGAATGTGGGGCCACCAGCCACCTCCCCACTTGGGGGTTGCTGTGTGCACCCCACTCTTGGGGCAGCTGCCAGGCAGGAGAGGAGCCAAAATTTCTGCTTGGAGGGAGGGGAGAGGCAGTGCAGTGATGTCCATGCCATCCTCCTCCAAAAGCCCTGGGGCAGTGCTGGGCTGAGCTGGTCCTTCACCACCAATGCCTGGTGCACATTCAGCGTTCTCCTTCTAAGTAGATAAAATTTTAATATTGATTTGTGATCCTAGGCGGCAGACAATTTATTTGTGTGCATTTTGGTAGGGGTGGGGATCAGCTTGCAGATGTCCATGCCTGGTGTATTGAGCAGTATAACCCAAACCCCGTATTACCACTCCTGGGAGAGCCCCATAGTAGCATCCATGGCAAAATCCTCGGGCTGCAACCAGCTACCAGGTCAGGAGAAATGGTGACAGATGACATGCTATTATCAGCTCTGTCAATTAATTAAATTATACATTATGCTTATGAGGGTGATATACTGAGCCACTCTAGATTAAGTGTCTCAATTAAGTCTTTAATTTAGATTTAATAAGTAAGTTATTATATGTTAATAAAAGATCAATTAGTTGTTAAAAGAGCATTGATCCAGGTACAATAAGTGTGTCAGGGAGACATCAAGCTGTCATTGAAGAGACTGGAAGATCGTGTGCACAACACATGTACAATTAGCTTTTTAATATAGTCAAACTGGAGGGGACGAGGAGGCATCTAGCTGGCGCTCAGCCGTGGGTTTGGGATATCACACCACGCTGTGAAGCCTGGCTCTCCCCAGGCTGTAAGGGCTGGGACAGCCAAGTCAGACCCAATACTTTGGTCTCAGTGAGAGCAAGCGTTTCTCCTCTGTGGAATGACCCCAAGGAAGGACCTTCCATCAAAATTGGAAAAGAGGTGTCTCCAAAACAGCTGGTTTTACTGCTTGATGCTATATAAACTCTGCATTGTGGAGCCTTTGCACATGTCTGATGTACCTTCCACCAGGACGCCCTTCCTCCGTGATCCACAGCTGAGCCCACTCATTCCCATGGGGAAATTTTGGGTGAGTGCGGACCGGTTGGAAGCCTGCGGCTGGGCTTCCAGGCGGAGGGGAGGGAAGCGCTGGGCTCCAGTGGAGCTGAGATTTCAGCTGAATATGGATGACATCATTATACTGGTGATCCTTTCAGCAACAGTGAGCCGGGTTTTAAAGTAGCGACCTACAGCATACAAATGATGGGTTTAAAGGAAATAAAAAAAGAGATGATTTGAATAGCATACATTTATAGAAGAAAAGCCTTCCCCCCTCTTCCATTTCTAATATCTTTCTACGGGGCAGGCGCTGTGCATTCAAAAAGAAATTAAAACACTCCTCCTAAATACACTCCAGGCAGTAACAATGGCAAAGTTAAGAAGGTTACAAGACTTAGTTGTCCCAGCAACATGTCATCAAGTTGAAATGAGCAGGAAACACAGATAACGTAAGAAAGAGGAGGGGGGAGGAGAAGAATAAAACCACAGGAGGAAAAGTGCCAAGAGATTGAGAAAGAAAAGGGAAACCCCTTTTTATTTGCTGTTTCATTAGGATGAATCTGATTTTATAGTCTCTAAGAGAAGCTAAAATATAATCTCCTTTTGTGTAATGTGCATGTTAGGAAAATGTGTCATCAGCAATTCTTCTGCACACTACAGCAATATTAAAAAAATTAGCAGGGATATTCAAGTCGAGCTACAAAGAAAAACAAATAGAAGACTCACATTTCAAGCCCGAGCTGTCATTTAAGAACGTTTTCAACTTTTTATTAACCTTTTTGATTGTCCCTTATGGTTGAAGAAGAGCTCTGAGTTTCAAAAGGAAGACAAAGCACGTGAGAGAAAGAGGTTTGAAATGCAGCTCTATTTGCCTAGCAAACCCAGGGTTCTCTTGACTCTTCCAGCATGTCAGGTTTTTGTGCTCGGTGCTGTATGTGGGCACAGGGAGAAAGCATGCTTGCCTTGTGTGGTGCAGTGCCTGGCAGAGGATGGAGAAGTGGTGAACAAAGAGAAACGGGAGGCTCATCTGAGCCATAAACCCCAATCTGCCTGGTCAAACACAGGCTAGTTATCCTTATTCAAGGCACCAGCCCAGTGCTAAGGCTGTATGGCACATCAACACCAGTTTGCTTTCATTTTACAGGGGCAAAAACCAACCGAGTGTCACGGGACACTTCAGTGGACATCTCTCCAAAGCCTTGGGAGTTTGTATGGTGGTCATCAGTGCCCGCCACTCCTGTGTCCTTCACATGTGTGTTGGTTTTGCGGTGTCCCAGAAGGACATGTCTGGTCATTGACTTCATGTTGGCATCTCCCCCTGATGTTGAGGTTTGATCCCTGGCTAGAGTCACTAGGCAAAACTTTAATTAAAAGAATAGTAATTAATCAAGCAAGCAAGTGCTCAGCCTCATCTGTGGTTGCTGCAGGAGACTCAGGGCTGCTGAGAAGCAGGCTGCTTACTTTACTTCCCTTCCCAAACAGAGGGCACTGGAGTGGTTGGCAGCTAGTTCAGTTACAAGGGGATACTGCTACTGGAAGAAATGGGGCTGAACTGGGAGAAACTTAAGCTGACTGACTGGCGGTAACCAGTTTCCAATCGCAGAGAGAGGAGGCTGTGGAGGAGCCCCTCTACCAGCACACCAAGCACGGCATCCCCCAGACTGGACCCTTCCTGGAGAGGAGCTAGTTTTATGCTGAGATCAGTGAGTGATGAAGAGGATTAAACACCAGCATTGTTCATGCTGTGGGGGAATGGACTTCATGGTCCCAGAGAGCTTTTCTAGTTACATGTCCCTAAATGTGGACTGAGGAACCCAGTTTTATGCACTACTTTTAAAAATCTTGATCCAGGAATTTTTTTTGTGTGTGTATCTCCAAACTCATGACACCCCTTAAGTCCCTCAGCTACATTTTAAAACCTCAGCAGTACGTCTTAGCATGCTCCTTGCTGAGATATTTTTGGTGCTTGTGCATTACATGCAACCCCCCCCCCCCAAATTATTCTGCTCTCTGATAAAAATCTCTTCTCTCTCCTTCCCACCCTTTTCTTCCACAAAAATATTTATTTGTTGTGCTTTTTTAAAAATTGTCTCTTGCTGTGGCTTCTTGTTGTGGATTATATTTTAAAGCAAGGATTGATTTAGTTAATTGATGGAGAGCTTTGCCTGTGAGGATTTCATAATCCTTGATATTTTATCTTTGCAATAATTGCTATGTTTGTGATTATTTCAAAGGACTAAGAAAAAGCAGACAACAAGAAAACAAGCTCATCCACTCCTATTTTGCAGCTTCTCCAGGCACCTGGGTGGGCTTCTTTGCAAGATGTTCTCTGTGCAGCAGCTCAAAGACAACCAGGCAATGCATGGGGAAGGGTGAGGGCCTGGGCACCTGGGGCAGGCAAAGCTCTGTCATGAAGATCACTTAGGGCCTCAGTGGCATGATGACACTGAGGACTGAAGGCCATCCTTCTGAGGGAGAACAGGGAATAGCCACCAAGGAGAACTCAGGATCCTGCAGCCATATGTATTGCCACAGTTGACCAAGGATTGTGCCATTGTATAACTGCACCGGAGTGAAGGGCAGTGAAAGAGATGCAGCCCTTCACACCACCTTGCTGCTGGGATGACATTGTCACAACATCACATGTCCATGCAACAAGGGCAAGGCCTTGCCTGCCTCATGCGTCTGTACCATTTCTGGACAGAAAGGGAAAAGGCTTGTTCCTGCCCATGCAAAGGCAAGTGTGATGGTGCTGTTGAAAACCTGCCTTTTTGGTAAAAAGGGTATCATTTGATTTATTTCCTTCTGCCTTTGGGCCAACTGTGAATCCCTGTGGGCTTAGATCTGATGGAGGGGATGATGGTGCCACATGAGGACACTGTATGCAAAGCCATGTTTGTATTTGCTGTGGGACTTTGGAGGTGAGGCCATGTTGGTGTTTGGCGTGGGATGTCAGGCGTGAGGCCACACTGGTGTTCACTGTGGGACATCGAACATGAAACCACACTGGTGTTTGCCATGGGACGTTGGACATGAAACCACACTGGCATTTGCCGTGAGATGTTGGATCTGAGGCCAAACTGGAGTTCACTGTGGGACATTGAACATGAAACCACACTGGTGTTTTCTGTGGGACATTGGACATGAGGCCACACTAGCGTTTGCCGTGGGATGCTGGACGCGCAGCCATGCTGGTGCTGTTTGCCAGCCGGCCGCTGGAGGCTGCTGCTGTCTTTGCAGTCATTAGCAGCTGCCTGCAATCCCTGAGCACGCGCCGGTAGCTCTGCCCGGCAAGCACAGCGTAGACGTGGGGTACAGTGGAGGCTGCCTGTGCCTCCTCCAGCAGCCCAGGGCTGAGCAGGGCCGAGAAGCTTCCTCCCTTGTCTTTCTTTCCTTCATAGGAAGGCAGGCAAGGGGCTGGGAAGGGACCCTAGGATGGGAGAGGGGCCTCTGTGCCACATTTTGAAGAAGCAGGATGGTCTTCTAACTTAGCAGTGCCCAGGTGTGTTTTTGTAAGAAATACAGACTTTTCAGTGCTCTCTGTATATTTTCTTTTTAGATTTAGAAGCTGTTAAAAAAGGGTCACAGCCCTGATATTATAGACATCCCTGATACAATGCCAGGGCCTTGAGTGTACTAATACACCTTAGTTGCCCAGAACAGGCTCACCTGGGACCCAGGCCCACACATCCTGCTGCCCATAGGCTCAGGAGCTCCATTTAAGCCCAGACCTGGGCACTTGCTCCTGGCTTGCACCATGTTGTAGGTGTGCTTGTCTTCAGTCTTGCCTCTCTCCTGGGTAGATATTGAATGTATATTGTATTTAGCTTATTTCTGCCCCAACTTCTGAGGGGGCCGTATGGATGGACCTTGGACTTGGTCCATCCCCTCATTGTGTCAGGGACTGTTAATGGACTCTGTTGCCAGCACTTGGCTCTGTGGTGCTGAGGAACTGTGCATTGGTGGATGAGGGCACTGCCTGTGCTGGGATTACGCTTGGCTCCCAGCTCATCCCACCTTGCACAGCAGTACTGCTACCTGCTGTGTAGTGCTGGATACAACCTGATTGTAGCTCCACTGCTGTATGCAGCTTGCTGCTGAGGAACCTGGTTTTCCTTCAACCTAAGAAGCTCCTACTACTTCGAAGTTCATGGGTGAGGAAGATAATCTAGGTAGGGCACATCCTGAAAGCTACTAGATTTTAAAGCATCGTTGTGAAGAAAACTCCAAGTTGGACATCCAACATGGAGAGACCTCACTTCTCCTGTGGACATGGTTTCACTTGTGCTTCCATGTTCCTGATGCTTTTTATGCGTGCATCATGCAAAAGCTGATGCTTCTGTTGACATCCTACTAGCCTCCTATCTTAAACCTGCTCTGTTTGTGAGAGGTCAAAGCACATTCTAAGGTGTTTTCTTAAAAATTTGACAGTGACCAAAGGTATGCTGAGACTTGTTCAATGTTGTGACTAATAGTCATTCCACTGTCATCAGAAAAAGGTGGTGCCTATGGGGAACACAAGTCATCTGAGTTCCAGGCTGTTGTCTGGAGAAGTAAGAAGGGAATGATGTGCTGTTTTTCAAGTTTCCATGGATGTGGTGAGTGCAGAGCAGGCAAATCATAAAAATGATCTAAAAATTGTTTCAGACATAGAGGACACAAAGTCCTGGAAAGATTACATAGCTTGTAAGGGTGCTGGTAACTTGCATTTATCTGCTTGACTGTTGGGATAATTTTTCCCCCCATTGGGCTGGGAGGGAAAATCTCACTGAAAGATATCAGTGCATGCTAAGTCTAAGGAAAGCACTTCTGTAATTCTCCAACTGCTATAACCTGGGTTTTGGTGATTTCCTTTGAATCATTCCCCTGGGCTTTTTTGCCTGTTATAATTTGATCAAGCCCTTGGAATACATGGGAAAACTCCTTAAATTACACAAGTCTTATGTCTCTCAACAAAATGCCTTCAGTGTATGGAGTCTGCCAAGCTTTCAACAATTGCAGGTCATGTTTCCCACCTTCTCCTAAGTGTCCTGATAGTCCTTTTGATCTTGGCCTCTCTGCATCATCTTGGTCTGGTTTGTAACCAGCTACTTCAGGTGTGTCTCATCACCTTGTCTGCACCTGGTGTGGTGGGTGTATGGTTGCTGGGTATATGCTCAGTGGCAGTGAGCAGCAGGGAAGCAGGAGGGGGCAGTGGGATTTTGGGGTCTCTCCCAGCCCCTCTGCAAGGCAGAACTGTGCAGGGATTGAGAGCTCACGGCACAGGAGGGGGTCTTCTTCAGTCTGAGTAGACTGGATTAGCTCCTAGCAATACTTACTGGGTCAGCCCCCTCCTGCTGCTGCTTCATATACATGTTCCCAGTGCTAAATCCAGGGAAGCAAAGTCTGGTGACGTGACTGCAGGAATGGAGCTCTGCTTGATCAGCTCCTAAGCCCAGTTGCTGAAGTCCTGTGTTTTTTCCTAAACCTGTAAGGGCTGGAATAGCTCAAGACACTCCTGAGTTTAAGACCTGCCTAACACCTGGGCAGCTGTGCATTAAAATTAGCTGCTATATCTGGAAGGAAGTAGTATCAGGCTTACCTTTGGGCTCTAATCCTCAGGACCACCTCCCTCAATGAAAGTAATGTTAGCACTGGGGAAAGAGGCTGAGTCAACTGCTGGGCACAGATGCTACAACTCTGCATGAGGTGGGACTAACAAACATGGCTCTAGCAAAGAAAATTGGGTTTCGCTTAAAGTATTAGGGTGCCTCAGTCCAGAGTTTTGTCAACATGCTTTAGGAATCAACCTCAAAAAAGCAAGCTTTTGGGTACTGAAGGTAAGGGTGGAAATGGGTGCTGCGATGCTGCAATGTAGAGGCTGAATTTGGGAGAAAATGAGATTTTTTTTTTTTTTAATTGCAAGGGATATAGTATTTCAAGAGAGAGGGATGCTTTGGACTGTAAATTCACAGGGCAAGTGGGAGAACAGCTAGTAAGAAATCTGAGGGTCTGAGACCATGCTTTTGGCACAGGTTACAGCTAGGGATGGTTGGATATTTCCTCTTCAGCTACTCAAATAGCAGGTCCCACTCAATGGATGGACGTCTCCAAGGTCATTGATTCCAGTCCCTCCCACTCAACTGCAGATGGATCCCAAAGGTATTTAGTCCGCCATGGCCTCTCTCATACTCCCTAGATGCAAACTTTTTTCCAATACCTGTAGCAAACAGATGATGTCATCAGGTCTCTGCTCTGATGGTGATCTCCTGAACTTCTGGCTCTGCTCCCAGAGCTAATCCTGACTTGGAGGTGACCAGAGAGGGATTTTATGAATAAAAATAAAACAGGCTGATGGAATCTATGCTGAGAAAGACTAATCATGACAGAGAGGTAGTGGAGGCTCAGAGGCTCATGTGGTAGCTTTGCCAACATCATGAGAGACTCACTCCTTCCAGCATCTATCTGGCAATACATCATAACAGAACCACTCCCAGTAAGAAAAACCTGGCATTTGAGGCAGCTTCTTTTCTGGCAGAGCAGAGATGTTTTTTTTTTTTCCTCAGTGGGAGAAATTTATATGCAAAATGATGGATACAATTGACTCCTTGCCTTTAGGCATCTAGGGTAATAGCTAAAAGATGGAGAACACAGAAGGCAGCAAGTGTGGAGAGCTGTGGTTGGCTAAGGTGAGCCATATCACTACAGAAGCAGATCTACAAGAACTTTATATTCCCAGAGGTAGAGTCGTCTGGGGTCTTTACGAGAGACCATCTCTTACTACATGACTCTAGTAAGAAAACAGATCCACAATGGATAGAAGGACGTGTTTCTTTGCACAGTGTGTTTTTAAGCTGCTGGCTTTGTTAGTGGTGGATGATCATCCAGTGGGTGTGCTGGGTCTTCTGGATAAATTTCTGGGCCGCCTTTGTAAGCTACTGTCCTGTTCGACCCAAATGCTAAGCAGGCATGTCATGGCGTAAGTGGATGGTCCTTACTTGCTCCCAGCAGTATTTTGAGTTTCCCAGAGTTCCAAATACCTTTTGCCTTGGAACATCGAGGGGAAAAATGCAATGCTTTCCCTGGAAATTACTTGCTATGCTAAGGGTTAGTCTCTGATCCCACTCTTTGAATGCAGAACTTGCTGCTGGGAGTCCTTAATGTTTGTGCTGCTTCGTCTTCTTGGGGTTTGCATCTGGCACTTAAGGTGTGAGCCATTTCCTGAAAGCCTCAAGCATTTGGGCAGCTGGTTACAGCATGTTTGCATCCACTACCTGCCAGCATATTCCTCCATGGGTAAGCAGTAGGGGCACTTTCAAAATAAAGGAGAGAGGAATGCTACGGTTTGGAAGCAGCAGCACTGGGGGAAGAAACTGTCCTTCCTTTCATCCAGAGAGGCAGCCCCTCTGATCACAATATGTTTTTATATGCCAGGGAAGGAGGGGAGCAGGGAGGGAAATCTCATTAAAGACCTTGCTATTGGGAATGGCTAGATGTCTCATTAGAGTGGGCAAAATGACTTCTTTCCTCTCTGCAGGTTTTTTTCCAGAAACTCCATGGAGGGAAGGAGTTCATTTAAAAACAAATATACGTGCCAGCATGCCTGCAGGGCACGCTGTTTCAGCATGGGGCTTCTATCCCAGCACCCAGGGAAGAACTCGGCGGTCGTTTCTGAAAGGGAAACCTAGTAGGTGTTTGGCTTTGGTTTTGGCTGTTGCTTCATTTGCCTTGCCTTGATTTGAGTATCACGTAAGTGCTGAATGGGGATGCATGGGTTTCCTCTGCTGGAAATCATATGCTATCGAAAGAAAGAGGGGAGGAAGAGCTAAAGTGGGGGGTCTGAAACTCCCTTCCCACCACCCTATCTGCGCACATGGTGTGCAAGCGCACACACTTGCACATGCAATCACTGCAGTAGTACTGTACTCCTGCCAACAGAAACTTAGAGGGGAGAGAGACAGCGAGACAGAGCAAGCATACTTATCAAGTGGCTTGGACCGTAGCCGATTTGAAATATTACTAACCTTGCATTTTCAAATTTGATGCACAACAACCAAGATGCTAATACTTTCCTTAGTTTAGAAAAAAAAATCCTTTCACCCATCTCTTCTAGCCGAAGATTAGGAGAGAAGCTTTAAGAAGATTTAAAAAAAAAAAATCAACTTCTGAGCAGCGGAAAAAATGGTTTGTGATTCAGGGGCTCCGGGCAATTCATCATGGAAATTGGGTTTCTTAGCCGACATCATGTGAATCCTTTCGGCCCTGTCAACTTTTTAATACATTACATTGAGAATGTAAATCGTGTTGGTGAGGGGGAAAGAAGAGGGGAAAAAAAGGAGGAAAGAAAAAAAAAAGAGAGCTTCTTCATTTTGGGTTTAGAGGGGAGGCAGCTTGAGGCCTGTAATTCATATTAACTAAATAATAACACTAAAAAAACACCCCTCTCTAAATATACAGATATGTATATACACCTAGCAAGGGAGGGGGGAGGGAAGTGAATGAGGCAGACCAAAATTGAAATAATTTTATCCTTTTGAAGGGTGAGTATTTGAAAGGGGGTTGTTATGGATTTATTTTTATTTTCTTTATCTTTTTTATTTGGGTTTATTTTATACCTTTCTCTGCTTGAGCTAGTTCTTCCATCAAAGAGAAGAGCAAAATGAATGTTTTGGAGGTGGAGGAAGATGGAGGAAACAGAAAAGGGAAAAACTGCAATAACAGTCCAGGATCTTTTCTGAGTTTGGCTGTTTTCTTTGCTCACATGCTATATTCTGGTGATCTTGATTAACTCTTTAGTGGACAGTGAAAGCTAATGCTAATTTGTTGACATTACAGGGCGTGAAAATAAAGCACTGGGTGGAGAGCTTGCAGGTATTGCTATGAGATCTCTGAGACTGGGCTGTGTGTACTTTGAAGCATGAAACTTGCAGTGCATTTACTCTCTGAAGGCATTCTTCTGGAGGTTCAATACAAGCTATATGCAGCACAAAGGCTCTGCATAAACCCCAGGATAGGGCTTAGCCACTGTACCAGCTCCCAGCTAGCTGGGCAGTGGGGAATCTTCACCAAGCATGTTTTCATTATAGCTGGTTGCTTCCCTTTTGCCTTGAAATACTCTCAGCATTAGAAAACTGGAAGTGATCATGAGCTAGAAGAGACAGGGAAAACACAGAGCATCTGACCTTGCAGAGGGGGCTGCCTTTATCTTTTGTCATTGGATGAGCAACATGGTGATCAAGAGACATATTTTATACTGGTCATAAAATAATTCAGGTTGGAAGGGACTTCTGCAAGTCTCTACATGGATGTCCCACTCAAAGCTTGGCAGGCTTCTGCACCCAAAACCTCTCTGCACAAGGGCAATTCTGGAAGAAGACAGTGAAACAAAAGTGTGAAAGCAATCATGTCAAGAAGGATAATAGCAAATAGGATGAAGAAATGATTGGTTTCAACACAAGTTATGAGAATCTTGAAGGCTCCTTCAGTACCTTCAGAGAGGGAAAATGGCTGGAAGTGGGAACTGTAGCTGGAGCACGTCTAGAAAAATCAGGAAAAAGAGCTTATTTGCTCTGCTAAAGACTTCTTGGAAGGCATTTGAAAAGATTAAACCACTCTTACAAAAGCCACACCGATGCTTCCACTCTGAAATGCAGTTGCCAGTTTGGATGTCTGCCACAGGCAGAAGATGGTGGGAAATAAAAAGTGCAGAGGCAGCCCATAAAAACCATTGTAGAGGTTGGGGAAAAAAATGCAGCTGGACAGAATGTCTGGGTCTGCTTTCCTTTAAGAGGAGGGAAATAAGAAATGTGTCCAAAATATCAGATGGTACACATAAAGGAGAACTGGAACACAAGGGACAAAGGCATGGCTGGTGGATCTGACAGCAGCTTTGAGCTGATAACACAATGCGTTTTTTGTCAGCAGCGTCTGCTCTGCAAAGCAACACCCAAGTGGAGTATTTGACAGCATCACCAGTATGGCACATGTGGCACTGGGCTTGCATATATGCTGTCATGTTTTCAGGCAAATCCAGCATCCAAGTAATGCATAACCAAACTGCTATCTGGGGAGGTAGTTCCTTTAAAAAGGGCTGTTAGTGACTAGTTAGGACAGGGGTGTGTTTTAACCAGCTAAGTTCAACTCTTTCCAGCTAACCACATCTAACAGTTCATCTCTCTCCCTTTGCATTTCAGCTGCAACAGGAATGAGAGTGCATTTTCCACCTCTCCCATGGGAGAACTGGTTTATCACTGGTGCCTTCCTTGTTCAGCATCTGCGTAAGTCCTGAAATACTGATGTAAAGCTGAATGTGTTCCCTTTACTGAGAAATGTGATTTATTAAATGCAATTTACATAGTGTCCTAAAACCAAATATAAATTCTGAACACTTCTATTAGGGTTAAGAATCCTCAGTTTTATTCCCCTTTTGCACTGTTAGAATCAGGTGCTACTCTGCTTGTAGCTCAGATTTGCAACATGATAACTGACAGCAAACAGTGATCCTTCCATTTTCCTAGAGACATTTGCAGGTAAATTCATGGATACACACATGTAGACTAGGCAGTTATGCAAATCTGGGGGGTTGATATTAATAATGCACAAGAGGTTGGGTGAAGGTGCTTCACGCAGTTGTTATTTTTATGCATAAGAATATTCCTGCATGTGATTTTACTGAATAGACTGTAGTCAAGCAGCTGATATCATCAAGGTATTATTTAGCTGGTGTCTGAAGTTGAGTACAGCATTTCCAGAGGGGTTTTCTGGGCCTGGTGTCCTTCAGAAATAATTCATTTCCCTTTTTTCTGCTCCTAGAAAACAGCTGCAGTTCTGCTCTTGGAAAACAGCTCTTCTCCTGTGTCACTCCCATTTGGGCAATGCACACAGGCCCAGAACCTAATCCTGGATGCCTCTAACTTCTGCCAAGAACCTGGTCTGCTCCACCTTTAAAAGGCTCCAGAAGGGTGAAACCAACACTCTGTGGGAGTAGACTCAAAAATATTGGAGTAGATGGAAACTTTGGTGAGCTCACCTCTGAGAGTGTGGAGAAATGACTTGCAGCCTCTTTCTGTGTGTGGGTCAGAAGGGACAAATTTCAGCAAATGAGAAGATCTTGGGTTGATTCAGGTTTGACCTGCAAGCGGTGAAGTTTGTGTGCTACTCCCCACTTTAACCTCAGATACGTCTTCACCCCATTCTGCTGAACCTGGCTGCCTGCCTCTAGCCTAAACACTCTTATGTGGTGATCTTACAAGCATCTCCTTTTAAGGAAGCTTCCAGATCTTTTGCATCCTCACAGATGAAGGCACTTGTTCCCAGGTCACTTCTAGGAAATCTTTCTGCTGCCGTGCTTCAATCCTTAATGGCCACCTGCTCAGATCTTGGAAAGGAATTGTTGAGGCTGTCAGGACTGTACAGCACATAATAAAGTGCACACACATACATATATATACATGGCCGGCTTATGTTGTGATGCTGTAGTACAGCTTAATTATGACATCATTTAGACATCTGGGCCTATGCCTAAGCTGGAGATTTTTCTTTTTTTTTTTTTTTTTTTTGTTTTCTCATTTAGGTTTTAGTCAGATTCCCAAGTGAAATAAACAAAAGGCTAATTGCTTTTGGATTTTAATTACCACTGCAATACCTGGGTTTATTGTATGAATTGTGTTTTATAGGTGGCTAAAGGATGCCACAAATGACAGATTCTCAGCTGACAACAGCAGTGTTTAAACCAGAGTAATTCTTTGCAGTGGGATCCAAAGGACAGCACACACATTCATTTGTTAAGCTCCTAATTTTTTGTTGTAGAATGTAACTTAAAGACTTGGCTGACTTTTAAACACGATATAATTAAGCATGCCTGAAAATGTGTGTTTAAAAAAAAGAAAGATGAAAGTAGAAGTATTTTATAATCCAGACAGTTAAGGCTCTTCAAAATTCCTTGAATAGTTACATTTCTGCTTTAGTTCAGAGGTGGCACAGCACACTCCTAATATGTAATCCCCAAGTGACTCTTCACACACAATGACTCACTCAATCGTACTGCTGTTTGGTTCATATCTAGTTATCTTTGATGCCTTGATCCATATATGCTTCTGTATGCCTCCTACTTTGCCAGGCGGGTTATTAAACTGATTTTAAAAGTATAAAATGCTAGACAGATCCTCATTCTACATTCACTTATTAATCCTAAAAATATTTGGCATCCTTTTTCTATCCATCTGTATTTTCTTATTTGTGATGTGCTGATTGAACAATTGCAGGAGAAAAATTCCTTTCTTAAAATATTCTTAAACTTTCTTTTTGACAAGTTAGAAACTCTAGATTTCTGTTTTCATTGATGGTCAAAGGAAATCAGAGCAGAAAGGTATTTTTGAGATATTTGTAATAAATACATTATCTGGCTATCTTAATTTGGGGGTGGTGTGAGTCTTAAATAAGTTTTCATACAGTGAGCTTTGCAAACCTGTAAAGTGAGGAAAATAAGGAACTTTAGCTGAAGGACTTTGAGGTTTGTACTTCAGATTGTGAAGAAATGAGAGGTGAAGAAGTGAACTCAGAATTATGTGAACAGTCAAATCCTGACAGCCCTTGGGCAGAAGTGGAGTGTGGATTTGATAGGATTTCTGATGTTTTGAACATATAGGTGGGAAGTTTGTGGAAGGACAAAGCATCTTCTGGGCTGAGACCTTCTTGGAGGTATCCCCACAGGTAAGATAGTTATGACTTTTAAAGGGCTTAGAGTTCATCTGTAGGGAATTCAGAAAAAGGGTCATACAAATTTGAAGCATGGTGGTCGCTTTCAGCAGAAATCTAAAAGAAACTCTTGCAGACAACTTGTTCTTAGAAATCACAGTAGTACTCAAAATTAAACTACATGTCTCTTCAGAGATCCTGTGCTGGGACTGTGTGCCTGGGACAAGCTAAATGATTCATCACTCAGTTTATTTCAAGACTGGCAGTAAGTGTGCACTTAAGCATGTTCAAATAAGTGCATTTGCTCACACCGTCGTGCAGCTCCATGATTTATGTCCAGTTGGTGCCATGCTCCTTCAGCCAACAACTTTGGCTCTTTGATGGACTCCACAGAAATCTCCTTCCTCCTTGTTGCCTTGAAAACTGTGGTTGTCCCAGAAAAGGGGATGAACTTTTGGCTGTCCCAGTCTTCTGGTTTTGGGCCGGAAGGACCATGCCTGACACCAGCCTCTCTGCTAAATCAAGCAATATATGCATTTAAGGACAAAACCCAAGATGTGTGGGATGGCTTCCAGCCTTTCTCTTCCACTGGAGCCAGGATGGTTGCTCCCAGAGCTGCCTCCATGATAGCTAGGCAGCAATGGCCTCCTCTATGGTATCAAGTTGGCCTGGAGCTTGCAGGCACCATGGGTCTCCCCTTGGCTGTGGGCTGAGCATCATCTTCTCTCACCCATGAGGACAAGATTTCTGCTGGTGACCTGTGACTGTTGTAGGCTCCTAGCATCCCACCATGGGGGGAGAGTGCTGTGGTGGGTCCTGCTGCCTTTAACCAGACATGGCAGGGAAACCTACTCTGCAAAGGTGGACAGCTGTGTCCAGCTGGTTTTATTGTTCTGCTGAAACTTGCCATATACCAGCCCCCGCAATAATACCTTTGGTTCTGAGGGAGAGGGGGATTTGCATTTTGCCAGGATTATTAAGGTTGCGTGGGATTTATTATTGTTGCTTCACTTTTATACTGTGGACATAATCCAAAGATTGTGGTCAGGCTTGGCTCTGCTGTGACAGGGAGCAAGTGAGGTAAATGGCAGCACTGACTATGGTGTTCATGGCCTAAACCAATCATAGAATCATAGAATTGTTTAGGTTGGAAAAGACCTTTAAGATCTTCCAGTCCAACCATTAACCTAACATTACCAAGTCCACCACTAAGGCAATTAAGGGTAGAGTAGCAATTTCATTTTTCCTGGCTTAGTGTCTGGATTATTTTTAATGAAAGTAAAAACTAGGAATCATTAAGATTGGAAAAGACCTTTAAGATCATCAGTAGAACCATCAACCCAACACCACCATGTCCACTAAACCATGTCTCAGGTGCCACATCTACCTGTTTATTGAACACTTGCAGGGATGGTGACTCCACCACCTCTCTGGGCAGCCTGTTCCAATGCTTGACTACCCTTTCCGTGAAGACATTTTTCCTAATATCCAATCTAAACCTCCCCTGATGTAGCTTGATCCCATTCCCTCTCATTGTATAGCTAACTACTTGGGAGAAGAAACCAACACCCACGTCACTACAACCTCCTTTCAGGTAGTTGTAGAGAGCGATAAGGTCTCCCCTCAGCCTCCTCTTCTCTAGGCTAAACAACCCCAGTTCCCTCAGCCGCTCCTCATAAGGCCTGTGCTCCAGACCCTTCACCAGCCTTGTTGCCCTTCTCTGAACATGCTCCAGCACCTCAGTGTCCTTCTTGTATTGAGGGGCCCAAAACTGGGCACAGTATTCCAGGTGTGGCCTCGCCAGCGCCGAGTACAGGGGGACAATCACCTCCCTGCTCCTGCTGGCCACACTATTCCTGATACAAGCCAGGATGCTGTTGGCCTTCTTGGCCACCTGGGCACACTGCTGGCTCATGTTCAGCCGGCTGTCAGCCAACACCCCCAGGTTCTTTTCGGCCAGGCAGTTTTCCAGCCACTCTTCCCCAAGCCTGTAGTGCTGCATGGATGAGGCGGAACAGCAGGCCAGGCATGAGGTGTGCGGTCACTGGGCTATTCCTTTACCAAAATGTGGGCACTGATCAGCCAACAAGTGACACTGGCCATGATTAACCTCTGCCCAGCTTCAGTCAGGCTGCCCTGTGCCTTGGGGGAAAGACGAGAGTCCTATAAGCCACCAAGGCCTTTAATTTGTCTTTTGGCTTTTAGCTTGCGCTGGATCACATTTTTAGTGGTTTTTAGTAGGAAAAAGAAGACAGCCTTGTCTCTAAAATGCCTCTCTCCAGCTCATCTCTCCCCACATCTGTCCCTGAGAGCCTCCCTCATCTCTCCTAGTGCCCATCAGCAGTGGTGGTGTGACCCACCACATCCTGTCATGAAGCCCGGCATGGGATGGCATAATTCACAAATTACTACATGATAGTGTAATTAACACGTGGTTTATTCCTTTGGGAAAATGCCTCATTTTATAACCTTGGTTGCTGGGTTCTTTCTGACCAAGGGAAATGTGAGAGCTGGCCCAATTTGTGTTGAGTGGATGAACTCTGAGACTAAAATGCACGATGACCCTTGAAATGAAGAGTCTTTGAGAAGCAGGTATGACTGAGTGTGCTGTTCTGGAGCTACACACTAAACTGAGAAAGAAAATCACTGAGCTTTCTGGTGATGGAAAAAATACGTGACTGTATTAGTGCTTCTCAATTAAATTGCATGAAAACAGAGAGCAGAATTTCAAGGCTTAAGGACAAAGTGAAACATCATCTATTTTTAATATATTAGGAAAAAATGTTGAGAAATTGTTTTTCTTTGAGGATTTAACTCAACAAGGGTGGAGCTTGTTCTGAGGCAGAATTAGAACAAATTTTGAAATGTTGAAAACTTCACTGAAACAAGTTTTTCAGTTTTAAGCAGAGCTGGAATGGAGCCAAAAGGATACAAGTTTTATTTGACAGGACAAAGATAAACTTGTGGCTAACAATAGAGATTGTAGTGGTTTAACCCCAGCCAGCAACTAAGCACCACACAGCTGCTTGCTCACTCCCCCCTGGCAGGATCAGGGAGACAATCAGGAAGGTAAAAGTGAGTGTAATATCCCTTTGGTCAGTTTGGGTCAGCTGTTCTGGCTGTGTTCCCTCCCAGCTCCTTGTGCACACCCAGCCTACTTGCTGGTGGGGTGGGGGGAGAAGCAGAAAAGGCCTTGACTCTGTGTAAGCACTGCTCAGCAATAACAAAAACATCTCTGTATTATCAACACTGTTTCCAGCACAAATCCAAAACATAGCCCCATACTAGCTGCTATGAAGAAAATTAACTTTATTCCAGCCAAAACCAGCACAGAGATGTAATACATTTACAGTTTTCTTATACTTGCAATGAATAGGCTGGTAGGAGCCAGTGAGATCTTTTGCTTGTACAACCATCTCAGTTGGTCTAATAAAAATTATATCTCAAAGCTTTTCCTATAGAATAGTAGGAATTTTTAACAAAAGAGACACATTGCTGTGAGGAAAAGTCTCCCCTAAAAACTGTTCAGTGGAATCATAACTTTCAGCTAAGAAAAAGAAAAAAAATCTTTGAATGGGAATGCTGGGACCTACTCAATTACTACTGCAGACCATTCCATTTGCAGAGGAAAAAAATGGTCTTATAAAATTAATCTAGGCAATATGAACTGATAAAATGCACTGATATTTCCAAAATGGTAAGTATCAAGGTGCTATAACCAATGGCTAGGTATTGTATCAGTGCAGTATGTTTGCATTGTAGTTTTTGAATATATTTATATATTTTAATAGCATGGAAAAAAATTAGATTTTGTAGACCATCAGGATTGATGATATGACAAACAGAGGTGCAGAGAGATCCCTGACACAGCCATCTGGATCCAGATCTGGTAAGCTGACACAAATCGAACAACATACGTTTCAATACCACTGAATGCAAGGTCAAATATTTAGAAACAAAAGATGTAGGAAGCACTCATGGGCTTTTGGAGGTTATAATCTTGATATACCCTGGAAGCAGTGAATTTGAAGACATTTTTGTGTCATTGTAAAGCAACAGCTGAATGTGTCCTTCCTTTTGTTGTCCAGAGGCATGAAGGGTTTTGTGACACCTGGCTTACTGATTTGGAGCGAATAAATGATATTACCTCCACTAATGGAGCTGGGAAGATCATGATTGAAAGGCAGCATTCAGTTTTAGTCTTCACACTCTAAGGGGAGAGGGGGGCACAACTGCATTGAAAAGCTGCGTGTTCAGCAAACACCTACACACAGAGACATAGTAATCAGTGTATTCAGCTTTAGAGGGTGATTTGGCTGTGGTATCTCAATGTCAACACCTGCATCTGGTACTAAAGGGATCTTTGCTCTAATAGACCCATCACTTCTCACCAAACTCTTATAACAGAGTGCTCATAAGATGCACACTTGATTGGACTTAAGTGTGATAAATTCAAAAGGAAAATAAGATGCTGACAGTGAGAGCAATTAACTGCTGGAACAGCCTCTCATGAAGAGCAGTGAATCCGTCATGACTGCTTGCCTCTTAATTCACAACTAAATGGCTTTCTGCAAGGTTCACTCCAGTTCAACCACTACTATGGAACAGGCTCCGGGTGTCTTAAGAAGGTGGCACTCCTTCTATTGCTGTACCTGGGAGGTGAACCCCTGTGACCCTCACGGCCAGCGCAGCCTTCTCCAGCCTCGGCTCCAACTCATTTCAGTGTAATGTATTCAGGCACAAAGCTGCACCCCTCTCCACAGACACCTTTGGCACAGCCGATTCCTGAAACTGGTAAGGATAATCTCATGAAGACACTGATTAATGCAAAACTATTTACCAGATCCTAGGCCCACCAGAACTCCTGGGTGAAAGATGCCTCCATTGCATTTTAAAATGTATATGACACAAGTGGGCTGTAATCCTTGACTGGGCATGAGAGTGTGAGCACCAAGCACCCTGGGTTCCTTATCTGGATTTAAAACTTTGCCTCCAGCCAGGAGAAGATAATACATTCAGCCATGGGAAGTCATACTCTTCCATTGCCAGTTTTATACTCATTGTGCCTCAGCCTGACATGGTGACTTTGAGACAAGTGTTTTAAGTTCTTTTTATAAAATTGGAGGGGTTTCTTGCATTTGGGATGAATTCTGCTTAAGATAATAAAAGCAGATTTCACTTTCTGAACTTAATCAATAGGTCCCTTGCTGGCAGCCAGGGCAGAATGTATCCACAAGCTGGTGTAAGGAACTCTGAGCTGTGACAAAATAAGCACCAGTGCAGCAAAGCATGAAAGGTGGTAAGACTGAGGCACCTATATACAATAACAACTTATTAGTACTTTGTCTACAATTCTTTCATTCCTATTTCCCCCTCACTTGTCTTTTCCTTTACATTTATTTCCCTTTTCCTCTTCCTGCTTCTTTCTTCCATTCTTGTCTTCCCCTCTATCTCTTCTGTCTTGCATGTACCAGCCTTTCTTGCCACAAATCAAACCTATTAGGAGTTCCAAAGGGATTCTTGCCAATGGCCTCCCTTTGTGAACTCTCTGGCTTTTTTTTTTTAATCTGCAGTGTTCTGCATTATATTGCCATTGATTTAATAGACCACCATGAATTTTACTACCTGTCAAACAACAGCACAATTATTTTGAATTCTATTGTGGCAGAGCTTGACATCTAGGTCTGGATGACTTTACACTTTTCACCCTTGCTAGAGTACACTTGACAATTCAGGATAGTATTATTTGTGATTGTAGGATGGGATTTTGTGTCATTGTTTTAATTTGGCATTTTGGGTATTGAATGAAATGGCAGTCGATGGATAAAGACTCCCACCTACTTGAATCTGGAAATGACATGTGGAAGCTGTTACAGGGTATTAAAAATGCAAACCAATTCCATTCTTCCTTCTCACTTCTCCCAGCTCTGAATAAATAAGATGGGAAGAGCACTCACTTTTACTGTTGCTTCATTGTTCATGGGCTGATCCTGAAAGTTTCCCAAGCAGGACGCTGAGAGTCCTCTCTTGCTGGGCTTTAGTAGGGTACTCTGTACCAACCAGCAAAGAGGCTAGATGCACATGCCTGGAGACATGTTCCCCATGGACAGGTAAACATTGTAATGTACTTGGAGAGCTGAGGCTGGCACTCACTAGTGTGCAGCAGATTTTTACATGGAACAATGAGTGGATTACATCTGCATTAAAATAAAGAAAAGGTTAATTCAGGATGAATCAGCCCTTTGTATCCCTTTTTAAAGAGCTCTTTCTATCATCTTGCATGACCAGGATAAATTGTTTTTCAGATGACAGGAATAACAGATTGAGCCCACATTGTTCTGTACACATGCAGAAAAAGACTCCAACAACATGTATGCACCCCATGAATATATTTCAAGATAGCAACACATTCCTTGGTGGAAAGTGTGGACAAAGAATTAAATTACTTGCCCAAGGTTGCAGAGTTGGGTACATGTTGGGCATGGAACCTGTTATCCAGTGTCTTTAAATTTTATTCCAAGCATTTTCCTCAACGGGTTTTTCTTCACCTGCTGAATGTGGTCCTTCCCACAATGAAATGTTCTCCCTGGGGTCTGAAGCAGATGGGTTTGGATTGTGAGTGAGTATAGAAAGCTATTTTGGTAACTATGATTAGTTATGGGAATAGTAACAATGTGGCTTTTCCTCTTATGCAGCTTCCTCTTTTCCAAGAGAGCCCCTGGTTGAGTTAAAGGTGTAGTGTCAATGTGTGAGGATGCTCACCCTTCCCCATCTCTGAGTTAGGGCTTTGTGGGGAGGTTTGTTCCATCTGTCCTCTGCGGAGTGAGACCGACTATGCACAGATGTAATTCACCCATAAAAAAGCTGATGGTCCCTGTTATGAGTTGAGAGCTGCCTTGAGCCCACTGAGAATGAGTGGCCATGCTAGATCCTCAAGCCTTCCAAGTTCAAGCCAACCTACTCTTGCTTTGGGTGGAGAGAGAAGGCTAACCCGCTCTAACAAGTAATATAATGATCCATATAGATTAGAGAGGAAAAAGAATATGCTTCTAGATCTCCTTGACCTTGTAGTAGAGGAGGTTTATAGTCCCCTTTCAGGAAGCTGGTGGGATGATACAGACATCTCACTGGGCTCCATCACACATGGGGCATAAAATTTGTCCTATTGGGGGAGCTTTTTGGCTCAGGGTGGGAAACTCATGGACTGCATAAATCTACCAGGGAAGTTAGATGCAGGACATGGTGGCTCTGCAATGTATATGCTGAGGCCCTGGCAGACCAGATGGAGGTAGGTCTGTGCTTTATAGCATGAGCAGAAGTGGGATCGGGCTCATCTCCCTCTGCCTCCCTTGCAAACACAGAGCTATGATAAAGTTTAAAAAGGCCAGGGTCAGGGTCCTCCTCCCCTAGCATTGTGACAAATATGCATTGTGTTCTGTTTTGGAGATCCCAGTCAGACAGAATAATTAGGTGGCAATGCAATTTATTGCCTGCAGCCCTATAAAGCTCAGGAAGTACTCTTTCAGCCCTCAGCTGGTATTTAATCAACATATCATAACTTTTATTAAACCTAAAAGCAATGCTTCTGAGATACTAAATTTAAAGTGTGTCTGGAAACCAGGGCAATTTTTTGATTTACATATCACAGCATCATGCAAACAGGGACTAGGATGACAAGGAGCCTGGATTACAGTCTTCTTCCTGGGGATGCTTCAGAGACTTTTGTCCTGCCGTGAGACCTCTGTTGCATCACCAGGTATGAGGACGGCGGGTAGTGTGTTGGAGCCTTTGAGGCCCCAGCTGCTGTTACAGATTAAGGAAGGGTGGGTGAGTCACAGTGCCCAAGATAGGTTCAGTGCAAGCACTATGTGTTGTGACAGTGGCTTCAGCTGCATATCCAGGAGCACTTCTGAGTCCTTGCAGAGATGTCTTCTGCAGCACAGGTCCACAGACAGGGAAAAATGCTTACACCCTTCCCAGGAAGTAAATTCTTGCCTCTAAAATGCTGTATCAATACACTGAGCTCTCCTGGGTATCCCATGACACCTCTCTGGGGGCATTTGGACACCTCCTTTGGCCTCTCCCATAGTGGTCCAGTCTCTCCAGTGCTTCTAAAATAGGACTCCCTTAAGTCCTTTGCATCTGCCAATGGGCAGGCAAGCCCCACTTGCATCCCCTTTATCCTGTGGCTGAGCTGCCTTTGCCAGCTGCTCAGGTGGGCAAGAAGAAAGAAATTCCAGTGGCATCTGGGTGCCAAATACCCAGAATAGGTGGTTGTAGCCCTGCTTAGCCAGTTTGTGCCCAAACCACACCAATTTCTGCATTGGTCAAACAAAGCTCTGTAAACAATGTTACAGCTGCTGGCCATAGGCTCCCTTGGGCTGAATGATGGGACATGCATTTCCAATTGTGATGGACAGGGAAGAGTGAGGGAGTGAGAATCACACCCTGGTTTCTGAGACAAGACTCCCAGGCCAGCCTGCCAGTGCCACATCAGGTTTGACAGAAACTCAAAAACTTTGCCAAATGTTGGAGACTGGCTTAAAATGCTAAAGACAGTATTTAAAACCCATGGAAATTCTGGAACAAGGATGTTATTAAAATGGAATTAAGGACAAGAGAGTTGCTAATATCTTCCAGTAAAGGGAGAATAAGAACATTTGGGTTTTAAATAGTATTAGAATATTCGCTGAAATCTAGAAATAAGGTTTATGTGTAAAATATTGTATCTGAGAAGGTTTCAATGCATGGATGAGATGCTAACTTGATTTCAGACATCTCATAACACATTCTCTTGTGCTGGGGCCATCCCAGAGCCAGGAGGGCAGGGAGGTGTGTGTGCAACGTAGGCTGTCACAGTGGATCAGCTTTCCAAATTGCTTTCTAGGCTTGCATAGGGGCTGATTGCCTGACATACAGGTCTGGTCCTTGGTCATAATTGTGTTTATAAGGCACAATGGAGAGTAGCTGTTGGTCCCAGCATATTGCCATGGCCAGCAGGTCAAGAGAATGGAATATCCCTTCAGCCCGTGTGAGGGCATGTCTGCAATATGATGTGCAGTTTGGGGACCCCAGTACAAAAGATGCTGACAAACTAGAGCGAGTCCAGCAGGGGTCCACAAGGTGGTTGTTGGGCTGGAGTCCAGGACTAATGAGGAGAGAATGAGGGTGCTGGACAGGGACCAGAGAGCTTGGGGGGATTTTAATCATTGGATATATTAATTACTCCATGTTTTCCTCTTTGAGGTTCTTACAGATGGTTAGAGGTCCAGCATGTCTTCATTGATTTACACGTCTGTGTGCACCAGGGCCTCTGAGCTGCAGGTTGCTGAACAGCGTGGCTAGCAGAGACTCAGATAAAGCCTGGACCAGAGTCATTGAACTCAATGGCGTTAACTTCCAATGTTTGGTGCTCCACACTTTACCCACGAATCTGGAGACACCTGGCAGGTGAAAAAGCTGTGAAAAGCCAGACAGAAACCATTTCAGCACTGGGTAGAGCTCACTGCCAGAGCCTTTCAGAGGGAGAATAGTTGTCATGTGCAGATAGTAGCAAAGTTTTGGTGGGGGCTGTTGAAATTTTTGTGTTTGCACAGACAATTTTTTACATCTGAAGCATTGCGATGGCACTGAAGCACCCCTGTTGTAAAGCTGCCTGGCTCCACTGGGGAACTGTGGAGCAGACAGAGACCATCTTGTTTATCTTTTCTGTATTCATTGCAGACTGCATAAAGATGCAGGATACTCACTCGCTGGTGGCCACAGGGGACTAAGGTATCATCTTATACGTAAGACTAAGATGTGTTCTTCCTCTGCCTGGGGGAGGCTAGAGATGGAAGGAAACCAAAGCAGCCCTGAGGCTCATCTAAAATGCTTAGCGGAGTGGCTCACCTCTGGCTTAGGCAGAAGATTCATACCTGAAGGCAAACAGGCAATGTAAGGTCATGTCTGCATCTCATGGCTCTGTCTTCTAGTCGGTTGGAAGTCTTTCCTGGTGAATATCAGTGGCGAATACTCTTGTCATTAAATATGTTTGTTAGCACATGGGTGATTCTGAAACTAAGCTATAATTATTGGTGGAGCTGGCAGTGGTGCCTGTAATTAAGGTTGCCAGACATTTCCCATTAAAAGAATCTGTTTTCCAATGCTATATCCTTGCCAGCACATAACTGTTCAGGCTGAAATTTTCAGTTGCAGGCTGTTGGCTTGGGTTGGTCTTTGTGTATATGAGTATGTGAGTGTGAGAAAGCAGCAGTAAAATATAGTTTAACCAGATCCAAGAGTGTGATACAGGGAAAAAGCATTGTTTTATAGTTATTTAAGGGGAAAAAAATCTGACAACCACATTGTTGAGAAGGCCTGGCACTTTCATGCTTAATTTTTATTTTTGCAGGGACTTGAAATTTGGCTTTGTGACAGATCTGGGCTTTTTTTCTCCTTCAGATGCCCTTTCCTGGTTTTGGCCAAGTTGGATGGCTCTGCAGATCTGCTGTCAACATCAGCAGAGAGAAAGTTTGCCCTGAAGTTTGTCTGGAGCTTGCGCAGCCTGGGGCTTCAGGAAGGAAGCAGGGTTTCCTCCTTCCCAGTGCAGGTTAGCAGCCTGTTATGTGGTTTGGCCCTGGAATAAAGAGAATGCAGCTTGGATTTCCTATACCCTATGTGTGTGACCCAGCTGAAGAAACGATAGGAAGGCAATCACACATGCACTTATCGCATGGGGATAAGGGCTTTCTGCTGTGATGGGAAGAGACAGAAGTGGAGTACAGAATAGATCATACAAGGAGATGGGTGGGGAAAAGGTGAGTGTCTATACAGTGAGGAAAAGGTGAGTGTCTATACAGTGAGGTGGGTAAATCCTTGGCAGGTTAAGACCAGCTTCCATTCTGCTCATCCAGACTGGAGAGTTTGCAGGATCAGGCCATAGCCCTGTGTGCCCACATCTCCTCGTCACCTGAGATCAGAAGTGGGTTGATGTGAGAGTCCTGAGAGTAGGAACTACTTTGGGGAACCATCATTAGAAGCATCATTTTTACCCTGGCTCCATGACTTCCAGTTAAAGCTGGGGAAATCTTTTATTTCCCAAAGCACATCAAATTGTGGTAAATTTGCCGAGTTGTTTTGGCTACAATGTCAAAAATTGTTTCCAGCTAGAATACTTTGCTTAGGTGTTTTGGTTTTGTTTAGCTCTGCAAACAAAAACACCTCACTGGAAATAATTGGTTTTGTAGTCAGTGCAGGGCTTGAACACTGTGCAGGCAGAGAGGCCTGGGGCCACCTATTATGCAGCTAAAACCCAGAAGAATATTGAAGAGCTGCTGATGGAAGGACCACTGTCGAGTGCACTGGATGAGGCAAGGAACCTCTGGCAAACCCAGTTTGGATCTAAGTCAGGAGCATCAGGTATATGAAGAGGGGAGATGAAATAAAGTTTTATGAGCACCTCTAATTCTTTAGAGCATTAATTTGTCTAGTCTTCATGTTGTTTACATGTGTAATCCTACCTACACCACTGTCTATCCATATGGAGATTTATGCTGGTAAGTAGTTGCAGGGTGTTTGAAAATTTCCTGATCATTGGGATGGTAGAGTATGGGGAAAACTGTCAAGGAATGTAAGCTTGTAGCTCTCTCGACTTCAGTGAAGTCACTGATTTATATCAACTTAAGATCTGGCTATGTTTGCTTGTTTTTTCTCTAACTGTAGTAGGCTTTAAAAAGCAATTTGAAGAGACAGTGATTTTGGTTTTCCTTAGTATTAATTTAGCTGGTCTATTGCCTTTCTTTGACAAATTTAAATTATCAGTAAAGATGATATTGGAAATGCATTTCAGATAGCACTATTTAAAGTTCCTGTCCCCAGTTCCTACCTGAGACATTTCAGAGAGAAGTTAATGAATGAAAAATGGTGGTGTACATTTGATTACAATAGGCTGCCCATTCCAGACACGGAATTATTAGAAAAAAACAGATTCAAATTTTGAAAAAGGCAGTCTTTGCAAGGCTTGTCCTGGAAAGGTGCAGCCTTTCTTAGAAAAGATGCTGATAAAAAGAAATTTGTCTTTAATGAGTCAGGATACC
Organism: Pelecanus crispus; assembly: GCF_030463565.1. Taxonomy (NCBI): domain Eukaryota; kingdom Metazoa; phylum Chordata; class Aves; order Pelecaniformes; family Pelecanidae; genus Pelecanus; species Pelecanus crispus. The sequence continues at coordinate 29,838,924 of NC_134651.1, read as the reverse complement.
CATCTCAGTCAAGATCCAATAAAACAGGCAATTTGAAGCAGGCCAAAGAAAAAATTACAAAGCGGCTTTATAACTGAATTTGCTAGTCATGTTTCCATAATTATTTACAAGTACAACATGTGATATTGCAATGCATTTATCTCACTCGGTCTCCTAACTGCACTGAGGTCAGCAGTTATTCCTAGCTGTTGGAGCCCTGCAAGGAGCCAGTGTCCAGGAATTTCCCACATTCTCCTCCATTTGAAGTATGTTCCCTCCTTCATCTTGAAAAGTAACTTCACTTTCATACAGGAACCTGTAGAAGTGAGCTGAATAACGTGCAGCTTAAACTGATGCCTGATCTAACTGGCATTTCTTTTAACAACATGGCAAGTTACTGAGCTTGCTGAGGTGATGGGGAAGGAACAGTAGAAGCCAGATCTTATTTCTTGATGACCTCAGTTATTTAAATAATTTTTTAAAAATTCTTTTTGTTACTTTGCTTCTAGTTTCAGCTAGCCAAATTTAAGAATGTATGAACATCAAATTTAGATACTGTCACAGAAATTTCTGGATCACAAATCTGATTAATTCCTTATTTGCTAGAAGTTAAGTTGGGTAAAAATAGCAGAAATTCAGTGTCAGGGTGATAGTAATCCTATGAGGGCCAGATGCTCAGCTGGCATAAGTTGTGGCAGCTCTCTTGGCTTCACAGGCATGATGCTGCTCAGCTGAGAATTTGGACTTGCATTTTGATCTTGCTGATAATGAGATCCAGGGATCTGTACTAGATCCTTTTACCCCCTTCGAGTGACTAACATGTTGGTGTATGCATCTCAGCCAGTCACTCTGGACCCCTTTTTGTAGTTCATGGCGATGTGGCCAAAATATTCAATGGTGTTTGGACAGTGACTCATTTAACCAGATGTGTGTCTAGTTTTGGCTGAGATGTATCACTCTGATTCTATTGGTAGGGTTTACTAGCCTGTGAAGTGAATTAGTACCAATGGAGAAGCCCATGTTAGATATATGCATAAAGGCAACCCTCTGGGACATCTGCAATGAATCCTTCACACTTTTGAATTGATGGAGAGAGGAGCTGCATGACATGCGTTGCTTTGCCCTGCTGTTGACATGCCAGTTCATTTCTTGTTGCAAATCTACCAGAATCCACCTGCATTCACTGAAGCACTAGTCTTGACCATCTGCTCA